>NC_044308.2:111146575-111479432 GCF_007474595.2 Lynx canadensis | reverse complement strand
TTCTGATAGGCTCCATTTTCTCATGCTTTAAGGAAATTCACTTTCTACTTTCTTGCCCTGCCAATCTTGTAGAATCCACCACAGATGCAAGGTATTCTAATGAACTCCAAGTAGTCCATGTATGGTTGAGACTAAACCATGCATTCAACAAGTTGTAATACTTGCTATCCTTCCTTCAGAAAATACCAAAATCTAAAACAATCACTGCTGACAAGAAGCTCAATCATCTAGGGGCATGTGAGTGGCTCAGTCAGTTAAGCGCCTGACTTTGGCTCAGGTCATGATGTCACGGTTCAAGAGTTCGAGCCCCGCTTCAGGCTCTGTGCTGACAGCTTAGAGCCTATAGCCTGCTTCGAATTCTGTGTCTCCCTCTTTCTCTGCCCCTCCCCTGCTCACACTCTGTCTCTCTCTCAAAAATAAACAAACATTTTTTTTTTTAAAAAAAAAAAAAAGGAAGCTTAATCATCTAAGCCAAAACAATCTTGAGAAAGAAGACCAAAGCTAGAGGTACCACAATCCCTGATTTGAATCTGTACTACAAAGCTGCAATAATCAAAACAGTATGGTTTTGGCCCAAAATCAGACTCATCAATCAATGGAACAGAATGGAAAGCCCTAAAATAAACATAAGCTTAAATGGCTAATTAACCTATGACAAAGGAGGCAAGAATATATAATAGGGGAAAAGACAGTCTCTTCAATAAATGGTGTTAGGAAAACTGGACAGCTACATCCAAAAGAATGAAACTGAATCACTTTCTTATACTACACACAAAAACAAACTCAAAATGGATTAAAGACCTCAATGTAATACCTGAAACCATAAAACTTAAAAAAAAAAAAAAACAAACAGGCAATGATCTCTTGGACATTGGCCTTAGTAATATTTTTCAGGGTATGTCCCCAGGCAAGAGAAACAAAAGCAAAAATAAACAATTAGGATTACATCAAACTAAAAAGCTTTGCACAGTAAAGGAAACTATGAACAAAATGAAAAGGAAGCCTACTGAATGAGAGAAGCTACTTGCAAATCCAATAAGGGGCTATATCCAATAAGGGGCTAATATCTAAAACATATAAAGAAGTCATACAACTCAAAACCAAAAAACAAACAATCCAATTAAAAATGGGCAGAAGATCTGAAAGAAGATATACACAAGGTCAACAGAAACATGAACATCACTAGTCATCGGAGAAATGCAAATCAAAACCACAATGAGATATCACCTTACACCAGTCAGAATGGCTAGAATCAAAGGAAACACACACACACACACACACACACACACGCACGCACGCACAAGAAATAACAAGTGTTCACAAGAATATAGAGAAAAGGCAACCCTTGTATACTATTGGTAGGATTGTAAATTGGTGGAGTCACTATGGAAAACAATATGGAGGTTTCTCAAAAATTAAAAATAGAAATACCATTCAACACAGCAATTCCACTTCTGGGTATTTATCTACAGAAAATAAACATACTAATTCAAAAACATATATGTACCCATATGTTTATTGCAGCATTATTTACAATAGCCAAGATATGGAAGCAACATAAAACTCCACTGACAGATGAATGGATAAATAAGATGTGATATATATACACATATTACTCAGTCATAAAAAAAAATACTGAAATCTTGCCATTCATGACAACATGGATGGAGAGTACTGAGCTAAGTGAAATAAGTCAGATGGAAAAAGACAAATACCATATGATTTCACTTATATATAGAATCCAAAAAACAAAACACACAAACAAAAGAAACAGACTCATAAAAACAGAGAACTGGTAGTTGCCAGAGAGGTGGCAGGAAAGGCAAAAGAGATGAAAGGGATTAAGAGGTACAAACTTCCAGTTATAAAATAATTAAGTCACAGGATGGAAAGTATAGCATAGGGAATGCAGTCAATATAATGTGATAAATTTGACTGATATAATCACCAAAAACTGGAAACTCCCCCAAAAGTCCATCAACTGGTAAATGGATAAACTAAATGATATATCACCATATAGCAGAACATAGCTCAGCAAGAAAAAAAAAAACAAATTACTAGTATACACAACATGAATGAATCCTAATGCATTATGTTAAGTGAAAGAAACTAGATTTCAAAAGCTACATACTAAATAATTCTAGTTAAATGACATACACGAAAAGGTAGACTATAGGGACAAAAAACAAATCAGTGGTTGCTAGGAGTTGTGGTGAAGGGAGAGGCTGACTACAAAGAGACAACATAAGTGAATTTAAAAGATTATGGTGACGAATATACATTTGTCAAAATTCCAAGATTAAACACTAAAAACAAATAATAACTTTAATGTAGGACTAAAATCTGGACAAGAATCCAACCTTTAAAAGTCAGCTATCAAAAATGTCAAAAAATTCTAAGATGAGTTGTTTATTTCAGCACCAAATATACCACACAACAATGCAAGTACAATGTACCATATTTAGCCATAAACAGGGAGTAAAACATTTTTATTTTATGTATTACAGATTACACATGGTACTCAGAAAATGTTTATTAACTAATACACAATTCAACAGAGGTTAGACTGACCTGGTCTTTCTACTTCACTGCTATACACATACATGCTTCAAACACATAATTATCCATTTCTCAACATATTAATTTATAATTAGAACAGGGAAGTGCTGTCCACAAATATACTAACCTGAATTCGTTCAGTTAATCAATAAAGGCAATAGAACACTTTATCTTGAATGAAAATACCATCAGGGTCATTGGGTACTCTCTTAGCAAAAGCAGCAACCTGGAACAACAAAAACAAATAAACAAATGAAATTGAGCCCTACTCTAAGTTCAGTTAGAATACCCTCAGTTATTATACCATTTAAAAAATTCCTTTTTCTCCCTTATAACATGTTATAACATGTGAAACTTTTGCAAGCAGTGTTTTTCTGCAAGCAGTGTTTTTCAAATCCCAATAAAGAACGGGTTTTTACTTTGCAAATTACAGTCAAACACAGTAACAGTGTCTTAATTTGCTCCATAGTTTATCTTAAAATAAGTCAGCACCTATAAAACTTACTGTGTGAACACAAAACCCTTTAATTTTGTCTACTTTTTAACATATAGGACAATCAGAATTATCTCTCTTTTCAGACTAATGCTCAAAATCTTCTACAACCCTCACACCCCAATTAGCTCTACAACCTAATTTCTGACTATCTTCTACAGAAAATTCCATTCAAGCCAATTTAATTTGCTTGCTTTCCACAGAAAAATGTTGTCATTCTCTGCAACACACCATTCCTTCTTTTTAGAAGAGGGACTTTTTCTCCCTTATCCTCTTGGTAAATCAATGCATATCCATCAATTTTCTCAAAATCCAGCCCCTCCATTTCTCCCTGAGAGCTGATAAAATCACTCTGTACTCCATTAATCCTTGCCAGAATATGTTGCTGCCTTATACATGTGCCATCTCATGTGATCTTCTGATAAGGGACCCTATCTCTTATTTCTTTTGCCTCCCAATTATATACTACCATGTTTGACACATAGAAAGTAATCATATGATTGACAAGTGAATGGTCTTAATAAAGATTCACACATCGGGGCGCCTGGGTGGCGCAGTCGGTTAAGCGTCCGACTTCAGCCAGGTCACGATCTTGCGGTCCGTGGGTTCGAGCCCCGCGTCAGGCTCTGGGCTGATGGCTCAGAGCCTGGAGCCTGTTTCCGATTCTGTGTCTCCCTCTCTCTCTCGGCCCCTCCCCCGTTCATGCTCTGTCTCTCTCTGTCCCAAAAATAAATAAAAAACGTTGAAAAAAAAATTTTTAAAAAAAAAAAAGATTCACACATCAAATGTTTACTAAGTACATATGTACAAGTCATTAAGTACAAAAAGCCAAGAATAAGATAGCAACACAATACATTCTTCGGAAATATGTCTTTCTGCCAGGTACTTTACTATTGATACATGAGATTTAGGACTGACATTATTATGAATTGTGAGAAGCAGTCTTTCTCCAATGACACCAAAGCCTACTGAAACCAATTTTTTGTGATTACAGATAATATTGAACCAACTTCAACTCTTCCAGCATAAGGTAATCCAACTATTTTCATTTTAAATTCCATAAGTCAAAAACCTATTCTGAGGCAGACCAGCTTATTAAGAACATTCAGTAAATTAAACTAAAAATAATAAGCACATTTGTATAGTGCTTTACTATTTACATTATCTCAACTGCTAGATCTGGTTGAAAAAGACAAACTACTGCTAAGTTAACTACTCCAAGGGCCCATAAACAAACAATTCCTAAATGGCCATTAACTAGAAAAATCAGCTAAGGGCTCATCATCATTTCTTCCTAAACTTCACCCAAAAGGCTTTACCAACCTCCCACAATAATCCAGTAGTTTAGGATTTATGCTTCTAGCCATTATGGTGTAACTGGTACCAGATTTACGCTCAGACAGTAAGCAACTACAAAACTAGAGAAAACATATGATGAAACAGTTTACAGACACTGGACAATAGTATAGCTATGCATTCCCTGAGTGAAGGAAACAAGCTAGATAAGCCCTATAAACACCTTGACTTTTTGCCAAGAGACATGTCTAGATACCACTGTAGGCAGGGAGATTCAAAGCATAACACAGCAATCTCCTTAACTTGATCTAAGTCCTAGGTAGCAGGAATTACTGGAATAATATACCACAGAGGAGACATTATGCAAAAAAAAGCCCCATCTATGTAGGGGTCCACTTGAGTCTGACTTAATACTCATCTACACACAGAGTAAAATCCATGAGGCCAGGCAAAAAGGAACAGCTGAGGAACTAAAAAAAATGAACAAGCAGAGCTGAGGAAATTGGAGGTTCCATCCAACCAGAGTAGAGAGAGACCTTGTATACTCTGGGCAATAAGGAGAGACCTCAGCATGGCTAAATCAGTCCTAGAATAAAGAGTAGGGGCACCTCAGTCAGTTAAGTATCCCACTCTTTTTCATCTCATGATCTCAGGTCATGATCTCAGGTTTCATGGGGTCGAGCCCCGTGTTGGGCTCTGCACAACAGTGTGGAGCAAGCTTGGGATTCTCTCTCTCTCTGACCCTCACCACCCCCCACTCTCAAAATAAAGTAAAAATAAACATTAAAAAAAAAAAAAGACAACTCTCTAATGAACCCTAAAGAGCTTAAAAACAAACCTTGAAGGAAAAACCCAACCCTCAATTTAACATCTGTAACCAGATGATTAGCCAAATAGAAAACCTCTGATTTACAAGGCATCAGGTAAAGTATTCAGAAAGGTTCTGCCTCAGTAGTAGGGCAATTAGATTAAGTGATCCCACTCAACAAAGATTAAAAGCAATACCTTAAAGGATCAAACACCTTCCAAGTAATTTCAATATATTCCAGAAAAAGTTTGAAGACTATTTATAGGAATACAAAAATATCCAGCACCCAACAAGGTAAAATTTGCAATGTCTCCTTTTACATGCCTGACAAGCATCAACTGATTTCCAAGCAAGTTTTTAAAAAATAAGAAAAATAGAGCCATAATGAGTAAAAATATCAATCAAAACCAGCCTAGATATGACACGGTTGATAAGATTAGGAAACTAGGACATTAAAAGTTGTTATAAATGTATTCCATATGTTCTAGAAACCAGAAAAAAAGTTGACTACATTTTAAGTAAAGACAAAAAAAAAAAAAAAAGACCCAAATCAAACATCTAAAAATGACAACCAGAATGTTAGAGATGCTCTACCTGACACTCAGCGAATAATGAGACTTTCTTCTCTGATGGATCCAGACTCTATTCCTGGTGTTGTATGTGAGCTGTAAGTATTGTATTGTATTAAGTAGTTCCCTCAAAGGTATGCACTGATTAGTACTCAACTGAATTCTTGAAAGGAACCTCTAGAGATCTGCCCAATTCTCTTGCAGCTCTCTCTTCTCTGACATTCTGCCCTGTGAACTCTAGGTGCCTTGGCTCCCCACAGCTTCCCAGCTCCATCTCTTCAACTCAGTAAGATTTCTTGGCTCCTCTGGGTTCTACTGACCTGCTCCATGCCTAGAAACTCTCTCCAGGCTAGAGCAATCTTAAGTCTCACCTAGTTTGTTTCCTGTCTCTCAGGGATCAGTCTTTTGTTGCCTGATGGCAAATGTCTTAGAAACTGTTGTTTCATATTATTTTATCCAGTTAGTTCTTTCAGGCGGAAGGATACCAATTCCTGCTGGTCCATCTTAGCTGGAAGCACTATATTAACCATTTTAAAGGGAAACTATGAGTTAAATTAACTTTGTGATAGCACTGAACACTGAAATTTTCCAAAATTAGATGTATCCAATTGACACCACTCATACATTAATAAGTTATCTGAAAGCATGTAATAAATGCATAATATGTGGTAAAAAAAAAAAAAAATTAGTAACCATGAAGGTGAAATACCAGCTGTTTGCAAAGAATAAACAACACCCAGTAAGAAAAACAGTGAGGGGCGCCTGGGTGGCTCAGTCGGCTGAGCGCCCGGCTTCAGCTCAGGTCATGATCTCATGGTTTGTGAGTTCAAGCCCCGCGTTGGGCTCTGTGCTGACAGCTCGGAGCCTGGAGCCTGGAGCCTGTTTCGGATTCTGTGTCTCTCTCTCTCTCTGCTCCTCCCCTGCTCATGCTCCGTTTCTGTCTCTCAAAATAAATAAATAAACATTAAAAAAAATTTAAAAAAAAAAGAAAAACAGGGGCGCCTGGGTGGCGCAGTCGGTTAAGCGTCCGACTTCAGCCAGGTCACGATCTCACGGTCCGTGGGTTGGAGCCCCGCGTCGGGCTCTGGGCTGATGGCTCAGAGCCTGGAGCCTGTTTCCGATTCTGTGTCTCCCTCTCTCTCTGCCCCTCCCCCGTTCATGCCCTGTCTCTGTCTGTCCCAAAAATAAATAAACGTTGAAAAAAAAAAAAAATTAAAAAAAAAAAAAAAAAAGAAAAACAGTGAAAAGCTATTTGTTGGATATGTCTTTAATAGCCAATGCAACTAATCTAGAGAGTAAGGTCTTCTACCTGAAAATGAAGGAAGATTACCTCTCATACGCTGCTGAAGGTACATGCGGTCAACATTTAAAAAAAAAAAAAAAAAGGTAATTCCCAAGGAGCTTACAGAGAGGCTTTTAATATGAGCAAGAAAGAGATGCAACCCACACACCCAATCTGCCTGAGGCTGGCTCTTAACTTTTCTGTATTTTACTATGAGATCCTTAATAATCCAAGCTTGCCTCCACACTGGCTATAATGGCTTTTGATGAGGCCACTTCAGAACTTGATATACTGAATGAAGCCTCATCCAAAGACAGTACCCCCACCATGAAGTTGCTTAGAGACAACCTAACATTATGGACATCAGACACTGCAGGAGAAGAATGTGGTGCTGCAGAAGGAGCAGAAAACTAAATGCATATAGAGGATTATCCTTCTTCCCCTCAAGAAACCTTATTCCATTTGAATTTCCGTAGTAAAGAAACCCATTCATATGTATGGAACAAATGCTTATAGTCTTCACACTGCAGCTTTGGGAAAACTCCATCCCTTGATTTGTGTTTGCCTCGGCCTTTCTGGTGTGCAGTTACTGCTGTAGAAAAGTATTGATAGCTTCAATTCATATAAACATAAGTAACTTCCAAACACTTACATAGAAGACTAAAAATGTATCTGGTATTCAAGTAATCTGAACCAGTTCTGCAAGTAACTGTGTTTTGTATTACTGTGAAGATATGAAAATGTAGTTAATTATAATTTAAAGAGTCTTCTACATAACTTAATTTCCATTAAGTTATATTCCCTCTCTTACTCTTTTCGAGAGTTTCACCCTTTGAGTAAGCAACTTTTCTGTGTTCTTAATGTACTCCTTTTTGGTAGGAATCCAGAAGTATGAGATTAAATGAAAAAGCATTTGACATTTCTGGGCTGGCTGTCACAAACTGAAATGCCTCCTGTATCCTGTATATGATTGAGGTCTTATATGTCTATGACAACAGGAGTTTCCTTATTCACTCTCCATTTGCTATTTATGTTGACAACCTCCCTTCCCAATGAAATTTACTTACACCTCCTACCTTTATAGTTCTGGTATTCACTTCAGTATGTAACATAAGTAGCATGTTGCCACTAAGATGCAAGCATTGCTTTTGGCAAGTTAAAGTGCGTGTCACTTCTTAATACACTAGAAAGGGCAAATAAAGTACACAAGTCCACACCTAAAACTCTGGTACTTTTCCATGCAGATCTGTCCACATGTGAGAGGGTGTCCAGTTTGTCTAGTGATTGTTATTTAGAGAATTGGACCACTATTGTGTGGTCATTGACTGTGGTCCCAAAATAGCCTTGTGAAAACATTATGCCTAACTTAACAGCACAGTAACATACAATAAAATAACATTTTTTAAAACAGGGGAGCCTGGGTGGCTCAGTCACTTAAGCATCCAACTCTTGACTTCAGCTCAGGTCATGATCTCATGGTTCGTGAGTTTGAACCCCACATCAGGCTCTGCTCTGAAGGCATGGAGCCTGCTTGGGACTGTCTCTTTCTCTCTCTCTCTGACCCTCCCTGGCTCATGCGCGCGCTCTCTCTCTCTCTCTCTCTCTCTTCTCAAAAAATAAACTAAAATAAATGTTTTAACCAACAAGAGATTCCTTTATAGTTATTATCCTTTCAACTAGTCTGAAATCAGAAGGCAAAATACTAAAATTTCCATCAGTTGTAATAACATCCTTCCTTTTAAATTCCCATGGTAGTTTGAATTTCCAAATATTTTTCAATATGCCTTACACTGAATTTGGCTGTTTCCCCACCCCAATCTCCACAAGATGGTGTACACCATGAAAGCCAAGACCATGTGTAGTCATTTTCATATCTTTTGGTTTCTAACGCAGTGCCTTGACACACTGTGTTATACGTTGACATTAGTATTTAACATTTTCTGCTCACCAATATCCCTTCTACCCAAGTCAAGGATATTGCAAGGATCAAACAATAATATTTGTCAGAGTGCTTTGCAAAATAAAAATGTTTTGCAGATGTCAGATGAATTTTATTTCATTATCTATGATTATTCCAAATCTTAGCTGGCAAGTAGCAGAATGCTCCAGGGAATGAAAAGGGAAGTGACCCTCATGATTAGCATGAGTTTGATGGTGGCTCTGCAACCTCCTTTATTCTGTCCCCTCTACTACAGGTTGGAAAGTCCACTTAGTCATGATATAAGTCATCACCCAACACCATCCCAGCCCCTACATCATCTGGCATTTTTATGGTTCCCAGCACCAGATCCAGTTCTAGCTCCCAATCTACAGTTCATAATGATTGGCCTTTTTGCTACAATCTTCTACCAGGTCCTTCCCTTACTGGGAACAAACCCAGTACAGAAAAAACCAACAAGGCAGAGGCTTATGACCTAACATTATCTCTGAGATGTTGAATAAAAAATCACTTATGGCTCTATGCCTTTTTCAAATATTTTTTAATGTTCAGTTATTATTTTGAGAGAGAGAGAAAGAATGAGCAGGGGAGGGGAAGAGAGAGAGAGGGAAACACAGAATCTAAAGCAGGCTCCAGGCTCTGAGCTGTCAGCACAGAGCCCGATACAGGGCTCAAACTCACCCACCAAGAGATCATGACCTGAGCCGAAGTCGGATGCCCAACCGACTGAGCCACCCAAGCACCCCATCTGTGCCTTTTTAAAAAATACAAGTATAAATATGTAACAATGCCTTAGCTGCACTTTAAGTAGGATATGAGGAACCCAGGATCTTGTGACTTTCAAGATTATCGTAACTCTCAAGAACACATTCTGGCATTGAGGTAAGAATCCTAAAACAGAAATGAAAGAGTCTTCAAATGTCATCCCAGCTCTAAATATCAATTTACTACATGATTCTAGATCTAACATATCACTGCCCTAGATTTCTAGTTATTCTTATACAAATGAAAGAACTAGAATAAACTGTAAATGTCTCTTGCAACTCTAAAATTCTGGGAGTAAAAGCCCTATAGCTTCTAGGAACCATCAAAATTCTTATTTAAATACCCATTAATCTTTATACCTTGCTACTAGACATGACTTCTTCCCCAACAATTCTAAATAATTCATTTAGACAAGATATGATTCAAGTAACCAGTTCTAAAAGCAATTGTTTTCTTTAATCTTTCGCTAAAAAATTTCTTTCCAGTCCAAAAATTTCTTTTTGTTTCATTGTTCTAAATCAGAGATGTTTTCCTCTAACTTTACCATCAAATACACAGTGATTATACCTCCCTAATTTTCTGAAAACTGAAAACTACAGCTTATATTCACGAAGTTCAGCAATAAATTCACATAAAATTTACTTTCCAAAACCAATCCGGGATAACTTCAATTCTACTACATTGAAAACAATTTTTTTAATTTTAAAACAGTTTTATATTACAGCTAAGTTGCAGCATACAAAGAGTTTCCATATACTACACACCCAGATTCCCCTATTGTTAACATTTTATATTACTACAGAACACTTGTCACAATTAATGAAAAAATGTTATTATTACTAATGAAACTCCATACTTTATCCAGATAAATATAGTAAATATCAAAAAATTTTCAAAGCAAACTTTTTTAAAGATTTTGCTATTTTAAAATCTTTATTTTATTATTTTTTTTTAATGTTTATTTATTTATTTTGAGAGAGAGAGAGTGCACACACACAAGCAGGGGAGGGGAAGACAGAGAGAGAGAAAGCATCTCAAATAGACTCTGTGCTGTCAGTGCAGAGCCCGACACAGGGCTCAATCCCAAGAACTGCAAGTTCATGACCAGAGCTGAAATCAAGAGTTGGACACTGAACCGACTGAACCACCCAGGTGCCCCTCAAAGCAAATTCTTAAAAAGAGCAATGAAAATGTAATTCAACATAATGAATGCCACACAGTAAACAGAATACACATGGTAAACAAAATAAAATAAATATTTGTCAGGAGCTGAAATCTAGCATATCGTTGTCAATAATAAATGCAAAGAGCTTAACTCCTCCACTAAAAGAAAAAAGATTATTTTAGATTGGCTCATGAAGTAAAACTCAATTGTATACTTACATTACAAGCAACACCTAAAACAAAGTAATGAAGAAACATTAAAAGGAAATATATGAGCAAAAGTAAAATGGGCAAATACAATCAAAATGAAAGCAGAGGTTATGATCTTAATAACTGACAAAAAAACACCTAGGCTCAAAAGACACCTAGCAAGACAAAGTACAACTTTTTTTATTCTAAAAGACAAATAAACTGGGGAGCCTGGGTGGCTCAGTCGGTTCAGTGTCCGACTTCGGCTCAGGTCATGATACCGCAGTTCGTGGGTTCCAGCCCCGTGTCAGGCTCTGTGCTGACAGCTCAGAGCCTAGAGCCTGCTTTGGATTCTGTGTCTCCCTCTCTTTCTGCCCCTCCCCCACTCACAGTCTGTCTCTCTCTCAAAAATAAAAACATTTAAAAAAATAAATAAATAGGGGCGCCTGGGTGGCGCAGTCGGTTAAGCGTCCGACTTCAGCCAGGTCACGATCTCGCGGTCCGGGAGTTCGAGCCCCGCGTCAGGCTCTGGGCTGATGGCTCAGAGCCTGGAGCCTGTTTCCGATTCTGTGTCTCCCTCTCTCTCTGCCCCTCCCCCGTTCATGCTCTGTCTCTCTCTGTCCCAAAAAATACATAAACGTTGAAAAAATTTTTAAAAAAATAAATAAATAAATAAATAAATAAATAAATAAATAAATTTTAAGAGACAAATTAACAATGAGGAAGATAAATCAATTATGAATACTTTTGCACCAAAGAGCCCCATCACAAGCTTTATAAAAAAAAAAAAAAAACTACAGTAGCTGTATGAAAAAATTAATACAAACAGAATAATAGTAGGTGAAGCCACAGAAGACCAAAGCAATATAATCAGTAAGGTAAATGACTACGCCATATTGAACTTACTATATTGTTTTCTCTATCACAGTACAAAGTTCAATCTCTTTTCAAGTAGATATGGACTATTCACAAAAACTGATCATATATAAGGTCATACAGAAAATCTCAGTAAGTTCAACAATAATAGAAATAACACAAATTATGCTTTCTGATCACAGCACAATAAAACTACATATGACAAATAACAACAAAAAGCCCTTACTCCTGCAGATTAAAAAATGTTATCTTAAACATCTTTTGAAGGAAATAGAAAAAACAAAACTAAGTATATGAAAAAATAAGATAAATTTCAAATGGATCAGAGATGGAAATATAAAAATTAAAACCATGAAAGTCCTGCAAGAAAACATGGATGATTTCAAGTATAACCTGGGAATGAGGAAAGTCAGTCTAGCAGTGATTCAAAATCCAAAGGTAAAAGATAGCATTTTTAATTAATAAAGTCAACAATAAAAACCCTTTTTCAAAGTATACATGGCCAAAAGACCCTCAAAACTATAAGTAAAGGCAGAAAACAAACTGTGAGAAAAATGTGGCTGCTAAGCATTACTGCATACTTGACTTGCAGCCAGTCCAAACTCAGATGTGCTGTTGAGTATGAAATACACACAAGATTTTGAAGACTTGGTACAAAAAAGAATTCAACTATCTCATTAATAATTTTTATACTGATTACATGCCAATGATAATACTCCTTTTGAGTGTTGAAATGACAGGATTTTAAATATAAGTGATAATATTTGGATATTTATAATTAATTATTCTAATTAAAATTATATTTTTATTTTTTATTGTGAAATTTAAATTTTCTAGTAGCCACATGTGGCTCACATTACATTTCTATCAGATAGCACTAATTTATATTCTGATCCAATAATGCCCCAACTCTGCAGCCATTCTAAAGATACACTTTCACAAATACAATATAACATATGGAGAAGGTTATTCCAACGAGACATCATTTACAATGGAAAAGATTAGAAATATGCCAACAAGGTCTGGATGCATAAACTACAATATACTAGCACAGTGAATATTATATAGCTGTAAAAAAGAATGAAGAGGACCTCTATGCATATATGCTCTCCAGTATATATACTGTTATGTAAATACAAGTAACGTACAGAACAAACACAAAGTATGCCAGCTTTTAAGAAAAAAAATATAGATTATATATATATATTTTAAAACAAAATACTGGAAATACCAAAATTAATAAAAAATTACTTGTAAAAGACAAGGAAGAGAATGGGACCAAAAGGAGGAGGTATGGGTAGAAGAATGTTTATCTAAGCTTATATTATTAATTAGTTTTGATTTTTGAACTAAATACATGTTTTACATAGTTAAGAATAAAATTAAATCAAAAGGCAGGGGGTAGGGAGCATGGTACTTGGGTGGCTCAGTTGGTTAAGCGTCCACTCTTGATTTCAGTGCAGGTCATGATCTCACAGTTCGTGGGATCAAGTCCCGTGTTGGGCTCCATGCTGACCGCCTGCTTGGGGTCCTCTCTCCCTGCCTCTCCCTTGCTCATGCTCTCTCTCTCTCTCTCTCTCTCTCTCTCTCTCTCTCTCTCAAAATAAATGTAAATAAACTTTAAAAAAATTAAATCAAAAGGAAAAACAAAAGCCCCAAACAAATGACCTTAAATACATACGGAGTTGGTAAAATAACTACACACAAAAAAGAATTATTTAAAATGACTCTGAAAGACAGCACTCTAGCTACAGATATATAGCTAATATAGGTATATTAGCAGAATATATTCTAAAGAGAAGAACTACTAAAGAAATCTTAAAATTCAGTTTTATGATTTTATGATAATTATAATTCTGGTGTGATTTGTGAACAATTTTTTTGCAACATGTACAATAAACCAAATAGATAAATATGTTATTAGAAACTAAGATATTTAGTATGGTGGGGAAAACATAAAATGAAAAAAATTAATACAAAATAGACTCTATTGTTAAGTTCAAATTGATGTATGAATTTAATCTTTTAAAAATATATCTATTTCGGGGAGCCTGGGTGACTCAATCAGTTAAGCATCCAACTTCAGCTCAGGTCACAATCTCACAGTTCGTGAGTTCGAGCCCCACATCGGGTTCTGTGCTGACAGCTCAGAGCCTGGAGCCTGCTTCAGATTCTGTCTCCCTCTCTCTCTGCCCCTCCCTCACTCATGCTCTGTCTCTCTCTCTCAAAAATAAACATTAAAAAAAATTTTTTAATATATCTATTTCTTAGTTTTGTCCAGTAAGACATCTTAGAAGCAATGACATAATGACCCTGAAAAATTAACTTCTAGCACCCAAATCATGGTATCTAAGTTTTAAATACATACGTACATACATGAATCTATCTATCTACCTATCTTGTTCTCATATCTGAAGCAGAGAATATATAAAGTAAGCCTGAGACATCATTTTATGTCTAACATAAAGAGTTCAAAGTCCAACAAGGGCCCAACAACAGAATACACATACACACACACACACACACACACACACACACACACACACAGAGCCACAGAGCTTGGGGCACCTGGGTGGCTCAGTCAGTTAAGTGTCCGACTTCAGCTCAGGTCATGATCTCACGGTTCATGAGTTCGAGCCCCGCGTCGGGCTCTGTGCTGACAGCTCAGGGCCTGGAGCCTGCTTTGGATTCTGTGTCTCCCTCTCTCTCTGCCCCTTCCCTGCTCACACTCTCTCTCTGTCTCTCAAAAAGAAATAAATGTTAAAAAAAAAAAAAAGTAAGCTTGAAGGGGCTCCCACTGGCCAAAGCTGAACATCAAATCAAAAGCTATAAATAATTATAAAACATTAAATAAATAAAAATCAATGAGACTATGCATCAAAACCAAATGGAAATGGAGGGAAGTTCCACGTCCAATAGACTAGAATAAGCTTGTCCAGACCAATCCTCCTGCAGATTACAATTACAAAACTTGAAAAATATGAATGACAATAACATCTGAAGGCATAGGAACATGAACAGAAATAGATTCTGGAGGGCAGTGTATTGTTGGGGAAAAAATGGCATTCTTCCCCAAAAAATGGCAGCAGTAAATATATTGTACACAGCCTGAGGGCAGGCCACAGTCAGTGGCCACACAAAGAAAATAAAATTCCCAAAGAGACTCACAATTTTTTTTTATGTTTATTCACTTTTGAGAGACAAAGAGAGACAGAATGTGAGCAGGGGAGGGGCAGAGAGAGAGGGAGACACAGAAACTGAAGCAGGCTCCAGGCTCTCAGCTGTCAGCACAGGGACCAACGCGGGACCCAAACTCACAGTGAGATCACTACCTGAGCTCGAAGTTGGATGCTCAACCGACTGAGCCACCCAGGCACCCCGAGGCTCCCCAATTTTTAATTGCAGTGTTATCTTCTAGAATACCAGATGAAGCTTCCAAAGCAACTGCCAACACTGGAAAGTGAAGGGGAAATTCCAGAAAAGTCAGAAAGTTAAGTCATAAAACCTACTTATAACTCTGCCCAAATCTTTGGAGGACCAACTGACTGACCAATGAACTGCATATACGCAGGACAGATACCAGCCAATGATTGAAAAAAAAAAAAACAAACTGACAATTCAACTGCCTCCTAAGATACAGTTTGCAGTATGAGTACAACCAAATTAACTGCCTGCTAACACAAAGACATCAGCCCTTTTATGGAGGAATGTAATGGAATCTATAACATTCAT
The DNA here is from genome assembly GCF_007474595.2 of Lynx canadensis. NCBI lineage: Eukaryota > Metazoa > Chordata > Mammalia > Carnivora > Felidae > Lynx > Lynx canadensis. The sequence goes on along the minus strand of NC_044308.2, from coordinate 111,463,760 downwards.
AACAAGATGAAAAGTCAAAATTAATTTGACAAAGGTCAAAAAAATGAGACCAAACAACAAACCAAAAAATAAATACCAACCTTGTAGAATCGGATGTTGGTACCAATCAACAAAGATTTTTTTTCTAATGTTTTATTTTTTTTTTTAATTTTTAACGTTTATTTTTTATTTTTGAGACAGAGAGAGACAGAGCATGAACGGGGGAGGCTCAGAGAGAGAGGGAGACAGAATCGGAAGCAGAATGTTTTCTTTATTGTTGAGAAACAGAGCACAAGCAGGGGAGGGACAGACAGAGAGACAGAGGATCTGAAGCAGGCTCTGCACTGATAGCAGCAAGCCCAATGTGGGGCTCAAACTCGTGAACCACGAGATCATGACCTGAGCCGAAGTAGGATGCTCAACTGACTGAACCATCCAGGCGCCCCAATAAACAAAGATTTTAAAAGAACTATTATAAATATGTTCAATGAAGAAAGAAAAATATGCTCACAAAGAAACAGAAACCATAAAAAAAATAGAAATTCTGTAAAAGAGTATCTACAACAAGGAGAACATACTGGAGATGATATAGCAAAGAGTCAGTGAACCTAAAGTTAGATCAATAGTAACTTAACTTTCCCAGAACTTACTTGTCGTATAACCGGAAGTATGTACCCTTTGACCAACATCTCATTTCTGCCACCCCCTAGCCCCTGATAACCACCATTCCACTCTGTTTCTAGTTCAGCTTTTTCAGATTCCACATATGCAATTCAAGTACCTATAATGTCTGATATGCAGTATTTGTCTTTCTCTGACTTATTTCACTTAGCATATAATGCTCTCAATGTCCATCCATGTGTCACAAATGATAGGATTTCCTTCTTTCTCATGGTTGAATAACATTCTAAAGGGGTGTGTGTGTGTGTGTGTGTGTGTGTGTGTGTGTGTGTGGACACATTACACACACACACACACACACACAGTATATACATACCACATCCCTTTTATCCATTCATATGATAACAGGTTGTTTCCATATCTTGACTACTGTAAATAATGCTGCAATGAACATGAGAGTGCAGGTATCTCTTCAAAATCCTGTTTTCACTTCCTCTGGATATATACCCAGAAGTAGAATTGCTGCATCATATGGTAGCTCTATTTTTAATTTTATACAGTTTTCCATGATGGGTGTACTAATTTACATTCCCACCAACAGTTCACAAAGGTTCCTTTTTCTTTTTTTCCTTTTTTTTTTTAAGTTTATTTATTTTGAGAGAGAAAGAGAGCACACAAGACAGGAAGGGACAAAGAGAGAGGAAGAGAGAGAATCCCAAGCAGGCTCTGCATCGTCAGCACAGAGCCCATGCAGGGCTAGATCTCACAAACTGTGAGATCATGACCTGAGCCAAAATAAGAGCCAGACGCTTAGCAGACTGAGCCACCCAGGCGCCCCAGGTTCCTTTTCTCCATAGCCCTACTAACACTTGTTGTATCTTGTCTTTTTGATAATAGCCATTCTAATAGATAGGAGTTATATCTCATTGTGATTTTGATTTGCATTTCCCTAGCAATTATAATGTCAAGCATCTTTTCATATAACTAGGCCATTTGTATGTCTTCTATGAAAAAATGTCTATTAAGTTCTTTTGCCCATTTTGTAACTATATTAAAAAATCCCTTTTGCCACTGAGTAGTTTAAGTTCTTTATGTATTTTGGATATTAAACCCTTATCAGATATATGACTTGGAAATACTTTTTCCCATTCCATGGTTGAGGTTAGTTCCTTCTTCTACTCTCCATTTGCTAACAGTTTTTATCATGAAAAGATGTTATATTTTGTCAAATACTTTTTACACATCTATTGAGATAATATGATCTTTATCTTCTATTCTATTAACTTAATGTATCACATTTATTGATTTGTATATCTTGAATAATCTTTGCATCCCAGGGATAAATCCCACTTGATCATAGTGTATGATCCTTTTAATATACTGCTGAATTTGGTTTGGCAATATTTTATTGAGGATTTTTACATCTATGTTCATCAGGAATACTGGCCTGTAGTTTTCTTTACTTGTAGTGTCTTTGTCTGGCTTTGGTATCAAGGCAATGCTAGCCTCACAAAAGGAGTTTAGGAGTGTTTCCTCCTCATTTTTTTGTAAGAGTTTGAGAAAGATTGATATCAATTCTTCTTTAAACATTTGGTAGAATTCACCAGAAATGCCATCTGGGACTGGAATTTTATTTGTTGAGAGGTTTTTGATTACTAATTAAGTCTCCTTACCAGTAATTGGTCTGTTCAGATTTTCTATTTTCATGATTCAGTCTTGGTAAATTGTATGTTTAGGAGAATTTATCCATTTCTCTAAATTGACCAATTTGTTGGTCTATCATTGTTCATAACAATCTTATGATCCTTTGCATTTCCATGGTACCAGTTATAACATCTCCTTTCATTTCTGATTTTGAGTCCTCTCTCTTTTTTTCTTGGTGAGTCTAGCTAAGGGTTTATCTATTTTATCTTTTAAAAAAATAGTTCTTAGTTTCATTGATCTTTTCTATTTTCTTTCTAGACTCTATTTCATTTATTTCCACTCTGATGTTTAGTATTTCTTTTTTTCTACTAATTTTGGGTTTAGTTTACCCTTCTTTTTCTAGTTCACTGAGGTATAAAGTTAGGTTGTTTATATGAGTTTGTTCTTTTTTCTAAGTTTATTTATTTTGAGAGAGCGAGAGTGTGCGCACAAGCAGGGGAGGGGCAGAGAGAGGAAGAAAGAGAATCCCAAGCAGGCTCCTCGCACTGTCAGCGCAGAGCCTAATTCAGGGCTCAAACCCACGAACCATGACATCATGACCTAAGCTGAAATCAATTGTTGGATGCTCAACCACCTGAGCCACCCAGGTACCCCCTTTCTTTTTTCTTAATGAGGGTGTTTACATTACTATGAACTTCCCTCTTTAAAACTGTTTTTGCTGTATCTCTTAAGTTTTCGTATGTTATTTTTCCATTTTCATTTGTTTCAAGGTAGCTTTTTATGTGACTTGTTGTTTAGTAGTTATGTTGTTTCATCTCCACATATCTGAACTTTCTAGTTTTCTTTCTGTAATGGAGTTCTAGTTTCACACCATTGTGGGTATGAGAAGATGCTTCATATAGTAGAGCTATTTTGTATGACACAGTAATAGTAGACAAGTGACATTACATATTTGTCAAAGTCCATAAAATATACAACACAAAGAATGAACTCTAATGTAAACTATGGACTTTAGCTAATAATAATGCATTGATATTTGTTCATCAATTATAACAACTGTGTCACTCTAATATAAGATACAAATAACGGGAGCAGTGGGTATAATGTGAGAACTATGTACTTTGTGATAAATTTTTCTGCAAACCTAAAAGATCTCTAAAAAAATTAAATATTTGTTTAAAAGATGCCATAAGCAAAATCAAAAGACAAGTGAAAAATTGAGAGAAACTCTAAACAACATATCTTACAGACAAAAATCTATTATCCCTAGTATAGACAGAATTCTTAAAAGCTGAGAGAAAATGAAACCAAAAACTTGATAGAAAAACTGGCAATAGATAATTCACAAATAATAAAATACATAAAAAATACCCTTAAACATATGAAAAATGTTCAACCTCACTTGTTATGTTGACCTACCACTTTTTAACCTATCCTCCCAAATTTTAAAATATTCTGTTGCCAAAACTACAGGAAAACAGATACTCTCATAAATTGCAGTAATAATGTAAATAGGTACAATGCTAATGGAGGAGAATTTAGCAATATCTAACAAAACTCACAGAGCATTTACCTTCTGGCTTAGCAATTTCACTTCTAGAAATTTACCCTAAAAAAAACCCCAATAGTACACAAACATATATGCACAAGGTTATTCACTGCAGCATTGCTTTTAATTGCAAATTAATGGAAAAACCCTAAATGCAAAATATCCTAAATTGGAGCAGGGTTGAATAAACATCCATATAATCAAGTACTATGCAACTATAGAAAGATGATGAAGATAGCGACTTCCTGAATATATTAAGAGAAAAAAATAAAAGGGCCCAAATATTTATTGTATGCAAATATTTTAGTAAGAAAGAGAATTAAGAAAATATCCATGGATCAGAATAAAATAAAGATTTAAACAAGAAAATTATAAGACCAGGGGCGCCTGGGTGGCTTAGTCAGTTAAGGCCTCTGACTCTGGCTCAGGTCATAATCTCACAGTTTGTGAGTTTGAGCCCCACATTGGGTTCCATCATGCTGATGGTGCAGAGCCTGTTTGGGATTCTCTCACTCTCTCACTCTCTCTCTGCCCCTTCCGTGTAATCTCTTGCTCTGTCTCTAAAAAAAGAAAAAGGAAGGAAGGAAGGGAGGGAGGGAAGGAAGGGAGGAGGGAAGGAAGGAGGAAGGGAGGAAGAAAGAAAGGAGGAAAGAAAATTATAAGACTGGTTACTAACAAAGGATGTGTATCAGTTTCTTGTAGCTGCTGTAACAATTTATCATATACCTAGTAGCTTAAAACAACAGAAGTTCATTCTCTCACAGTTCTGAAGGCCAGAAATCCAAAATCAGTTTCACTGAGCCAAAATGAAGGTATCAATAGGTCCTCACTCCCTTAGGAGGCTCTAGGAAGGAATCTATTCCTTGTCTCTTCCAGCCTCTGGTGGCTGTCAACACTTCTTGGCTGTGGCTGTATCGCTCCAATCTCTGCCTCTATGATCATATTGCCTTCTCCTCCTCTATGTCAAGTCTCTTTCTGCTTGCCTCTTACGAGAATATATGTGACTGCATCATGTAGGGCCTATCCAGGGTAATGTCTCCATCTCAAGAGCCTTAACTCAACTTAATCACATCTACAGAGGCCCTGTTTTCATGTAAGATAACATTCACAAGTTCCAGAGATTAGTTTATGCAAGTCTCATGCATGTCTTTTGGGAGGTCATTGTTCAGAGGGTGTATGAAAATGGAGTGAAGAGATGGGGGAATGACACTTCTGAGTATACTTTTTTATATAGTTCTGACTCCTGCTAATGAACTCCTATAGTTCTCAACCATATGAATGTTTCACATATCCAAAAAAGTAAAACAAGGATAAATAAAATCAACAAGGATGGAAAAGGGCTAGCCCTAAAAGTGGTACATAAACAGAAGGAACCAGACCTAAAAGTATTTCAAATAATTAACATATCACCACTGAAAGAGAAGTAGGGCCATTGGGAAGAGGTAACTGAAGTAACTTTTGAGCATGGTATTTTGTCTATAATCTCAAGCCGAAAACAAAAATAGCATTAAGTTTGTTTTTACCACTGGAATGGGTTATCAGTTTTTAGACTATCCTTTACGCATTCTAGTATTGATTAAGTAAGCAAATGTATTGTAAATAATCAGAGCCAGGTGTCTCACTGTCAGCAAAGAGAATTAGAAATACTGAAAAAGTAAGTTTAGAATGAATCCTGGGGTACTGGATTGAAATTGGGCCTACCAACTTGAACTCAGTTATAAATATACATACACAGAAATATAAATGGATATGAATGTGTCAGCATGTAAATTTTCCTAACTCCATCTAGAGGGCCTAGAAGCAGTAACACCCCAGTAATAATGAGGACAATAACCAGCACCCAGACCTTATATCTAAATACTATTTTCCACTAAGAGGAATCAAAACTTCTTGAAAAAATTGTTGATTCTACCTCAGAGGCTGGGATAGTATAAGATAGACCCAGAATATCTTGTGGCAGACACGAAAAAAACACTCAAAGAATGATGGAAATATGTCAAGAACACAGGAGTTGGCCTGAAGATACCAGATCTAGGACAATCCAAGAATCAAAATAAATGACAGTAATTTGACAGCACTAAGTAAAAATAAGAATCTATGTGTACGTACATGTTAAAATGTCAACTAGTTACAGGAGAAATCAGCACTTGGCAACCACTATATTAATTACATTGATTCAATAAAAACTCAAAGGGATGCCAAAGTAGTTAAGAAAAGTCTGATGAGAAACAAAATATTTACATACTCTCAAGTATTTCCTCATAATATACTTTCTAACTGCAAAGGAAAAAAATAGTACCATTACAGTGAAAAAAATAAATAAATAAAAATTGGCAGGTGGTCAAAGTTAACATCACTAGTAAAGGGACAAATCAACATCATGTGTCTCCAGATACAACACCCTAAGAAGGACACAACACCTCCAACTGGGTAGCCCTGCAAAAAATGCATAACCTGATTCTGCTAAGATGAAATATTAAACAAACCCAAATTGGGAGACATTCTACAAAATAAGTGGGCTACACTCTTCAAAAAAGTCAGTGTTATAAAAGAAAGACACATTTCCAAATTAAAGAAAATGAAAGAAAGTGAGAACTAAAAGCAACTCATCATCCTGAATTTGATCCTAGACTAAATGTTTTTTTTCTTTTGCTATATTATTTGGTCAATTAGTGAAACTTATATTTGTAGGCTAAATAAATATTCAATAAATATAGATATAATAAATGAGTAAGACTTACAATGAGCAATGTCCTTTGGTTACTTCAGGAAACTGTCCTGAATTTCATAAAATACACACTGAGTTTTCAGAAGATGATGTCTGCAACTTTCAAATAGCTCAGAAAAAAATATGTATACAATAAAAAGAAAGTTATAAGGAAAAATTTGTAAAATATTAACATTTTGGGGAACAAGATGAAAGATACAGAAGAATTCTTTATACTATTCTTGTACCACTCATTTTTTCAAGTCTGAAATCACTTTAAAGATACAAAACTTAAAAACTTCAAAGGTCACTAGCATAATAATTTTGAGATTGGAAAATAGACACAACGAACTAACCCAGGACCAGCTAAATGGTGGAAAAGATTCTGCAAGACTCTAAGGTCTAAAATTGTATAGTACAGAAGGGTAGGGACTGGCAACATGTCTGTCTATGTCTGCCTTGGGTCCCACTCATTCCCAGTTCCACCCAGTGCCTACCACACCGGGCATACTCAATAAACATCTGTTAAATAGATGAACCCATATGTAAATAACAATCAGCAATGATAATCTCCATGAGAAAATGAACAGAACTGTTTAGAAATAAATCCTAAAGATAAAAATTAAGTTTCTAAACATTTTAGCAGCAAAATATTTTCCCCTGAAACCTTCAAAAAAAAAAAAAAAAGGTCAATGCAGGAAAAAAATTAAAGTAATGCTGTTGTAGTTTTAATGTGGATCTGATGAAGATTTGGAGCCCCTCAACTTCTCTCTACCCAGCATCAAGACTCCAATACCAATTTCACAAGATTCAAGAGCTCTAAGAAGGTTATTTAAAGATGAAAAGATATTCTTATTTTGAAGCTCTTATACCAGACTCCACTGATACAAACTTTTCCTTGCTTTTACTAAACCTTGATCCAAAGGCAAAACCACTCAACTCCAAGGCAAAATTATTCCTTTTCACTGTTTCAAGCCTTTGGCACTGCTAACTAATCGATACTCAAGACTGGTTCTTCTCAAGAACCTTCTACTACCTGGATTCCATTAAAATGCACAGTAGCTTAAAGCTATGTTTATCTCAAAATAAGTTGTTGAATAGGAAGACCCAGATTTTTAAAAATTATCAGTAAATAATAATCCTCCCTAATAACTAAAAGATATATCTACAAACTGGCCTACCGCATATAAAGTATGGTACACAAATCCACAAAGCCGAAACTATTTTCGTAATAACACTGAGATGGTATCTCCCTTTTCACAGTTAACATTTGCATGCATAGTGCATGCCAAGGTAAATAAAACTGCTGGTGCCTTAGAATGAATCAAGGCACTGGCACCAAACTATATTATCAGTCACTGTATGCTTCAATGATACACAATGAGGGAGTGGGGGGGTAAAGGGGAGCTACTTTAAGAATTTTTATTTTTCGAATTCTCACCTTTTGAGTATACATCTTTTTATAATCTGTATTGAAATACAAGCATGCACAGCACTTTCTGTGCATACTAAAGGACAATAATTATCTTGAGGAAAACCACTTGTAGGACCATTGAGCTACAAGCTGAAAGAGCCACTTGCCATGGAATACTGTTTTTACTTGAAAGAACTATGGTTGTTCAGTATTAGGTATCTGGCAGACATTTTCTTGGAAATTAACAAAGTAAGCCTTTTTTTCTTTTTTTCCTTTTATTTTTTTTTGTGAACACACCACTTAGAAGACATACTTTCCCTGTCCACAGTATCCCCTGCCAGGGCAGCTTCCTGGCAAGGTCACTTTTTGGTCCAAAACCCCTCATACAGCTCCAAGTCAAAGTCATCCCACAGCTCTGGCTCCTCCTCCTTTTTCTCTCTGAGCTGGGCCTCACCATTTCCAGAACGATGCCCACCTCTCCTCTGCGGACAGGGCATCCAGGTCCATGGCATCTCAAGCACTCGTCATGGCTGCTAATAGGGGATGTAGATGGTGGAGCTGTCCTGCTTGACCAGGAGCACCTGGTAGAGGCATGCATAGGCTTGTCAGTGCACATGTGTGAGCAAGGCCCTGTCGTGGTCAGGTTGCCAGGAGGACGTGTGCAGGTAGCAACCCACAGGAGGCAGTCCCCTAGCATGTGCTGTTGCAACAGGCTGGGACGTTCAGCAAGGGCAGCCCAAGCAGACCAAGACACCTGGGGTCCACCTGGTTTCTGAGTGCAGCAGACACTTGTCTTTCCTGCACACAGTGGGGTGCACACAAGCAGGCTGCCCATGTTGGCCATTCCTCCGGAAGGCCCCTGTGGCATGTGAAGGCTCACGGTCAGCCACTGGCCTATTGTGCAATGTGCCTCCCTCAATGAGCTCCAGAGCAACCTAGAGTACCAGCATCCCACAGGCCAGTAGGGAGCAGAAATGACCACACCCTGAACACTGTCACTGCCAACCCAGTGCCCCATCCTCCTGAGGCAACCAGTAAGCCTACCATTTAAAGTGACAGTTTCCAGGTGTGCCTGGGTGGCTCAGTCAGTTAAGCATCCAACTCTTGATTGCGGCTCAGGTCATGATCTCACAGTTTGTGAGACAGGGCTCTACATTGACAGCAAGGAGCCTGCTTGGGATTCTCTCTCTGTCCCTCTCTCTGCCCCTTCCCTGCTTGCGCATGTGTGCGCTCTCTCTCAAAGATAAATAAACTAAAAAAAAAAAAAAAAAAAAAAAAAAAAAAAAAAAAAATTTTTGATAAAATAAAGTGACAGTTTCCAATGATAAAATTCAAACTTTCAAATTGAGAAAACATGTGTTCATCATCATGCACTTAACCCCTTCCCTTTCTAATGAGATCAGTGGTGCTAACAAGTGACTTTTTTATATTGTATAATGTAACATGTCATGTAAACATATGGAAGATCTGCATAAGTCAGCGAACCAATATTTTCCAAACGACCCAAGCTTAATGTTACAAAATTATTCAGGATTAAAGATCCACTCAATGTACACAATATAGCCATGGATCTTAACATAATAAAGTAAAAACTAAAAAGGTTCACTGATACAGTTTCAGATTTCACGATCTAGAAAACTACCATTTGTCAAATTTTGATTTAGTATCAAAATAGGATATCCACAGCCATCTAAAAAGCTAAAATTACTTCTCCCTCTCCCAAATATATATGTATGAGGCCATATTTTCTTCATATACTTCAACCGAAACAACACATCACTATACATCGAATGCAAAAGCAGATATAAACTCCAAACACCTTCTATTAAGCCAGACATTGAAGAGATTTACAAAAATGTAATACAATGCCACTCTTCTCATTAACTTTTTGTTTGTGAAATTATTTATTTTAAAAAATGTTATTTACGGGGCGCCTGGGTGGCGCAGTCGGTTAAGCGTCCGACTTCAGCCAGGTCATGATCTCGCGGTCCGTGAGTTCGAGCCCCGCGTCAGGCTCTGGGCTGATGGCTCAGAGCCTGGAGCCTGTTTCCGATTCTGTGTCTCCCTCTCTCTCTGCCCCTCCCCTGTTCATGCTCTGTCTCTCTCTGTCCCAAAAATAAATAAAAAACGTTGAAAAAAAAAAATTTTTTTAAATTAAAAAAAAAAATGTTATTTACATAAACATGTAATGTGTTTAACACTGCTATTTTTAAATGAATTAATAATTATGTTAATTTCTTGGCTTTAATTTCTAAAGCAGTCAATATCAATATAATCTAAAAAATTAAGTTTCTTGCAATCCCCCTCAGTAATTTTTAAGAATGTAAAATGGGTCTTAAGAACAAAAGTCTGAGAAACACTACTATAAAACAGAATGATCTGTCAGAAAACCCTCTAATTGCTACAGAAGAAGAAAGAAAAAATTATCATTATTAAGCATAGCTCCATTCAATTCAATTCAAGTAAAACAAATGTTCTTAAAATACAACCAACTAAACACTGCTTTTTATCTTAAAACATTATTTTCCCTCAGTAAGTAACCAAACTTACTTTTTTCAAATATAACAGAAGAAAATTTTAGAAGTTCTAAATATTTTCTCATTGTGAATTTCTCTATTCCCAATGTATCATTAATGTTGAAAATACCCAATGATTTTGGATGGAATGGAATACATTTGAAAGCTCAAAGAAGAAAATAAAATTGTCAGCTCTCCCTACTTATACTGACATTCAATGCATAAAGTATTACTAATTAGCACTGCTGAGAATAGGAATAATTCTAAAATTCAAAACCATTTACTTAGCAGCTGTTATGATCATCCTTTCAGATCTTCATAAAGCTATAACTGAACAAAGTTTACCAGATTTTCAACATAAGAAACAGCTATGTAAATAAGATACCATCAAAAATACATTTTGGTCTTTAAAGAATTCACACTACTTAATTTTGACTGATATTATTATTATTGCCTACCAATAAAATACTAAAAGAAAATTTAAAGTACTATCTCAACTGAGATAAAAAAGACAAATTATGAGATTGTTCACATCCTTAGTTATAGAGTTTGGAAGAGATTTCATACCAGCAGATATTAATGTGTAGAAGAGGTGACTGTTTTGGCCAAACTGAGACAGGACCTACAGAAGATTTGAGGAGCCATATATAGCATTCAGGTTATTTGACAGTAATTACTCAAAGGCAGCAATTTTTCTTTTAGCATTTACTATGTACCATGCGTTGTTCTAAGTCCATTTTTCTTACATGAGTTAACTCATTTACTTCTCACAACCCTCTAAGTTCATCTCTCCTTTATAGAAGAAACTGAAACGTGACTTGCCCAGTGACACAGAAAGCTAAGTGGAAGTCAGGCTTTCTGTCTCCAAAACCTGGACCTTAAATGACTAGCATATCACACTGCCTCTCTAGTGACATGTGCTAAGATGAAAACCATGCTTTCAGTGACTACCCAGGTTATCAATGACAATGCAGTTTTCAACTTTTACCAAAACACTCTCATTGTCTCTGACACCGTGGATGACTCTTTTTCAAACACTATTGCCTTGACACTTGATTTTTTGTTGTTCTTCTCTGAATATATATTGGTTCTCCTTTGTTGATCTTCGTAACAAATATTTGTTGGACACCTACTAAAACCCAAGCATTATTCAAAACAGTAAAGATATTGCAAGAAACAAGAGTCAAGAATCCCTGCTCTTCTTCTGACCTTAAAAAAAAAAATAGGAGTTGAACTAAAGACTGAAAAAACTTTTTTTTGCAGTTCAAGCCCCGTGTCGGACTCTGTGCTGATAGCTCAGAACCTGGAGTCTGCTTCAGATTCTGTGTCCCCCTTTCTCTCTCTGCCCCTCCCCCACTTGCTCTCTGTGTCTCTCTCTCAAAAATAAACACTTAAAAAAATTTTTTTAAAAGTTGACATCTGCTTAATTTCAATGGTGGATATGGTTGCATATATGATTTACTGTACTATTTAATATGTCTGAAATGTTTCTTAGTTTAAAAAAAAAATCTCATTAGAGATTACTGGAGGAAAGGAAAAGGGAAAAGGAATAGGGAAGAAAAAAGAAGAAAGAGAAGGAAAAGAGAGATGTGAGGAGAAGAGGTAAGGAGAAAGCAGTGAGAAGAAGGGATATCAAGGGAGAGTAAAAGCCAGGGAAGAATAAATAACCTCCTAGCTATACCTTCCACCAAGCTGGCCAGACATTTTAAGTATATGATACTCAACAACAAATTTTCTCTAGGCATCTGATATTTACTATGGCCTAGCCAGATAGCATTGCTTAAATGAAGTATTTATTAACTGAAACAGACTTTCTCAAAAACCATTTTCAGTGTTCAAGACCAGGAACATTATTTTTGTTTAATTGTGCTTAGTTTGTTAACCTGAAGCTGGACTATAAACATATTAAAGTAGTTAAACTCTCATACTTCTATCACCAAGTTCATGTAAGAACAATTATCAAACTCATTTACATTCTAAGGTTTCTATTTCACTTTCATTGAAATAGCTTTGAAGGTCAGTATTGGCCACTGATAAACTATAATCTGAATTTCAGGAGCATATATGCATTTCAAAAGTTTACTATTTCATAAAAGGAAATAAAAATGAGCCAATTATCTCCATAAAATAAGACTTCCTATTAAAGCAAATATTACTATACAAAATAATAATTTGAAGAATAAACAGCACATTATTTTATTCATTGTTTTTACTTTCTACTTGAGCTTTCCTTAATAGATAAGTAATTAATAAATGGTTTTTATGAGCATTATTAAAATGTGAAAAATTAGGGGAGCCAGGGTGGCTCAGTCAGCTAAGGGTCCAACTTCAGTTCAGGTCATGATCTCATAACTCGTGCGTTCAAGCCCCATGTCAGGCTCTTTTGGGCTCTGCACTGAAAACTCGGGAGCCTGAAGCCTGCTTCTGATTCTGTTTCCCTCTCTCTCTGCCCCTCCCACGCTCATGCTCTGTCTCTGTCTCTCTCTCTCTCTCTCTCTCTCTCTCTCAAAAGTAAACATTAAAAAATTTTTTAATTTTATAAAATAAAATGTGAAAAATTAAAATAAGCCATCTTATATTTAACATAGCCAAAGAGATATCTACATATTATCACACCTATTTACTATTACACTTTTTAAAACATAATTCTTTGCTATAGCTCAGTGAAATGCTCACCTTTATGCATGTCAAATTACAAACTTCAAGGAAGTAAAGATTTAATGGTATGCTATTTTGAGTGTTTAATGTGTATCAAATGCCTTGACTAAATAAGCACTTTACACAGGGTACTGCTAAATCATTTCAAATCTCACCACCATCCTGCAATCACCATCTCCATTTTACGGCTGAGGAAACAGATTCAGTTAGTAAATGGTAGGGCTAGAATTTGAATTCAGATCTGACACCAAAACCATAGTTTTTTCCACTCCACCAAGTTACACAGATTAAAATTTATAGTCATCAATCATTCATTAACAAAATTTCAGTAGTACTATCAGTCTCAATTACACAAAAACATAAATTATCTGCAGTACACTATTTAACACCCAAATTATCTGCAATACTGTTTAACCCCAAACTCAGATATATAATCCTTGATGATTACAAGCTAGTGAACGTACCAAATATTTCATGCTTGACACCTGACAAGCAATGAGGTTCTCATATATTAAAAACAGGCAGTCTACCATGAATGAACAGGATATTCGAATGCCTATTCAGAACTTAGAATGCACTTTCCTTTTATATGAAAACAATGTTAAAAATGGTCATTCTATTCCCAGGCTATTAATATTAAATTGCAGTCTAACAACTGTATGTAGCTACCATTTATAAATACAGGAAAATATACATGTGTGTGTCTTTGTGTATGTGGGAGGGGGGAATTTATTAATATTCTGAGTTCTAAATTGTGATCTTAGGAATTCAGTTGCCTCCCAGTTTGTCAGTGAGAGCAGAGATGTGCCTGACACCCACGACAACACGGCAGCTTTGCAGAGAGGCAGGGATTCAGCGGCAGAATCGGCGTTAAAGAAAAAATTAATTAGTAGTGCCTGCTGGAAAATCTGAACATATGAGAGACAGCGTTCCTCTAGGTAGAGATCACCTACTTTCCAAGCAATTTCTATTCTATAGAGCACTTAAAGTATTTGTAAGTCAAAGACAAACTGTATTACAAGTTAATTGGGTGTACTGTAGAAAACACATTTTTACTTTCTTTATTTCTACTTGAGGTGGCAAAACTATAAATACAATGCTTAATAGCCAAATAGGCAAACATTATGGTTTAAATTATTAATACATGCATTATCTTTATATTCATTTGCAAAAGGAAATCTATATTGCCAAGTTAGTTAATTTTTGTTACCCAGACTGCTGTTAGGCTGCTTTGACCTACCAGTTAGCATATATGCTCCTTGTAGTTGGTTTTACATTGATACTAAGTAAAACATAATTAGATAATTATTGAAGAAAATACACAGACCCAATAATAATGGTATCATAGTTGAAATGCCAGCTTTATCACATTCTTACTGTGTGATCTCGGGCAAGTCATCTAAGACCCCTATGCTTCAGTTTCCTCATGTGTAAAATAGGAAAAATAATACTTAACCATAATAATGAGCAAAATATGTAAAATATTTAGCAAAGTATCAACTGAACGGTATTGATTTCAGTAAATGACAGTTATTAACTATCCAAAAATGTTAAGTTGTGCTAAGTGACCACCCAAATTCTTTGCACAGATTATGGTACCAATTTTTTTAATATACAAGGGTTTTTTTTTTTAACATTTCTTCATTTTTGAGAGACAGAGTACGAGCAGGGGAAGGGCAGAGAGAGAGGGAGACACAGAATCTGAAGCAGGCTCCAAGTTCTGAGCTGTCAGCACAAAGCACAATGAGGGGCTCAAACCCACGAATCATGAGATCATGACCTGAGCTGAAGTCCAACACTTAACTGACTGAGCCACCCAGGTACCCCAATATAAAAGTTTTTTGATATGTTACCTTATACAAATTCTTCAAAGTTAAAAAAAATCTAATAGAAAAAACATCAGACAATAATTACACAAGTTTATTTAGCCAGTAGTTAAACCAAAAGCTTTATAAAGCAGACATATATTCAGTTTGTATATATATCCTCTGTTTTATTTTTTAAATTAACATACAGTAAAACTGACTTTTTCAGGGGAATAAGAGTATATACAGTTTTATGAATGTTAACCCATATAAACCACCATCATACATTAACAGTTCCATTACACCAAAAACCTTCATACTCTTTCTACAACTGTAAGTTATATATAGTCATAAGCAACATAATCCCTGATAACCAGTGCTGTTTTCCATCACTAGAGTTTTACATTTGCAAGAATGTCACATAAATGGAATCACAAGTTGCTTTCACTAAAGATAATGCCTTTAAAATTCATCCAAGTTGCATACATCATCAGTTGGTTCCTTTTATTACTGAGTAGTATTCCATTTTATGGTGTGTCCATTCACACATTGACATCTGGATCACTTCCAGTTTCTGATAATTATGAATAGAGCTGCTATAAACACTCACGTACCAGCTTTTGAGAGAAGAGAGTTTCATTCCTTCTGGGAAAATACCTAGGGATGGGATTGCTGGGTCATGTGCTGAATGTATGTTTAACTTTGTAAGAAACTGACAAATTGTTATCTAAAGGAGCTGTACAATTTTGCATTCCTGTCAGCGATGTGTAAGAGTTCTAGTTGTTCCACATTCTTGCCTGCTTGGTTTTGTCAGAATTTGTTTGATTTTGTTTTGCTATTCTAATAGGTATGTAGCGGTATCTCTTATTGGTTTTATTTTTCTTACAACTTTTTATTTTTAAGAAAGAGTCAGTGGGGGAGAGTAGCAGAGGGAGGGAGAAAGGAAGGCGGAGAGAGGAGGAGAGAGTAAGAGAGAGAGAGAGAGAGAGAGAGAGAGAGAGAATCTTAAGCAGGTTCCGTGCTCAGCACAGAGTCCAACACAGGGTTCGATCCCATGACCCTGGGATCACAACCTGAGCCAAAATCAAGAGTCAGACACTCAGCCAACTGAGCCACCTGCACCCCTCTCTTCGTGGTTTTAATTTGCATTTCCCTAAAGGCTAATGACATCAATATATGTTGATATACTCAGTTTTTAAATATTATATTAATTCTACTTATTAAAGGACTGTTTAATATTTTAGCACTTAGCCTGTTAATGAAATGAAATAGTTTTATCAAGTAAACTAAGCTTGATGTCTTTTCAAAATCATTTACAACACTGAGGATTTCAAATTGTCCTCACAAGCAATAATAGAAAGTTAATGCAATGCACTGAGTATGAAATGTAGTCAAATAAATTCAACTTGTATTAAAATGAATTTTTGTAGCTTTTTAATAAAAATTGAGAAAATTAAATAGCTTCTTTTCTAACTTCGTTCTTCTCATGTTTCCAGAAACTCCTTCCACAAAATAACCGAAGTGTAACAATGTTCCTCAACATTTATTATTTTGTACTAGGCACTATGCTAGACTTTTTTAAGTATACAAATATTAACAAGTCAAAAAGACCCTGCCCTCAGTTTGTATTATTCACAATTTTTAAAAATTAACTACTTTTTTTAAAAATAGGCTTTCTCGAGGCGCCTAGGTGGCTCAATCGGCTAAGCATCTGACTTTCACTCAGGTCATGATCACACGGTTCACGAGTTCCAGCCCCAGGCTGACAGCTCAGAGCCTGGAGCCTGCTTCGCATTCTGTGTCTCCCCCTCTCTCTGCACCTCCCCCGCTTGTGCTCTGTCTCTGTCTCTCAAAAATAATAAAAAATAAACGTTAAACAATAAATAAATAAATAAATAAATAATAGTCTTTTTCTTTTAGAAATTTTACATTTAAAGGAAAATTCAGAAGACAGTACAGAGTTCCCATATACCACCCTCCCATTCAGTTTCCCCTATTAACATCTTATATTAGTATGGTTCATTTCTTAAAATTAATAAACCAATACTGAACTTTTTTCAAAGTAGCAAAGAATATTATTTCTATCACCCTTTAAATGCTTTAATTATATTTTATATTAATATTTATTTATATTTAGGAATATGGCTTCAAAGAAACTTCTGTCCCTTCATTTGACCCTCCAATTCAAGTTCCCAACACAGACTCACTTAAAGTTCTGTCTCAATTGCAAATTATCAAGTTACTAGAAAAAGAGATTCTAAATTACCCCATATGAGGTACAATGTCCATTTTCCAAAGAAAAAAACTGGATTATTTCCTTCCATCTCTATTTCTGCTTAGTATGATTCTCCTACACCAATTTTTTCACATCTTCATGGTCTGAAGACTAGAGAGGATCTCTTTCCCTGCTGGGTACAGTTCTAAAAACCCCAGAAGACAGCTAGTTCATTTCACATAACCATCCTTGTACCAATAACTGTGTAACTTCCATATGGAAGCTTCCACATATTATACTTCCCTATGATTAGAATAGGGGTACAATGAGTGATCCAAAACAGGCAGATAACAAGAGGGTTATCAGTGATGTAGACATAATCACTGGAAGAATTTCTGGTAGCCAATTAACCAAATCGATCTGTCTATCACCATTGGGGACTGGGGCAGGAGGCTGGGGGGCAGGTTTGTATTTATACATTATTTTTTAGAAATCATCTTTTTCACTAGGAAATAAAATATTTGTAACTGCATTTATACATTCTTTTGTAGTCTTGTCTTAAAAGTTTCTTCAGAGCTATTAAAATTTCAGAAACTACATAACTAGCACTCTTAGCAGTTTCTAATTACAGTGTTGTGCCTGTGAACAAATACTATGGAAAATGTTGAGAGTAGGGATTTCAGCGATTTAGAAGTGGAAAGGTGAATGGCACCAAGAGTTCAACCACAGAGTAAGAGAAAGGAGGCTGCTTTAGAATGTGGGGGTGCTAGTGGGGGGGGGGAGGGGAGTAGATTCAACTACACATAACAGAAAAATCCACATTCACTGTGGCTTAAAAAAATACAACTTTACTTCTCTCTGACATAAAATAATCTGAAAACAGGCAGTCCAGGTCTGTTCTACCATGTCACCAACATAAAAGTATCCTTCCACTCTCTAATCCACCATCCTTGGAATATAGCCCCTGTCCTCATGGTCTAAGTTGGCAGCTAGAGAAAAAGATTAAAAGGGTACAACTCTCCCTTTAAATAGAATTTTGGAAGTATCACACACTTCCACTTACATATCACTGATCAGAACTTCTTCATAAGGTTATACCTAGCTGCAAGAGAACCTCGGAAATTTAGTCTTTCAGCAAGTAGAAGATAGTGCCCACTAAATATCTACATTTTGTTAATTTGAGAAAAACAAAGAATATGCCACAGTAGGTAAAAGGCAACGAAGGCAGATGAAGCTAGGAGATGTGAATGCAAATTTTCCTTCTCTAATCTCAAGCTACATAATGGCTAAAATGAAATGTTTTTGATCTATTACTTACCTGACAGAGAAGAAGAAATGGAAAAAGAGAGAGACCTTTAGATTCTTAACTACAGAAAACAAAGTGATGGTTACCAGAGGGAAGGAGGGTGGGGGGATGGGTGAAATAGGTGAGGGGGGATTAAGGAGTACACTTGTGATGAGCAGTGGGTAATATATGGAATTGTTGAATCACTATATTGTACTCCTGAAACTAATATAACACAGTATGTTAACTAACTAGAATTAAAATAAGAACTTAAAAAAAAAAAAAAAGAACCTTCTTAGACTATTTCTTACTCTGCTCCATATGATTACCTAAAAAAAAGTCCATTTGAGAAATAAAAGTGTGAATCAAAATAATTTGGCTCAAAGTGGTAAAACCACTTCAGTTTACAAAGGTATAAAACAAGTATGTCTAACAAATAGAAAACACCAAGGTAAAGAGACATTTTTTAGAAAACACCAAGGTAGAGAGAGATCTTTTAAAACCAAACAAATAAAATCACACTATCACTCTTCTTCCCTTAAGACTTAAGTTATTTCCAGGTCCAGAAACTTAGCCTAAACTCTTCTGCATACCCACTCCATTACTTGGTAAACCTCGTCCTTATATTCATGAAGTATATCTAATCTCCCTGTTTTTCCTTCCTTGCCATTTTAAGGAGTTTACTATAATCACCATGGAATCACAAGAATAATCATGAAGAGGGCAGGTGGGTGTGGGGATGGATTAAATGGGTGATGGGGATTAAGGAGTGCACTTGTGATAAGCACAGAATGTCATATTTAAGTACTGAATCACTAAACTGTACACCTGAAACTAATGCTACACTGTATGTTAACCGGAATTTTAAAAAACTTTTAAAGAATAATCATGAAAAAATTATAAAGTTTAAAAAAAATCTTAAAATATAATTCCCTAGAACTTCAAATATTCTCGCTTTACAGAACTATGTCAACTAGTATTTATTTATATCATCTTCTTGTCTCAAACAAGGAAACTGCATTTCTAAGGCCCTAAACATTAGGTGATATATTTGAGTCTTTACCACAGGCATGATAGAGGTGGCTGTGGTGGTGATGGTGGTAGGACCAAATTAAGACCTCTAGAAGCCCCAAGTACAGAAAATACAACAGTATAATCCTTTACCCCCACCGTATTAAATACTATACAACTAAGATTAAGTTAGTCCAATAAAATTATTTTTTTTCAGAATACTACTTCAAAAAAAATTTTTAATATTAAGTGGTTTCAATATTTTTTCAAATTCTTTTTCCTCCACTTTGCTGGTACCCTAAAGCCTCTGCTGGATATGGCTTTTGGGTAATCAGTATTAAGTAGTAGTAAGAAATAGAAGTGAAAGCAGTTGTAACTTGAAGAGGTCCATCTGTATCAGGTATTTTACATACGTTATTGATAATTCTTACCACAGCCACAAAAGGGAGATACTATCGACCCTGTTTTGCTGATAAAGAAATGGCTCAAAGAAACTATTAGATAAGATGCCCAAGGTCATTCATGCAGTAAATGGCAGAGTTGAGTATCTGAAATAGGCCTTTCTGTCTCCCAAGACTGATCCATTAGACATACTGCCTGTAGGGCATTTCTTTAGAACCTGCTACTGAACAAAATTTCATTTCAGAGAAACACTGAAAAATGATTTTTAAAGGCATCATTTGATAGTACTCAGATTTTCCATGAAACTTAATCACCGATAATTCTAGATAATGGCTGTAAATATATAGCCAACACTGCTGCATTGCACAACTCCAGAGAGCCTTTTTTTTTTTTTATGTGAATGCTGTCCTCTGGGTTGTGCAATGTACCAGCTATAACCCAAATAAATGCTTACCAAAAGCCTTGTCAAGGCCATTTAATGTTCTGTTTTCAAAATCATTGCAATCATTTTTTAAAAAGCAGATAAGTATTCTCAGAATGTTAAAGAAAGGTATTTTTTTTTTTAAAGAAAGGTATTTTAAAGCACATAAAAAATACCCAGCATCATTAACCATCAGGAAAGTATAATTTAAAACCACAGTGATATACACCTATTAAAAAAGTTGAAATCAAAACAACACAAAAAACCTGTAACAACAAAAACAAAAACAAAAAACCTGACCAATACCAAGTGCTAACAAGGATGAACAGCAAGTGGAATTCTCATATATTGCTGGTGGGAATTCAAAATGGTATAGCCACTTTGGAAAAGAGTTTGGGAGTTACCTACAAAATTAAACATATACTTACCATGTGACTCCTGGGTATTTACCCAAGTGAAATGAAAGTTTACGTTCATATAAAAAGCAATTCTCAAATGTTTACAGTTTTATTCATAGTTGCCAAAAACTAGAAATAACTCAAACATTTTTCAACAGATGGATAAATAAACAAACGATGGTACATTCATACTATGGATTACCACTTAGCAATGAAAAAGAATAAATTACTGATACAGGCAACAACAAGAATGAATTTCAAAGGCATGTTCCAAGTTAAAGAGGCTGACCCAAAAGTCTACACAATTATGATTCTACTTACATGACATTCTGGTAAAAGCAAAACAACAGCCATGGAGAACAGATCAGGGTTTACCACAAGGTTGGAGATGGGTGGGGACAGGCTAATTACAAAGGGGCAAAAGGAACTCTGTGTCTTGATTAATTACCAAGTGGTGGTGGATACACATTCTATACCTTCGTCAAAACACATAGAATGGTATATCACAAAATATGAATTTTACTGCATGTAAATTTACAAATTAAAAGAAAATTTAATTCATGAAAAAATAAAGGAAATATGTCAAATAAAAAAAAAAGAATGAAAAGGTTTTTTAAAATTATTAGTTCTAGGGGCGCCTGGGTGGCGCAGTCGGTTAAGCGTCCGACTTCAGCCAGGTCACGATCTCGCGGTCCGTGAGTTCGAGCCCCGCGTCGGGCTCTGGGCTGATGGCTCAGAGCCTGGAGCCTGTTTCCGGTTCTGTGTCTCCCTCTCTCTCTGCCCCTCCCCCATTCGTGCTCTGTCTCTCTCTGTCCCAAAAATAAATAAACGTTGAAAAAAAAAAATTTTTAAATTATTAGTTCTAGAAATGGTTATGCTCTGGAGATAATACAGCTTCCCCTAATCAGCTAGAGAGATAAAATGTAAAATGCTTAAAACAAGGCTTACCACATTCTCAACTGATACTAGTCCCCTTTCCTTTCCTTACCCATTTCTCTCTCCTATGTACACATGTCTGTCTGTCTACTACCTTTCTTTCTTCCTCCTCTACAATGACTATAAATTGTTTTTGCCTACTTCACATTCCTTCCACCCATTTCTCTACTAACTAGCACTCCCATCCTTTAGGGAACTGACCTTCCCCCATCTTATGTGGTTCTGATGATAATGCTAATGATAATTCCCCACAGTGATCAGCCCAAGGATGGACCCCATCAGAGGACTTCCTTCACAAAGTTCTTAGTTCTTCACCATAAGCTCTCAGTGATCTGAGGACCGTGCATCTCTGCCATGAAAGACTTCTAACATTAACAGAAAATAAGACCAACATACAGAAAGAAGTAAACTCAAGAAATGGAGAGTATCCTGAAGACATCATTTAAAAATTTTTTTTCAACGTTTTTTTTATTTATTTTTGGGACAGAGAGAGACAGAGCATGAACAGGGGAGGGGCAGAGAGAGAGGGAGACACAGAATCGGAAACAGGCTCCAGGCTCTGAGCCATCAGCCCAGAGCCTGACGCGGGGCTCGAACTCACGGACCGCGAGATCGTGACCTGGCTGAAGTCGGACGCTTTAACCGACTGCGCCACCCAGGCGCCCCATGAAGACATCATTTAAATTCCTGGATCTGTTTGTTCTTGGACTGCTCCATCTCTGCTTTCCACTTACAAAGACAGTAAGTTACCTTTTTAGGCCAATTTAGAACTATTGGTTTTAATGCTTCCGATTTTATGTTTTTTAAGGTTTCTTTTTTTTTTTTTAATGTTTATTCATTTTTGAGAAAGAGAAAGAGACAGGCCACAAGCAGGGGAGGGGCAGAAAGAGAGGGAGACAAAGAATCCAAACCAGGCTCGAGGCTCTGAGCTTTAGCACAGAGCCCAACGCGGGGCTCGAACTCAAAAATCCAAGATCATGACCGGAGCCAAAGTCGGATGCTTAACCAACTGGGCCACCAGGTGCCCCAAAGTTTTTTGGTTTTGTTTGTTCGTTCATTTGTTTGTTTTGAGAGAGAGAGAGAGAGAGAGAGAGAGAGAGACAGCACAAGTGGGGAAGGGGCAGAGAGGATCTGAAGCAGGCTCTGTACTGACAGCAGTGAGCCCAATGCAAGGCTCGAACTCAGAAACTGTAAGATCATGACCTGAACTGAAGTCAGACCCTCAACCAACTGAGCCATCTAGGGTTTTAAAAGCACAAAATAATTTGTTTCTCTAAGAGAATAAAAACAGTAAATTATCTCTTTACCTGCTGTGGCCTTCAGTTAATTTATTTTCAATACTGGTGGCTGTTAATATATAAATATTACCTACCCCTGCTGTAAAGAGATAGAAATAAAAAATAGAGCTATATGTAGACTGAAAACAGACGTCCACTAAAGATTTACATTCCAAGTACCAGGAACCTTACAGACAGCTTTTAATGTAAAGTTTAGTCAGATTTGAAGTCTTCAATCCAGGTAGTGCTTACTTTTCACCACTTGGCATTTTACCACTCTATTCATTCTTTTTTTTTTTTTTTTTAATGTTTCTTTATTTTTGAGAGATAGAGAGAGGAACAAGCAGGGGAGGGACAGAAAGAGAGGAAGACAGAATCCCAAGCAGGCTTCATGCCATCAGCACAGAGCCCAATGCAGGTTCAAATCCATGAACCATGAGATCATGATCTGAGTCTCAACCAAAGAGACGCTTAACCGACTGAGCCACCCAGGTGCCCCCAACTCATTCAAAGGTAGGTAATAAAGGTATGTTACTTTGTATCATTCTGGCTTTACATCGTTCATTCACTTATGTTCATCAGTATTTGAAGAAAGGCAATTGCATATGCCCATTGGAAACATACACACATGCAATAAGGATTAAAGCAAAAAGTCTTATAGGTTGACAACATATAATAAACTTCTAATAAGTCTTTCTTCAGCTTGTCTGCCTGGAATGCCCCTACTTATTCTTTGATACTAAGCCTAAATGTCACCTCCTTTCAATACAGCCTTCTCCACTTTAACATACACTAATAGAACTGCTTGCTGCCTCTGCCTCCTCTCTATCATAGCAATTACCAAATTACAATTATTTATATGTTAGTGGTAATAAGAAACTTCTGCAGTAAAAATTTCTCTAGTAAAAAATGAAACAGAAAAGAGCAGATGAAATAGAGAAACACTGTAGTAACAGAATTCCCAATTTAACAACTGAATGGATCTGATGGGGAACTCACAGATGACTCAGAGTTCAAGTCTGGGCAATGGAGGAATAGGCCTATTTAATAGAGAAAGGAAAGTTAGAAATAAAACTACATTTTAGAAGAAAGAAAATGAGAGAAAATTCAAATTTGAGTATGTTGAGCTTGATGGCATGACAAACAGGTGGAACTCTCCAGCTGGAAATTGGGAGTTTGGGAACTTACAGTACAGGAGTCACCTGAAAGAGGTACTCACTGAAGCCAACAGACCAGGTAGTATTCCAAGGAAAAGAAGCTAGATGTAGAAAAATACATAAAGCAAATACTCAGGAAACAAGTTGGCCCTGTGAATGAAAAGAAGAGTGGCTACAATATATAGGAGAGCTAGAAGGACTACAAAGTTATAAGAAGGGAGAAGGAATCTGGAGAATTAAAAAAACAAGAATTAAAACTGAAAAAAAGTCCCCATTTGGCAATTCAGGTCACTGGTAGTAACAGAGAGAACAGCTTTAGTGAAAAAGAAGGTAGCAAAATATAAACAATATACATGTTGGTTTTTCTTTTGGGCTGTTGGATAACATAAAAAAGGAGGGGGAAAGAGAAGAAAAAAATAAGAAAAGATGTTTTTTGGGTCGATTTTTTTTTTAGGCCATTGAAGATGTTAGGGGAGATTCAAATAAAAATAATAAAAGAGTTAACTAATGAACCCATATATTCCAATAGAAGGGATAAAAGAAGTAGTCATGAAAGTCTAAAGACACATCCCTAACACTAAATGGTAGAGAAGAAGAGAAATTAAACAATTTAGAGATAAAGAAAAGCAAAGCTCACGAAGATTGTTTGATGGCCTTAATCTTGCTACTCTTTTCAAAAAAAAAAAAAAAAAAACAGTTAATTGAAAACAACCTACAAAGTCTTAGAGCAGGCTAGAATCAGGGGCTAGAAAGAGAGTAGGAAAAGGTCTGAAAAAGCCCCTGTAGGAAGTCAATTAGAAAAGACTTGCCAAACAATGTAAGTGGGTATTCTGGTGCACACCCTATAATTAATTGTTCATCTCATTTCCACCTGCCTAGTAGAAGGGCACAAATTCTGTAGCCTATTTGATTTGACTGATATTCATTGTAAAGACAGCCTACTATGTCTGATGTGAGGTAATGATGTTCTTTCTCTACATCTTCTTTTCCATTGTATATTACTGCATTTTTTTCTTTACTATGTTACAAAACTTTGAAATTAATCATTTTTATTGCTTCAATGTTTTCTAGTCTTGCTCTGATGCTTTGCTTAAATATCCAAGCAGTATTTGATTATTTAAGAAATCCTTAAGTAGTCTATTTTCTTAAAATCAAGTATGTGATATACAGAGAACAGGAATCTAAACTTAAAACTGGCTTTATCTTTTGACAGCTGCTCATTTATTACTATGATTAAAAATAAAAATTCCTGGGCACCTGGATGGCTCAGTCAGTAAAGCCTCCAACTTTGGCTCAGGTCATGATCTCACAGTTTGTGAGTTCAAGCCCTGCGTCCGGCTCTGTGCTGTCAACTCAGAGCCTGGAGCCTGCTTCCAATTCTGTGTCCCTCTCTCTCTGCCCCTCCCCCACTCGTTTTCTCTCTCTCTCTCTCTCTCTCTCTCATAAGTAAAACATTTTTAAAAAATTTTTTAATTAAAAAATAATAATAGTGGGGCGCCTGGGTGGCGCAGTCGGTTAAGCGTCCGACTTCAGCCAGGTCACGATCTCGCGGTCCATGAGTTCGAGCCCCGCGTCGGGCTCTGGGCTGATGGCTCAGAGCCTGGAGCCTGTTTCCGGTTCTGTGTCTCCCTCTCTCTCTGCCCCTCCCCCATTCATGCTCTGTCTCTCTCTGTCCCAAAAATAAATAAACGTTGAAAAAAAATAAAATAAAATAAATAAAAAATAATAATAGTAAAAATTCCCAGGGCGCCTGGGTAGCAGTCAGTTAAGCACCCCACTCTGGATTTCAGCTCAGGTTATGATCTCAGGGTTTCATGAGTTCAAGCCCCCCGTGGGGCTCTGCACACTGACCACAAGGAGCCTGCTTGCAGTTTTCTCTCTCTCTCTCTCAAAATAAATAAACTTTTAAAAAACAAAAATATTTAAAACAATAAAATTTCCTGGGAAAATATGACCTTTAATATTTTGAAGCTCCAAAAGTTATAGAAATAAGTGTCTCTTTTCCTTTACCCCCAAAATTTTCCAATTACATAACTCATATTCAGATACTTTATACATATTACAAATTCTGTGAAACATTTAAAAATAAATATGGTATGGCATATATTTAAAAGAATATGGTTGCCATAAAATAGTCACTTTAGAAAGCTCTCATACTTGGGGCACCTGGGTGGTTCAGTCAGTTAAGTGTGGGACTCTTGCTTTGGCTCAGGTCATGATCTTATAGTTTGAGCCCCATATCCAACTCTGTGCTGGCAGCACAAGCTTGCTTGGGATTCTTTCTCTCTCTCCCTCTCTCTGCCCCTCCGCTGCTCATGTGCATGCATTCTCTCTCTCTCTCTCTCTCTCTCTCTCTCTCTCTCAAAATAAATAAACATTTTTTTAAAAAACTTTTAAGAAAAAAAATAAAGCTCTCATACTTACTCCTAGAATGCTGCCATTGCATAAAAAGCTATGGGATTCAACTTTTAGAACTCCTTTAAAGTCTTAACATAATCTATATATTATTGTCAAAGTGACAAATCTTCATTTATTAAATATAGGTTTCACATTGGGGATATTTCTGGTTATCATAAGGTGGTTTATCTAAATTAGAAATACCACTTATGAACAAAAAATATGACTATAAAACATGCAACAAGGGGCGCCTGGGTGGCTCAGTCAGTTGAGAGTCCGACTTCAGCTCGGGTCATGATCTCACAGTCTGTGAGTTCGAGCCCCGCGTGGGGCTCTGTGCTGACAGCTCAGAGCCAGGAGCCTGTTTCAGATTCTGTGTCTCCCTCTCTCTCTGACCCTCCCCCATTCATAATCTGTCTCTCTGTCTCAAAAATAAATAAACGTTAAAAAAAATTAAAAAATAAAACATGCAAGAAATTTTATGCTGCTATAATGACACCATCACTAAAATATATTTATGACTATATTCCCCTCCTCCACACTGTCTGCTCCGTGGGTTACCACTCATACATTCTAGTAACTTGGGTAAAAATAAAAATGCGATCATTTTATAGCCACAGTTCCTACTATTATAGATAATATAAGCAGCTCTGATGGTTTCTAAGAGTCAAATTATTCAATATTCAAAGTAGTTATAGCACTCTCATTTTTAAATTTAGCTAGTTGTTATTCAATGCCCTATCTTTTTGCATACTATAGTGAAAATGTCCATTACCCCTCTGGCATATACCTGATGCTAGCCTACTCAGTCAGTTGTCTACTCCTGTTACAAACATATACATTTACACACATGCAGCACTAATTTTAATTCCCTATATGTGTATTTTTTCCTTAGTTTGTCACCTGAATATTACCTGTCAGCTTTGCCTGTTCATGAGCCCTAGGACAGTCTTCCCAATGGTAGCTATACATTTCCATTGGTTCTTAAAAAAAACAGTCTAATCTCACACAGCTGCCTTGAGCCTAAGTCATCTTAAACTTAACTAAAATCTCTCCACACCACATTCTACTCTCAAAACAAAAACATTAATTTAAAGCATAGTCTTTTTCTTACATTCATAAGCTTCAATCCACTTTAAAGCTCTACTTCTGAGGATTATTCAACTTTACCTTTATTCTCTTCAAAGATATTTATTATTAACTCAGCATTTATCATTGTCCCTATTCTCAAAGTTATACACCTGAACTAAGAAATGCTCAAGAAAAAGTTTAATCAGCTGTCTTGTTTCTTCAAGACAGTCCCAAATTCCTCCATTGTTGACTCACATATATTAGACCATAAGCTTCATTTCTGATTGAAAAAATAAAATAAAATAAAATAAAATAAAATAAAATAAAATAAAATAAAATAAAATAAAATGACTATATTTAAGGAGAAGAGTTAAGGTACATTCTAGGAAAAGGTCAGTGAATGTCTACCCAGCTGTAAAAACTGGAATAGAAGAAAATCAAAATAATTTGATTTTATGGAAAAAGCAGCAGAGGCCCAGAGACAACAGGTGGCTTACCCAAGTTTACACATTTGGTGGCAAAGCCAACACTCATATCCAAGTCTCCTGATTTCAAGTTCAAAGCTTTTCTACTTTAACCATTCATTCAAATGACTAAACAGGATTATATTAAAAGAAAGGAGCCAGACACAAAAGACTACATAGTGTATGATTCCATTAACATCAAATTTCTAGAAGTGGCAAAACTATAGAAACAAGAGCAGATCAGTGGCTGCCTATGGCTGCGGGATAGGAGCAGGAATCGGGAAAGTGGGCACGGGGAAGTTTTCTGGCAGATGAAAGCATTCTAAAATTAAATTGTGGTAATTGTTATACAACTGTATAAATTTATTAAAACTGAAACTGTGAATTTTATGAGACATAATTTATATTTCAATAAAGCTATTCAAAAAATAAGTTAAAGAACTCAGATTTGGCTTTAAGTCCATACAAGTCTCAGGAAATTATCACTATCAAAAGTATCAGTAAAACACACCAAAAAGAACAGCTTTTTTCCAAACTTCAGATCCTTTTCCCTTCAGAATTTCCAAAACCTGGGTACCTTATTTTCCAACCTTACATTTTCCATGGAGACAAAGTAACAAGAAGTGCACAAATATACACATAGGAAACGTGCATAAAATTCCCGTGAAAACACTTTGGTTATTGATCATTATTTCCCTTTAGGTAGGACCAGCACTGATGTAAATAAGCCTCTGCAGACAGTTTAAAGGATAACAGACTGTTATCTGGTCTGACAAATTGCTCCAAAACAGAATTCTTTAGTGATTTCATTTTCATGACATCTTTGGGCCATTATAATGTAAACACTAATAGTCTTTTTATTTAGAGGAGCCGTTTTTAATTGTATATTAGCAAGTTTCTTTAGTTTATTATTTGTGCATCCTAATTAGGCATACATTTCCTCAGCTTATTCAGCACTGACAGCCTATTCTTTACTTACAAATTAAAAATAAGTTGTATCTCTCTCATAACAGTTAATGCTTTACACCTATGAGAAGTACCACTGTTTGAACCTTAAAAATAAACAGACTTTTAATTAACGGAGACCTAGATATCTGTAATTATGTCAGAGGAAACAGTCAAAATTACTTAGTAAACCTACATTTCCCATTCTGCTGGGGTTCAGTTTACTAAGGCTAAGGAAAGACTTTTTGGCCTCAAGAATTTCAATTACCACCTTCCTAAGCCCTAGAGTTTCACCAAACTTCCTAAAAGAGAAAGAAAAATCTGCAACTTATAAAAAGAAAGCAAAATATTTACCCTAGCTTAAGCTCTTAATTTTAAAGAGTAGGTTTCTCAAAATTACAATCTTTTGACATTTGGTAACTGAATGAATTAAGTAGTTATTCAAAGAACTCAAGACATGAAAAATGTAACACAATCTCAACTGAATATATATCTCTTTCAGGTACAATCCCATGTGTTAGAGAAACTTAATCAATCAGATCCAAATGATTGGGGCCCGAATTATGAAACACACTTTCTCCCTGTGACCTTTTCACAGTAACTGGCTTAAACTTGCTAACAGTACTCCCATGAATGGAGAACGCTGCTGTTCATTTTAGTTTGTTAGTCCTCTTCAAAGGACACAATATTTTTTTTTTTTTTACATTTTTATTACTGCAACGAGGGCACACAAAGAAGTTGAAGAGATATTCTAAAAACCAATTCCTTGTAAACAGATACTCCACAGATGAAGACAACAGAGGAGACATGAAAATACATTCTAGGAAACTGGAAGAGGGGTTTATGATATATTAAATATTAAGCAGAACAATAATGTGACTGATACAGCACCCTTAACAATGAACCAACAACCCCATATCCCTTTTTATATGGAGTTACAAAATCATTTTTAATAAATCATATTAAACCCTGCCCCAACTAAAGTTCTAAGTCTCTTGCCTATTGCCTCAAAGGAAATGAAATCATTATAATAAATCTATTGTAACATAAAAGCTAATGTTTTATCAGGAAATGTTCTTTGTATGAACTCTATAAGAAAAAAAAAATCTTATAAGGATGGTCAACTCCCTCCCACTACTGGGAGAGGAAGGATGACAGAGAAAAGAAGGAAATGGAGGGAGAAAGAAAAACTGAAGAAATCCCCCTCACCTCCAAACAAAGCAGGCTCATCAACCAATAAGATCCTCTGACTCTCTCAATCTCCCTCCCTTCACTGACTGCCCCAAACATAGCTAAAATCTGAAACAATGTATAATATAGAAGCTACAAATTATATTTTGATCAATTATATTTTACCAATCACGATATTATGATCAATTATATTTTAAAAATTATACACATGATTTTTAAAACTAGCTTATGGAGTGATGACTTAGTCATTTAATAACATTGCTATGCTTTTATAGTTTGATGGTTTGTAAATACCTTTTTTACCACAGGCAAATTATTTTGGCTCCAGGTATTAATGGAATTTCATATCTCATTTAAGGGATATTATAATATAAATAACCAGCCACAAAATTATTAAAAATTTAAAACTCATTCATGGTTCATTAACAGTCAATTGAATAAAAAAATTTATACAAACATAAAACAGGTTCATTTTAGTTGTTATGTTTGTAGTAAATCAAACAGAAGACTCTCCCGTTTTTATGTTACTTTTATTCATTTATAATCAGAAAGTTACATTTAAAGTTCATATCATGTAATATTTCTCATAACTCAGATTCTATAAAATAAACATCAGTTTAATTTCCCATTTACATCTACAATTGATATTAGCATTTTATTATTTATTTTATACTGTGAACTTTATTTACATTAACCAGTCATCAAGACTGTGACAAGTAAAAATGCTAAGTCTGATCATAAAATAAGTATGTTGAGTCATATTTATTCAGTTTATCCCACTGCTAAGATACATTTGAAAAACCCAGTTCCAAGATACAAAAAACATAGGAGGCATTTCAATAGTGATTTTCAAGCTTTATTTCAGTGCTTCAATGAGGAGGCTATACTATAGAACCAATATAAAAGAAAAGAGAGTAATAGCAAAGACAAGTTTGAACCACATCAGCACTAGCCTTATATTGGTAAAATTTGTCAATTTTTTTAAAAACCTGAGACATATTTCCTCTTCACATGTCATTTTCTGACCACCAAAAAAAAAAAAAAAAACAAAAACAAACTATCACAAAAAGATATATATTTTTTTAAGTTTACTTACTTATTTTGAGAAAGAGAGAGAGAGAATCCCAAGCAGACTGCTCCACAGTCAGTGCAGAACCCGATGCGGGGCTCAAATTCAGGAACGATGAGATCATGACCTAAGCCAAAGTCGGCCACTTAACTGACTGAGCAACCCAGGAGCCCCAGAAAAAGATATTTTTTAATTTTTTTTTTCAATGTTTATTTATTTTTGGGACAGAGAGAGACAGAGCATGAATGGGGGAGGGGCAGAGAGAGAGGGAGACACAGAATCGGAAACAGGCTCCAGGCTCTGAGCCATCAGCCCAAAGCCTGACGCGGGGCTCGAACTCACGGACCGCGAGATCGTGACCTGGCTGAAGTCGGACGCTTAACCGACTGCGCCACCCAGGCGCCCCTGAGAAAAAGATATTTTTTAAAAGTAGCCGATGAGTGAGGTATTGGGTTTTGGTAATTAAAGTCTTTTTAAAAGAAAACTTAAGTGAGAGGTACCTGGATGGTTGAGTGGGTTGAAAGGCAGTCTCTGCCCCTCCCCCACTCACGCTCTCTCATGCTCTCTGGCTGCCTCACAAAAATAAACATTTTTAAAAAATGAATTTCAAAAATAAAAACTTAAATGAAATTAACCATATAGCTCTACTTTCTGTAACAAATATGAGTAACTTATACTGAAATACATAGCATGATCTCATGGGCCCTATGTGTTCTCCCATTAACAGTAAAATGTACATTGGGTGCCTGGGTGGCTCAGTCAAGTTAAGCATCCGACTTTGGCTCAGGTCATGATCTCATGGTTTCTAGGTTCAAGCCCTGCGTCTGGCTCTGCTGACAGCTCAGAGCCTGAAACCTACTTTGGATATTGTGTCTCCCTCTCTCTCTGTCCTCCCCCACTCACTCTCTGTCTCTCTCAAAAATAAACATTAAAATTTTTTTTTAATAGAAAGTAAAGTTTATATGAGTTACATGTTTAGAATATTGTAGATATTGATATAAAGTCATTTATTTAATCAAAGAAGAATAACCCTATGCCAAGTGAGTGATATCATTCGTTTTATTGGTCTGATCCCTAATCATTTCAAAGAGAAAATTGTGGGATATGGAGGGAGGTTGAGTAAGAGGGGATATAGACTGCAGAGTAGAATATAGAGAGAAAGGAAGGTTGAGAGGAGCCTAATACCTTAAAAAATGTATCTTAAATGCATACTCATCCCCATACAATAGTCTTCTGTTGGGAATTTTAAAATGGTTTTTTAAAAATCAATTGTAAATATCTTTTACTTTTAGGCCTGTTTGTCTTATTATAGCAAACTACAATTTAATAACAACTCAAACTGCGAAAAAGAAACTATATACTTTATGGTACAGAAATATAAACTACAGACTCATTAAGAAGGGAACCAAAGGAAATCTTGTACTGGTCCTTTAAAGGCTACACCTACTATACCACTGACTGTAGAAGCCTGGAAGTTAGTATCTCATCTGAAGAGTACCAACAGAACCAGTACTGACACATGTATTAATATTAATACTTGTAGTTTCAGAATTGTTTACAATCTTAGTTGTGCTTTATTTTTAAGTTTTAAAAAATTACATTTTTTATATTTATTCTTATGATTGTAAAATGGAAACTCTTTGATAAGTGTTCTATAATATGAAATGTGTGGATTTACCATTTAATTAAACCAGGAGATTTAGTAATGCAGTTTATAGTAAATCAAAAATAACCACTTAAGAACTGGAAAAAAAAAACATAAAAATAGTCTGGCATGTCTTATAAAACATTGTTTAATTTATAGCATAAACCCCTTCAAAGTGGTAAATATCTCACTACTATACATCTCACAGGTATGGCCATTCCTTTCAAAGAATCTATTTTTTTTATTTTATCAGCATTGAGATTCAATTTACATAATGGAAAACAATGGAGAACAAACAGCCCAGCCACTATTTCCAGAAAAAAAAAATATCCTAATGATTTTAATACATACATTATCAATTTCTAGCCTTGAATATGAGTATGTGTACTATGAGAAGTAAAATAACATATCTAACTTATTACAGTTGTGACATCTAAATAAAGCACCATAAACCAAAAAATAATTGCTTTATAGTCAAAGGCACAAGTTCAATTTGGTAAAGCCACTGGACTCACTGCGCTATATTACAGAAGACAGAGGTTAAGAGGTGACCTTGGGATCCTGCTTTCCAGATGTCTGAAGGGTCCATTTCTTAATGAAATTATCTCTACTCTTAATAAATATTTAGCTTACTAATTACCCAGTCAATATATTCGTCTATATAAGACTCTACTTGATTTCTGAAATTTTAGGACTATAGATATTATAAAGAAAAAATTTATGAACATACAACTTGCACAAAGGATTAAGATATATTTCCCCTCTGATGCAATGCACAAGAAGACTAAGAAACTTACTATCACACATTCTACATTATGGGGCATATTTTCTGAGATTTTAAATGAGAAATTCAATAAACCTGAAGCATCTACTTTCCATTATTTCAGATCATGAAAAGATTTAATTTGTAATACTATATATATAATACATGTATATATATTATATACATTATATATAATACATATATTATATATATATATCTTTTCAGATGTATATATATATATCTTTTCAAATGTATATATATATATCTTTTCAGATCATGAAAAGATTTAATTTGTAATACTATATATATAATACATGTATATATATATATAATACATGTATACATATTAATGTATATATAATATACATATATATTCCACAAATAACTATATACAGATATATGCCCATATCAATTCCTTTACTCTTTTAATTAAAAATTTATGTTCCTTCAGGTCATAAAAATCAGGGTTTGGGCATTTTAAAAGTTCAAACACATATTAAGCTATGCTTTCTTTGCTTTGGCACTAGCTCCCCCTCCAGACCAACCTACTAATATAACTGTACTTAAAAAAATAAACAACAACACAAGTTTTTCCAAACCACTAGCAAATTTCAAAATTCACCTCTTTTAAGAAAATTCCAGTACCTTAAAATAACTAATTAAAACTGAAATCAAACACTGTATAATGTAATCAGAATTATTTTTTTAATTCCATACATCTCAAAAAGAACTGACCTGTAGGAAAATAACTTCAAGTGACTCTTTAAGAACATCCTAAACAATATATATAGTGCTATATTTTATGGGAATTATTTTGAATCACTATCCTAATAAACCACAATATACTCATGTTAACTCACTACTTGAATCAAAGATACATTTTTGCATGTTTCTGCAATCCATGCAAGTTTCATTCCAGCTGTTCAGCTCTTCAAGTACAATTCTCAATTTATAAAAGCAGCAAAAGGAAAATCCAGGTCTCCAACCATCTTCTATGTTCCTTACAGCCTATTCATTTTTAACTCCCTACATTTCTACATACTAAACTGTAAAATAACAAATTCAAATGTTTGAATGCCCACCTTATCCTTACTACCCTAATACTGTATTTTCATATGGAGCAATTAAGACTTTCTATACACATTTCATGGTATATCTCATAAGGTTAGCAATGTACAAGACCTTATCATTTAGCATACGTTTAGGGGTTTTTTTTAGGTTATTTCAGAGAAGGGAGAATACAACTTACTCTATTATTTCAGTACAGCACTGTTATGTTTAATTTCTCTCCTAAAATGTTTTCTATATAATGCACCCTTTAAAAGAATTATGCGTCAAAAACATGACATTTAAATTTAATCAAGAAAATAAATATACACTTAACCCCAGGAGTAACAAGAAAAAAAAAAAAAACTGCAATGAAACCTTGCCTACAGTTTCTAAAGACAGCCAAGTTAAAGTTCGGTCAGTTACCCCTGATGAGCTTAATTCTAAACTGACAGAAAACTTTTGTTGAAATTTGTTCTGCGTTACCTTGAAGTTTGGGGTTATTACTGGAGATTCTGAATTTCCTAGGTTCGCCTTCTTGAGTTGGCTTAAGTCAACTGTAAATTAATTCAAACATGGATAGAAGAAAACACCTCTTCGTGCCTTTCTCCAAGGCCTCAATCAAAAGTCTAATAATATACGGCAAAACGCTAAGAGCTCACCAGGGATAAACCCTAACCAAGTCACTGCCATTTAACTTACACTGCGTCTCTGACGTTCTGTATGGCTGAAGATTGCAATCCCCACAGTAAAAGAACAGGTGCTGCACCCGACAACCCACTCACTCTTGCAGGACAAATCTTCTTTAATAAATAAGGGCTCATTTAACCTTCCCAAATAAGTTTAGATACTCAAAAGCCGCCAGCTCATCATTTCCACATCAATTGGGGGATGCAGTGGCACTCACGCCTTTAACTGCCCCGGCATTGGCCCCTCGCCGGGAGCGGATCTTTGTACGGGTCCACTCCCCGATTTCTGACCAGAGAACCCCTCACGAAAGCCGGAAACGTACAAGCATCCTCCTCCCCACAGTCCGTGACTACAGGGAACGAGTTGCTGGCAAAAGGGCAGGTAGGTGGAGAGGAGAGAAGAGGGACACCTCCCACCCCCGCCCCCATCATCCCTTCTCCTCTCCACGGCTTCGGCCCCTGCCCGAAGCAAGGATGCGCGACGCCGAGGACACCCGCGGAGGCAGGCGCCCCTCACCCTCAGCTCGCGCCCCCGGGCCGCGCCGGAGCGTCCCGGGGGCTTACTCCCCACTTTTCCGGGAGCCGCTGGGTAAGCAGCAGTTGCAGCAACAGGCCCGGGGAACGCCTGGGGGAAAAGAGCGGCGACAGCCCCAGTCACATCCCCAGAGCCTCCTCGGATCCCGCGCTAGCCCAGCCCCAGACCCCGAGGCGCGCGGGGCCCGGCTCCCAACGCCCCCTTACCCGAGGCGGGAGCAGAGGCGGTCTCCGCCGTCCCCAGTTGCCGCCGCCACCGCCGCCGCCACAGCCCTCAGCTGCAGCTGCCCCGTTGGGGAGTGGGAGGGGTGGCTGGGTGGAGGATGCTACTCCCGACTGAAGGGAGACGAAGAAACGGAAACAGGAACCGCCGCCGCCGCTTAACGGAGCCTTCGGCGCCACTGACTGAGCGAGAGCGCGAGGCGGCGCGAGCGGGGCAGTCGCTGACAGCGCGAGACCGAGCGCGAGCCGGGTCCCGGGCGCGCGACCCCGAGCAGCGCCGGCCCCATTCCGCGAGGAGAAGAAGGGGACGGGTTGAGTGGGGCTGGGAGGGGGCGATGTGGGGCGGGGGCCTGGAGCTTAGGGAACCTGGCTACTGGGGTCTGCCGGAGATAACGCGCGCACGCGCCGGAGCGGCTCTGACAACGAGCGCAGGCGGGGAAGCCTTGGCTAGCGCAAGCGTGCGCGCGCGGGTGGGGGCGCGCGCCCCTCAGCGTTACAGGCTTCTGGGAGAGGGCGCGCATGCGCCGGCGGCTGCCACCTACGGCGACCCTGGCATGTGCCACGGTTTCTTTCCGCCCCCTTTTAGCTGAGCCGTGGATAGCGTAGCTGCAGCATCCGCTGCCAGGGAGCCGCGGGCCACAGAGGGACCGGGAGACTTCCAACAGGGCAACAACTGCGCTAGGGCGCCGGCTCCTACACGAGCACAGGCCGCCCTCTACTGCCTGCAGGCCGGAGACTGCTGGGGGCGAGTCGAGCCGAACTCCCCACTCCCGGGAGCGCCATCTCCCGGGAATGCCATATTCTCGATAGCCGGGGGAAGGACTGGCCCATGCCAGTGCAGCCCGCGGCCCTAAGGAGCACTAGTACTGAAGCAGGCTCCTTGCTACTTTTTAGAGGTGATCGCTGCTGCTCAGCCCCTGCAGCCCAGGTCTGGCCGTTCGGCTGCAGCTAGCGGCGTGACCACAGAATGGCATCGCACCCACATGCAATTAGCGGAGCCCTGTTTTATCTTGTGAGAACTGTTTCTACATCTGCCCCGACAGAAAGACCTCCCACAAGGGCCTGAGTTTGATGCCTAGCCTCTCTCCCGACCCGCGGCTGCGACAGCCCCTTTGAAGCGGAAGTTTATTCAAAACGGGAAAGAGAACTTTGGGGAGGAGGGGTTCCCTAGGATGCTTCCTACCCGCACGCACTCGGGAAATTCCTGGCGCCCGCGATGCAGAGCAGTGGGCCGAAGAGCTAGGTCAGACCGGCCCAGACGGTGAGCTGAGCCGGAGGACCTAAGCGCGCAGCCCCGGCACACAAAGTAGTCGCGGGCCGAGGGAGGGGGTGCCA
Organism: Lynx canadensis; assembly: GCF_007474595.2. Classification (NCBI taxonomy): domain Eukaryota; kingdom Metazoa; phylum Chordata; class Mammalia; order Carnivora; family Felidae; genus Lynx; species Lynx canadensis. The sequence goes on along the minus strand of NC_044308.2, from coordinate 111,426,393 downwards.
CGAGGTCCAATCAAAGACGCGAGCCATGTGAGTGGAGTGCGAGCCGACCAATCAGACGGCCGGAGAATGAGCTTCCCGTTCCCAACTCTTCCCTGTAGCCTCCGGACCCAGATCCCAAGCCTAGAGCGCGGTACCGTGGAAAGCGAGATGGTGCCCTGAGGACAGAAAAATTATTTCTCTAGACTTGGGTGTTTTTAAGTGCCTTGCTTAGGTACTTATCCCAGAACAAATAGCAGCGGCGTTTTAGATGCTGAGTATGAAAAAGATCACAGAAAAGAGATTTACAAGGCACTGGTCTGCCAAGACTGCAATCTGCCTAATAACATTCATAAATTTACAGTGTTTATTGAGACCTTTTTATAGGCCAGGAACTGTATTACAGAAAAAACAAATAAGATAACTACTGATTTCCAAAGAAGAAAAAAAAAGTTCCCTGCCCTCAATAAGCTCAGCTTCTTGGGTTTGCTGGACCTTGTGACTCTGATATTTATTGTCAGTCCTTTAACGAAAAAGCTCTCAGCAAAGTAGTTTACAGTCGTTTTTATGGCTGTTATCTCCCTGTAAGAAGAGAAAACTAAGGGAAAAGTAGAGTGACCTATCTAAAGTCACACAAAAACAATATACTAGCGTAATCAGAATTATGTTCCAGTTCAGAGAGCTTGTATATCCATATTCAACAATTTTTTACTGAATGCATGGTTGCTGTCCTCCACTAAAAAGGTTTCTGTACCAAGCTTACAAATAGAACGGAATTCTGCTTGGAGGGCCACAAGCTTTGGTAGTTGGAAATGAACAGAAATTTTAGGTTTATGCCAAAGTAAGATGAGGTAAAGGCTGAAGTCTTATAAGTCATACTCTAGATACTTTTTAGAAGTCAGAGGTGAGATGGATATTTACTTCTTAGTTTAAACAGCATGTTTAAAAATATTTTACCAAGCATGTTTAACTTTAAAGCTTACCTTATATAATGCTTTAAGATCTCCAACTTCAAAGCTTTATTTTACATTTGCCTCAAGACATCCAGTTTTTTATCTGGCCTTCATTTTTCCTTTCCAAAAACGTAGGAATTAAAATACATATCTTCTCAGGGCACCCGGCTGGCTCAGTCAGTGGAGCATGTAACCCTTGATCTCAGGGTTGTGAGTTTGAGCCCCACCTTGGGTGCAGGGATTACTTAAAAATAAAATCTTTTGGGGCACCTGGGTGGCTCAGTTGTTAAGCATCCAACTCCGGATTTTGGCTCAGGTTATGATTTCACTGTTTGTGAGTTTCAAGCCCCACCTCAGAGTCCACATTCACAGCACAGAGCCTGCTTGGGATTCTCTCTCTCTCTGCCCTTCTCTCTTCCTCTCAAAAAATAAATAAACTTACAAGATAAAATAAAATCTTTTAAAAATTAAAAAAAAAATTACTTACCTTCTCTACCTGCTTTTGCTTAAAAAAAAAAAAAAAAAAAAAAAAAAAAAACAATTTCCTAGGGGTGCCTGGGTGGCTCAGTCGGTTAAGTGTCAGCCTTCAGCTCAGGTCATGATCTCACAGTCTATGAGTTCGAGCCCCGCGTCAGGCTCTGTGCTGACAGCTCAGAGCCTGGAGCCTGCTTTGGATTCTGTGTGTGTCTCTCTCTCTCTCTCTGCCCCTCCTCTGCTCATGCTCTGTCTCTCTGTCTCAAAAATAAATAAAAACATTAAAAAAAAATTTTTTTTAATAAAAAGTTTCCTTGGGGCGCCTGGGTGGCGCAGTCGGTTAAGCGTCCAACTTCAGCCAGGTCACCATCTCGCGGTCCGTGAGTTCGAGCCCCGCGTCAGGCTCTGGGCTGATGGCTCAGAGCCTGGAGCCTGTTTCCGATTCTGTGTCTCCCTCTCTCTCTGCCCCTCCCCCGTTCATGCTCTGTCTCTCTCTGTCCCAAAAATAAATAAACGCTGAAAAAAATAAAAAAATAAAAAGTTTCCTAGGAATGTTTGTCCAAGATTTAGTGCACTTTGGTAGGATAGTATATTACATATTAAAAGGCCAAATAACTTGGGTGTCTCTAGAATATACTCAGAAACTAGCTATCTAGCAGCTCTGATTGTGTTGTGATGAGGCAATGTGCTTCTCACCCTGTGACAAAACACTGTTAACAAAGCCCTTTCCAGGACGTGCCCAGGATTGAACTGCCACCTCAGAACTGAAGTATCAGTTATACAACTGACTTTTGGAACAAACCTTTACCCACTGAGTTCCAAGCCAATGATGAATTTCCAAAAAAAAATTCCCAACAGTTCCAGCTTTTAAAAAATACATTTCTTTTACTCTCTCCAGAGAGGAATATTACTAAAACTCTGCCTTTCTCTTGCTAGGTTAAGTTTCTGAGAGAGCAAGTATCTCCAGAAGGTTCTAAACATTACTAGCCACCAGAAGACATCTCTATCAAAGGATGTTTTCTCCACAAGCTCCAGTTGCCCGTCCCCCACCACCCACTGCTGCTCTTCGGGCCCCTCACTCTCTCTTCTTACCCCAGCTGCCTGCCTCTGCTTCTCGTCACTCCTAGTTTCTGATATTTGCTTAAGCAAGTACAAGTGTTCCACCACTTCCTCCAACCTTCCTTCACAAACTAGCTTTTAGACCCATCTTTGCTTATCTGAAAACTTAACAGATAAGTTCTGCTCAGCAAGAGAATGTGCAGAACATTCTTTATGTCATATTATCCCAAGAACTAATAGAACCTTGTCGGTATGTTACATTCTTTTACGCAGCCTGCGTCAAATTCTTAGTCATCAACCAGAGCTGTGGGGTCTTGCGGGTGGGGCAAGAAGTTGTCAACCATTAGACAATGAAAAAGATGAAAATGAAAGTTAAAGTGAATACAGGAGTGGCCATTTTATTGAGAGATTAGCTAGATCAAAGTTAATGAACTTGAATATTATCACATTTCCAAAGTTGTGAACATTCATGCAGGAACTAGTTTCAAGTTTACTACTACCATTTTATTAATGACTATAATAAAAATAATAGCCGAAGTGTAATATTGTTGAGTGTCAGGTACCATGATAAACTCTTGCCTCCATCATTTAATTCTCAAATCAACCCTTGAAGTAGATCCTGTTATTATAATGGAATCTATGAGGTCACAGAGAAGAGTTAAAGAGGTTCTCAGCATTAGCTACTTACCAGATCGTTTAGAAATGTTTCCATCTCGACCAATGTGAAACAACTGAATGTCAGTCATGGAAACTGTCTTCATAATCTTTAATTGTCCTTATTTTCTAAATTTTTTTTTCAACGTTTATTTATTTTTTTGGGGGGACAGAGAGAGACAGAGCATGAACGGGGGAGGGGCAGAGAGAGAGGGAGACACAGAATCGGAAACAGGCTCCAGGCTCTGAGCCATCAGCCCAGAGCCTGACGCGGGGCTCGAACTCACGGACCGCGAGATCGTGACCTGGCTGAAGTCGGATGCTTAACCGACTGCGCCACCCAGGCGCCCCTGTCCTTATTTTCTAAGTACTGCTCTAGATATATCTACTTAGAGGATTCCATTTTGCAGATCATTCAAAAGGCAACACTTTATTACATGCAAAAATGTAGACCTTGAGATAATCATTTAACCCATTTGGCCCTTAGTTTTCTTATCTGTAAAATAAAGGGGGTGGTCTAGAGAAATTTTGGTTCTTTGCCTGTTTTAAAACTATAAATCTAGCCAGCTTGACACACCACTGCCAGCAACCAAAACGAGATATGGAAAAACAGTCTATACTTTGAAATCCAGTAAACATTTCAAAGTCACTGTGAACCAACTCCCTAAATAGAAATTCAGTCTACACCCACTCATTAAAGAGAAGATCCAATCTTTCCAATCAGAAGAGTAAATGAAGTGATTGATTTAAAGACTAATGAAACTATCTCTTTCTATGACTTTCCTCCATGGCTGAAATCTCTGTCTTCTTCATTGAGATAAAGCATCATATAATTTAATTATTCACATCCACTCCTATTCCTTCCTCATTAATAGAGTTCGTTTTTTGTTGTGTTTGTTTGTTTTTTAGGTAACCATCCAACCTCTAGCTATACAAGGGCAATTGAATTAGCCTGTCAATCAATAAATTAATTCCCTAGTATGGTAGAGACTTGCTTACCCTCTTTCCTTGCATATAAAAAGATTACATTTTCACACATACATCCCTACTGCTCAACTCTACCCTTGCAGTTGAGCTGAACCATGTGACTAGTTATAGTCACTAGTCTATAGAGGGTTGTAGTTAGAAGTGGTATGTATCACTTCCAGCTATAGAATTTAATTGCAAGTATAAGTTCTTACAATGTTTACTCTTCCCCAGTCTCAAAACAAGTATTATTGAAGATGATAGAGCCTGTGTCAGCCTACATGCCTAAAAGGGGACAATGGGAACACCCTACCTTCCATCCTCATCAGGTCAGGATGGATACATGAGTAAAAAAATATACCTTTATTGTTTAAACCACTGAGATTTGGGGTTGTTTTTTACTGCAGCATGACCTGGAATCTAGGTTATACTAGGTTTTAGGCAATTCTAATTCTAATTCTAATTCTAATTCTAATTCTAATTCAGGTATATCCTAATATACCTGAAAACCATTATAGCCCTGGGGTGTACTGGCCCAATCAGACTGAAGGAAAGGATTTTTACTCCCTGCTTAGAGGAGAGGATTCTCGCTTACCAGGTACAATGAGTCAGCGCATAATAGAGATTGCCACTGGCAGCAATCTAACAAACACAAGAGGAATTAACCTTAAAATGAAGTCAACACACTGAAGATGGCAAAGAGGAAAACCCTTGAAGATATGTTTGAGCTGCAGGTTGTATCACTCCTGAAGGCTACTCTTCTCTGGACTTCTAATTCTGCAAAATAATAATTCTCTTTGTTGCTCTGTAACACCATAAGCAGAAATTACATCGTGTATATCTTTAATTTCATCACAGTTCATAACACAGATATGACTCAAACACTCAAAAATATTAGATGAATTAAAATTGTTTTCATATCATAGCTCGTACTCTTGCCTTTAAAAATAAAACATTACCGCACTAACAAGGGGGGAAATTAATGTAATACAACCCAGTCTTTTTACAGATGAAGAGATTAAGACCCAGATACACTACAAGATTCATCAAGTTCACATAGCTTTGTTAAGGCAGAACTGGGGGGGGGGGGGGAATAACTAATAATTGTTTCATCAAAAATGACCATAGTTTCTTGGGATACCTGGCTCAGTTGGTTAAGCATCTGACTTTGACTCAGGTCATGATCTCACAGTTTGTGAGTTCAAGCCCCGGCATCAGGCTCTGTGCTGACAGCTCAGAGCCTGGAGCCTGCCTCAGATTCTGTGTCTCCTTCCCTCTCTCTCTCTGCTCCTCCCCCCCGCCTCAAAAATAATAAACATTAAAAAAAATTTTTTTTTGAAAACATGACCATAGTTTCCAACTGAAGACAGAGAAGCAATGAGACAGTCAGTATATTACCCTGGTAGTTAAAAATGCTGAAGTTAAAACAAATGTAGTTTACTTACTAGCAATATGTTCTTGGACAAGTTACTTAAACTCCCTGAGCTCAGATTTTCCATCTGTAAAAGAGGATAATAATCTCTAGCTCATAGAGTTGTGAGGAATAAATGACTCAACATGTAAAAAGCACTCAGCACAATGCCCGACACTTAATAAACATTCCATATATTGCAGATCTATCAAATGGTGTTTATTCATAGCTAAATCAATTTTTTTTTTACATTATCATAGATCCTGTTCTCCTTTTTAATTCAGACCACTGACCTGTGTTTTTCCAGCATGTATAATTCTAGTGTAGCCTATACAACTGTATAGCCAGTACCTGCTCCTCCCATTTCCACACATCTACCATATTATGGCAGCACGAAAAGCCTTGTTACTACTGACTGGCCCTTGGCCACAACTAACTGGTCAAGAAGTGGACACTTGACCCAAGATGGGCCAATGAAGCTAGTCCTCCAAGATTTTTAGACTTTGTAAGAGAGGTCATCGCAAGTCTCAGCTAGATATATAATCTAGAAGATGTCATAGGACATGTTTTGGTTTTTGAGGGGGGTGGTGGTGTTTGTTTGTTTTTGTTTTTGTTTTTGGCCAAGTGGAGAAACACATTCTGAACTGAGAAAATACAGTCAATGGACAGAGGGAAGAGGAGAAGATAAAGAAAGTGTCTTTGTTATACTGGAGTTCTCAGCTCCAGGTTTTCTTGACCATTGGCAGAATCTCTGCCTTTCCTTCTGCTTTGGGTTGTCCCTTCCAAAGTTTCCCCCCAATATTCTTCTAATATATTCCCTATTTTGCATAAACTAATTTTAGGTGGGTTACTTTAGATGTGATAAATGCAATGATATGCGATATTATATTATCATAAAGTAAAAAAAATAATAAAAGGAAAATCCTTAAATTCATTATCTTTATTAACAACTTGAGTGTTACTTCTAAGAATATGATCAAGTTTATAAAAATGAATCAATAAATTTTTATCAACTATATGTAATGTACCTGTAGCAGAGACTCCAATTATATCCCTTTTTCTGTTTTCTCATTCTTCCATAAGAGCCAACCCCCAATTTTCAGATGGCCATATTGCCACTTAGCTAAAAACGAGTATTTTCTAGTCTCCATTGCATAGGTGTGGCCACATGGCTAAATTCTGGCTGTTGAGATCTAAGCAGAAATGTTGTGTGGGACTTCTATTTTAAAAAATAAAATTGGGGCACCTGGGTGACTCACTTGGTTAAGTGCCCAACTCTCGATTTTAGCTCAAGTCATGATCTCACTGTGAGTTCTAGCCCCACATTGACTGTGCAGAGCCTGCTTGGGATTGTCTCCTCCTTTCTCTGTCCCTCCTCTGCTTGCTCTCTATCTCTCTTAAAATAAATAAAGACAACCATTTTAAAAAGTTATAAAAAGAAAGGAATATACGCTTCTTACCTGTTCTCTGCATCCCGGGCCATAATGTGATGACGGGGGCCCTTTCAGCCATCTTGGACCATGAGGAGGATAGCCAAACCTTGGGGAGAGCATAATAGTGAGGAAGGACCTGACTCCCTGATAACTTTGCAGAACCTCCATGGCAGTCTTGGGCTGCTCACCTCCAAAATTCTTTCATGTGAATAAATAAATATATATATATATATATATATATATATATATATATAAATAAATAAGCTTCTCTCTTATTTAAGCCATAGTTTTCTAAATCTTTCTATTACATGCCACGGAAACTAATCCTGATACAATACCATAGTAGTTTGATAAATTATGTTAAGTTAGATCTTTAATGCTCCGCAAAAAGAGAAATTAATCCAAAAAGATTTGAAAGAAATGTAACAAAGACAAGTACATACTACTCTATTTAAAAATTTTAAACCAAAAACAAAGATACAGACCAGGAGTTGGAGATGGGGGGAGATACAGACTGAGGAAAGATGGGATAGGTGCAAAAGAAAAAAAAAAAATTCAGAGAGAAAAATTCCAGCCAAGAAAAAAAAAGTTACCACTGTCAATATGTTATAAATACTTGCTCCAATAAGAATGAGTCTTGCTAACATCACCAAAGTTCCAAGGTTCTGCGTTACAGGGGCAAAAACTCTATCTTACGAGTTTACCAGAAGGAAAATTAGATTCAGAGGGGGAAGATTAACTCTAACCAAACTGACAAAAGTCTGAAACACCAGAAGGTCCCTTGAGGGCAGAGACCCTGCCTCTCTGTCTTGATGACCACTGTGTATCATACTTGCTGAATGAGTTAATTAATTTTCATTTCGATATAACTGCCAGGGGGATCAAGCACTCGTAACCTCTGGTTAGTCGGGATCTTCTAGTTTCCATGAGGACAAGGCAGTATAGAGTAGATTCAGAAAGTAGATTCTAACTGTATTTGAATCCAAGCACTGCCACTTAACGGCGATGAGACCTTGGGAAACTTTTTGAAACTATGTGTCATTTTTTCATTCATGTAAAATGGGAATGATATTATCTACCTCATCGGGATTGTTATGATTATAAAATGAGTTATTACATGTAAGGCTCTTAAGAACAGTACCTGGCACAGAGCACACAACAAATGTTAGCCATTTATAGCTTTACAAAAACCTTAAGCTAAAGCAAGCCTTTGTGGACACTATTATTATTATCTGATCTACATCCAAAGTCAAAAGGACATGAAAACAGAATCTCAGGAAGAAAAAGAAACAGGTGATTGACAAGATTTCCTGAGCCAAAGGTTGAATGTCATTTCAGTTTTGCAGTACATTCTACAACACAAGTGTTGGTATTTAAAACAAAGAGTAAAGGTTCTAAAAACAACACCCTATAAACGGCGCTGACACAGTTTACAAGTCTACTCGTAAACTCGTGTACATTGGGTCAAGTGGAGCCAACATATTCATATTCAAGTCTGAACATGAATTCAGATCTTTTAGTTTAAAATACACTCCCTTTGGGGCGCCTGGGTGGCGCAGTCGGTTAAGCGTCCGACCTCAGCCAGGTCACGATCTCGCGGTCCGTGAGTTCGAGCCCCGCGTCGGGCTCTGGGCTGATGGCTCAGAGCCTGGAGCCTGTTTCTGATTCTGTGTCTCCCTCTCTCTCTGCCCCTCCCCCGTTCATGCTCTGTCTCTCTCTGTCCCAAAAATAAATAAACGTTGAAAAAAAAAATTAAAAAAAAAATAAAATAAAATAAAATAAAATACACTCCCTGTCTTTGGGGGCACTTCCATCAAATGGCTGAAAGTCCATCCAACTTACCTGAGCTCTTTAAGGTGCAAGGAACCAAGTAACTTGGTTACTCCAAGGAAAAGGGGATTTGAACTGTTTTCATTTCAAAATACATGAACCAAAACTTATCCTGTGGCTGAACCACTGAGGCAACTGGAGATCTGCTGATTCATGTTTTCATCCCTCTCACGGTCCCCATGTCATTTTCTGCTCTTCTGCTCTTCTCTCAGTACCAACTGACTTCCATTTTTTGTTTTACCTTTTGGTTTGTGCAGGCTCACGATTTTTGTTCCCTTATAACTGCATCTTTTTCATAGCATAAGACACAATCTTAACTTTCAAATTCTCCGTTTCTTGATTCACATTCTCCACAGAGGGAAATTGTGTTGGGTCTTCATGTCTTTCTCTACGAAGTCACATAATAGGTCTTTGGCCTTCAGTCAGGTATTAATTCTGGTCCAAACTACTGTGTCAAAGTGGTGATGGCTGCCCTTTCAGCAGGGGCTATGTGCCTGAGCATGGCAAACTCTTTAGCAGAAGTAGGGGGTGGGTAGACACGGAATTGACATCTCTAACATCCTGCTGTTTTCTTTTCCCTCACTTTCTCCTTCAGTTTTCTATAACTCTCCTCATCCCACTAATATTCACATAGGGATCTTACCACTCTGTCCTCTTCTCAGTACTTATCAATTCAACTCAACTCAATCTCAGCCTCCACATTGGTCTTTGCTAATTTTCCAATGCATTGTTTCCAGTAAATGTTTTATTTATGAAGTCAGGTGGACTCTGTTGGAGTTTGTCTCCACATGGACCATCTAGCTTCTCACCAACGAAATAACTCAGCCCTCCCCTTATGTTATCACAAAGTGAGCTTGGAAGAAATCATGAGTTATGTAAATGCAACACTCATAGCTTCTTTTAAAATCAGCAAAAAGGTGGCGGGGGGTGCCTGGGTGGCTCAGTCAGTTAAGCGTTTGACTTCGGCTCAGGTCATGATCTCACAGTTCGTGGGTTGGAGCCCCGCGTTGGGCTCTGTGCTGACAGCTCACAGCCTGGAGCCTGTTTCGATTCTGGGTCTCCCTCTCTCTGCCCCTCCCCCACTCACGCTCTGTCTCTGTTTCAAAAATAAATAAACATTAAAAAAAAATCAGCAAAAAGGTGAAGCCCTATGATAATGGAACAAAACTGTCTTCACATAGGAAAGACAGATATTTTATTTTATATTTTTAAGACAGACATCTTAAAAGCTAATCTACAGACAAGTTTCATTAAAAGCTAATTCTATCAGGTGTTGAAATACAGGGTTTATGAATATCTAATATATAAATAGTGGCAACAGAAGTCCTATGGCTCTGACGTAACAACAAGGGAGATGTTTGGTGAGCACTAAGGCCTCTGCCACATGCAGTAGATAACCTACGCAATCACATGTTGCATGGCCCTGGAGAAAATAATTTAAACAAGAACAACCAGAAGATGAAATGGACAGCAGGAAGTAAATTTTAGAAATTGTGAAGAATGTGGTAACTTACGAGGTGAAAAAGTGACTAAAGATGAAGGAGATTTAGGGCTTGGGTGACTAGTTATTTGATACCATTAATATAATTCATAGTTCAGTATAATCACATGTAGAATTCAGGTCTTCTGATCCCAAACCAATATTCTGTTCATTCTGACAGGCTCAATGTTTTGTTTTCAAAAAATCAAAATCCTAACAAAAGATCATTGAGCCAGAATGGATTCAGCATTGTATCCCCAGTGCCTAGATTAGTGTTCGGCCTATGGGAGATGCTCAAACAACAGTAAATGAATTAATGAATGAATAAATGAATGAGAATGTGACTATTTCAGCAGAAAGGATTTGACTAAAAAAAAAGTAGTTTTTGTCCTAATGTATTGTTAGAGCCTGCAAATGGTTTCCAAGGAAGTTGTAATACCTTTTAATAGCTATTTTTACAGTATCCTGAGAAATTTTATACATACTTATGTCCATATTCCTAAATAACAGAAGAAATCCAATTAACTTTGTCTTTTCTTTTATAGGAGTATTTTTCATTTTAAGAATGAGGGCCTAATAAAACAATCTATGCAGCCCTTTCACTTTTAATATTCTGTGTGCCTCTAAAACAAAATGTGCTTGATTAGTTCTCCCCTCCAACTTACAATGAATGCATTTACTAACTTCTCTCAGATAGATATGGCTGTAGTGGCCATATTTCAGTCACCAAATGGAGTGAAACTAAATCTAACAATTAAATCTGTTATTTAAAATCTGAATTTTCCTGGAAAGTCTAAGACACATGGAAACCATAGGGATGAGTCTCAAATATTTATTTAAACTATGCATGATTCCTCATGATCTTGTAACTAAAGTGTACTTGGCTGTATATCAGGGCCAGTGTTCACCAATATGGCAAAATTCTGATTGGTCGGGGTCTATTTTGATTGTCTGAGACTCTGCAATCAAAATTTGAATATTCAAAGAGTACCTTTGTCTTCTATGAGCTTAACTTAGTAACAAAGAGGCTAACTGGAGCTCTGGTAAACAGGATTGCACACAGATAATTTTGATTTTGTAGTGGAGAGTTTTTAATCCTTTCTTCATTGTCTCCCAATTACCACTTGCCACTTTGCCCACCAAAGGACCTGGGATAAACTTTACACTCCTCACAACAAATCTAAATTCCAATATCACATGCAGATGAAGACAAGTTTTTACAGATACAAACTAACTTGGAAAAAAAAATATATATATATATACACACACACACACATATATACGTATATATCTATATATATGTATATACATATATATACGTATATATCTAAACGTATATACATATATATGTATATCTATATCTATATCTATATATCTATATATATCTATATACGTATATATCTATATATCTATATACATATATATCTATATATCTAGATACGTATATACATCTATATACGTATCTAGATATAGATATGTATATATCTAGATACGTATATATATGTGTGTGTATGTGTGTATATATATATATAATTTTTTAATAGTTTTAGCTTTAAGTCAGTCATGCTCTGGCAGAGTAGCATTAACCATATAATGATGTCTGGAGGTAACTTCTGCATTTATAACTCATGACGTCCCACCTATACAGTTCTAGAAAAACCAACCTGCTAGATACAGATGCTCATTAAAAGGCTTGCACAAGAGAAAGGATATTACTTTTTTTATTATAATTGAAATGAAAGTTGAATAAAATGCATCAGATTTCCCATAATATCCTTACAATCTTCTTCAAATGCTAGAGTCATCTTCCAATGCTTTCTAGACTCAGAGCAGCACAAATTACTCTCATCCTTTATATTTCCCAGCCTCCTTGCTAGTCAAGTTGGATCCATGTTCTGGCCAACAAGATGTGGACAGAAATGGTATTAAGTCACTTCCTAATCTGGTTATAAGTGCCCCTGTGAGAACCTCCAGTTCTTTCTTCTCCTTCCTTGGTGATTTTGAAGATCAGATGGTCTCATTATAAGATAGAGATGGGTTACCTGTATCCCTGAGGGTCCACTAGGAGGAGAATCACCCTACAAGCACCAGACTGTGACATGAGCAAGGAATAAATCTTTGTGGCATTAAGGCACTAGTGTAAGTTAACCAACTATTATAGTGGTTAGCTAAAATCTAGCCCCTGATTTAGTCACCAAACCATGTGCCTTGGCACAGTCTTTTGCCAAAATGAGTGCTCTGGTCTGCATCCCCCCAGGGGAGGTACCTTTTGTAATTCACATGTAGATGCCATATGGGCTATCAGTAACCTTGACTGTACCCCCTCTCAATTGATCACCCTGTCTCTACTCTTTCCCCCCTTCACAATCCCTCTATAAAGAACTGCCAAAAAAAAAAAAAAAAGCTGCCAGACTAATATTCCTAAGGCATAAGACTGATCATGACATTTCTTGCTCAGAAAGCTTCAGAAGAGCCACACTGCTTCATGGATTAAGCCCAAAATATTTAACATGGTCTCCAAGACCCTCCACAATTCATTTAACAAACCCATCTATGCATCCCAATCACTACCTTTATCTTCACACTTCCATGTTCTCCATCTCTGGAAGCTAGTGTGGCATAAAACCAGGAGCTCCCTCAGTCTGACTCCACATAGCAGGTGCACCCCAGCTCACATCCAGCATTCACTGACCCAGCTTATGAAACCTCCACCTTCACTCCCTCCGTGAATTTCTATAGTATGGAATTTCTTCAAGTCCTCAAGCCTTCAGGAGTCACCTTTTCCTTTAATATCCAAATTAAAAGGCTCCACTTTCATCCTATGTGGTAAAGGCATATACATGTCTGTGGTTTATTTGTGGGGGGAGAAGGAGATTGGTCTCACAGTTGTTCTTGAGGTAAGTCCATCTGTAGCCTGTTCCTCCATTCTGCCTCTGCAGCATAGCAAGAATTCAACTGTATTCTCACTCCTTGTTGGATTCTACTCGTGTGGAGCATGTCAATAGCAACTCATCTTACCATGAGGAACCAAGAGATGAGGGAAAGACAACATAAAATGCATCTACTCCTCCTCAATGAGCAGCTAGGATTGGCAGGTAAAATAGAGGAAGTCCAACTTAATTTGAGTTTCAGATAAACAGCAAATTATTTTTTAGTATAAGTATGTCCCAAATATTGCATAAGGCATATTTATGCTAAAAAAATTCCTTGTTGTTTATCTGACACTCAAAGTTAACTGAGCATCTTGCATTTTTATTTGGCAGATCTGGCACTATTGGTAGTGTCGCCCTTTTGTTAAATTCTTGATCTTTGTCTCAGATTGGAGAGGAAAGCAGGACTCCTCCTGCCAAAAGCACTGCCATATATATTTTTTTTTCCACCAAAAACACTACCATATATATACCATATATATGTTATATTATGTATTTGTATCAAAATGTATTGTATATTTATATCAAAATAACTTTTCCCCCTTCAATGGCAATGCTTTCCTTCCTATTATTCATGTGTTACAATGATTTCTACACAATAATATCTCCCATATGACAAAAATAAGCCTCCTGAAGTCAGGAATGTTATTCTTCACATTTTTTCATTGGCTAGTTAGATTTTTCAGGCATCTTTCTGGCACTAACTATCTCCTTGCTATATTGGCATTTCAAGAATTCAAAACCAGCAACAGTGCCAGAAATTTTAAAGCAGATAACTGAGTCAGAAGAAAATGCCTTAGGCATGTGTAATAGCAAACCCTAGCACCTTTTCTGACTTGCATCAGCCTTGGATTTTTACTTTGGGACTTGCACATATGTTTCCAAATATCTTCCAATATCCTCCAGGAAATAGTTGGGTGCATTTTACATGAGGTGCATCAGACACTCGTAGGAACACACAGGTTACGGCTAAAAGTCATTCTTTTAAGATAGCTTGCCAGACGCGTAATTCTCTTCCTAAAACATAATAGGAAGCATCCCCACTTTCTGGGTGTTATTGCACTCTTCCAAACATATTTACACATTACCTGCAGCACTGGAAAGGAGCAAGCTGGCTACAAGTTAATGTCTTGTGAATCACACAGCCTCACTGTTCAGCTCCTACATCCTGTGTTTTCTTGGTAGCGCCTCTGGAAGCCAGAAAGAAGGGTGGGTTAGAGAACAAAAGTTAATGAAACGCCGTAAATACTATATAGGATCATGAAAACAAATGGCCTTGTTCTTTCTCTCACACACCCATATTCAAACAAGCATGATGCTCCAGATGCCAGTCACTTAGGTATCTACCATGATGATTCTTTTCATAAGGAATAGGAAATTAATTATAGCCATAGAGGTGCCCTGGAGTAATAGCAGAAAAAAGTGGGTGTGATCTGGCTCCTTTAAACAAGTAATCTAGAAATGGGAAAATTTTCCCAGACTGCTAACACTTTTTAGAGAATTTTGGTTACTTTACTGAAAAAGAAAAAAATATTAGATAGATAGATAGATAGACGGATGGATAGATAGATAGATAGATAGATAGATAGATAGATATAGATGGATAGGTATCAAGTAGCAGCAGGTTTAAAATGAGATGACATATCACATGATAAAAAATCCAAAGGGTATATATAAAAGGGCCTACAGGGAAAGTGAGTCCCTCCTCCACACTGTCCCCTCGTCCTCCTTTTCTGAGGCACCAGAGATGCCGATTTCTGTACCTTTCTAGATAATTATATAGCCCTAAAACAGATTTTATTTATACATAGTATGTATTATGTAAAATAATATACTACTATACACATCGCTTTTTCAACTCATTTTTAAGTCTTTTTTATTAGAAAATACATGAGTATAAAAATTTATAGAGTGATCTCATCTTTTAATTTAACAACGTAGTTCTGAAAGCATTCCGTATTAGTGCATACCACTCTGCTTCAGTATTTTTATTGTTGTATAATGTTTCATTACATGGATGTACCACTAACCAATCCCAATATGGATGGATTTTTTTGTTTGTTTCCAAATTTTACTATAGTGGAAGCTTTCTAAATTACTTTTCTCTGTTAGGAAAATGGCTTCAAGTGCCACTGAGATATTCAACAGATATTTACCGGCCGCTTACTATGTCCAATTCATGACACCTAGTCTCTGTAAACAATAATGAAACAAGAATATTCCTCTACATTTCCCCCTTTTCAAATTGTGGTTATTTCACAGGTGTGCACTATGGGATTTGTACTGTCCTTCCTAAGCTTGTAACTTAAGACTCCTTCTTCATCTATTAAAAGAAATCATCTAAATTTACTTTATTATGGCAAAATGAAAGTTCCATAGATCTGGATCTTTAAACTATCACTTTGAAGACTATACATCAATTTTCTCGGCAAAGGTAAACCTATGCTTAATTATATAATTACAGAATTTAAGAACCAGAGAAGAACTTCATGAGCATATAGACCAACCTCTTCACTTTACAGGCAAGGAAAGTAAAGCTAAGAGGATAAATGGCTGGGCCATGGTCATACTCTAGCTTATTTTTCTGACACAAAATTGGTTTGATATACCTCTCCATTCCCCAGTTAAAGGTCAAAACTGTGACTTTCACTCGTGGCCATGATAGAATAACAGAGACCTGATTTACCCTTTATTTAAACAAATGAGAACCAAACAAAATATATTAACAATAGTTTTTAGATATTGGACAACATGCAGCAGAGGACAGTGATCTTTGAAAGAAGAGAATTAAATGAGGTGAACCTACAATCACCCCAGCTTACCACCTGGAGAGAGTCTAGGCTACGGCACAGGCAAGGGAACCCCAACAAAGCCTGGCAGTTTTCCTGAGTTGAAGAGACAGAGGTGAGAACTCAGATCGGCTAAGACAGCCAGAATTTGTAGGAAAGATTACCAGAGAGAAGAAAGCTACACACAAAGAGTGTTCTGAAGATCCGCAGGGGCTCACCATCGTGAGTCTTTAGCTGAGTGCTAATCAACATACATGTTTAAGGAAACTACCAGAGGCCAAGCAGTAAAATACCTGAAAGGAGCAATTACTAGCATTCACACGGGGCTAGAAATAGTTCACATTCCCAACAGCCTAAATGGAAAAACTTTCTATCACATTGGGCATTGGCTTGAATATCAGAGAAGTATTGCCTCTTTAGTAGGCTAAATTACCCCTTAGTTCTAAAGGCTGCTCAGCTCCTTTTAGAGTTTAAAGACGAGACTCAAAAGGATCAAACTGTTTCCAAGTAACTTAACTGTGTCCCAGAACATAACTCAAAAATATTTAAAGGAAATACAGAAAGACAGACAGAAAGAAAGAAAGAAATGGAGGAAGAAAGGGAGAAAGGAAGACAAGGAGGAAGGGAAGAAGGAAGGAAGGGAAGAAGGGAAAAAATCAAGCATCCAACAATGTGAAATTCATAATACCTGGAATCTACTATTTTTATTGATATTTCTTTTTTTTTCACCAGGCATGCAAATTGAAGCAGGAAATTCAACCCATCATGAGGAAAACAAATCAATCAATCAATAGAAGCAGATATGTGATACAATTAGTAGATAAAAACATTAAAACAGCTGTAATAGGGGCACCTGGGTGGCTCCGTGGGTTGAGCATCTTGTTATGGCCTCATTTATCACCTCGAGGTCATGGGATCATGTTCCACATCAGGCTCTGCACTGACAGTATGGAGCCTGCTTGAGATTCTCTCTCTCCCTCTGTCTCTGCTCCCCCCCCCCAAAGTAAATAAATAAATAAATAAATAAATAAATAAATAACATTTTTTAAAAACAGCTGTAATAACTATGCAACATATGCTCAAGAAAGTAGAGGAAGGAGTGAGGATGTTAAGGAGAGAAAAAGAAAGTTTAAAAAAAGGCAAAATTGAACTTCTTATTATGAAAAGTATAGTATTTGAGATGAAAACTCAGAACTTCTATGGCAATTATCATTTTTGCCATTATTTCTAGCATTATCAACATCACAGATGTAAAATAATTTTTTACTGGGTCTAAAAATACTTCTTTTCATATAAAAATCTCAAAGTCACATACCAGTGTGCATCCAAACTATCAATGTAGAATAGTGTTTGCATAGTAAAAATATGCTAGCTGTACTTGCTATTGGTATTTATAAAGAATAGAAGCAACATACAGCCTTTTCTGTATGCAAAACATTGTTAAGCCAAGCATAACTTCTATTCAGAAGAGTTTAAAGTACAATGAAGAATAAAAAATTGGGTTCTGGGACTTCATTTTGAGGCTTGGCGCATGCATAAATTAAAGGGAAAAAAAAAAACGTTTATATGTGCCACTTAAGACATGGAATAAAGCTAGAGACACTTGCCAGGGTCAGTGACAGCAATATTCCCAGTTTGAGGGTGAGCTGAGTTTGAAGTATCTAAGCTAAGAAACGTGGTAAGTAGAAGGAGAAAATTAAGCAAGAAGCTGAAGGAGACCAAAAGGAACCCTTCTGAAAAGTGGGCATGTAAAAAATGTGACCACTATGGTTTACAAGTAGGTATGAATCTCCCTGACAGAGGCGGAGAAGGAGATAACATGAAAACACAATTAAATTCAACCCACAGTTATTGAGTGCCTGTTACCTGCAAAAGACTGCACCAAATGAAGTACTATCCCTTTCCTCCAGCAGCACGAAATATGATGCAAGAGATGGATGCAGATACATAAATAATTGTATCATAAGTCAGACTGATAGCTGCAGTAACATAGACATAACAACAGCTGAGGGAGCATAGGGGAGTAAAATAACTGGATCCTGGGGCTGGAAAATGAGGGAAGACAACATAAAAGGCAACATTTGAACCATGTCCTGTAAGATACAAGGGATTTTACTATATATAACGGGGGCTCATGTGGTTAATTTAATCTCCCATTTAATTCCATTTATTTCCATTCCATTAATTTCTCCATTTAATTTCCCCCTCCCTCACACCACCATCCATTTCTCTGCCTCTCTCTGCCCTGCTTTATAATCTATAGACTGAATCATCTGACCATCCTTGGTGGCTGGCTGGCTTTTAGTTGAGTTTGGCCAATCCAAGACATCTGCCAGAGATAAGAGGGCAGGAAGAGAGAGAGTTGGGGTATTCATTC
Source organism: Lynx canadensis (assembly GCF_007474595.2). Classification (NCBI taxonomy): domain Eukaryota; kingdom Metazoa; phylum Chordata; class Mammalia; order Carnivora; family Felidae; genus Lynx; species Lynx canadensis. The sequence continues at coordinate 111,408,061 of NC_044308.2, read as the reverse complement.
ACTGTCCCTTCCCTGATTCAGCACTGTGGTTTGGCAGGGGCTGCAACTCTCCCTACCCACAGCTCCTACTCATGGCCTCCAGTTCTCACTGGGCTTTGGTAACAGTATTTCATCTCCTTGGCCCTTTGGGCCTATAGAAGATAAGAGCTTCCCACTCTGCTAGTGTCTGAATGTCTTAAACACTCTTGTGGTCTCCCTTTACCTTGCCCGCGTCTCTTAAATAGTCTCTTCATTTGGAACATCTGAGTTGAACCCAGTCTTAAAGTAGTATAAGCAAAGGCAAAAAGGAACACATGTCATGATTGAGGAACCGTGATTGCATTATGGGGAACATGATGGGGTGGGAATCTAGGGCAGAGGAGAGTAGTTTTAGAGAACTGGGGCCAGATTGTGAGGGCCTCACTAAGGAATTTGGACTTTACTCTTGGGTAAAAGAAATCCAGTAGTAGTTATTGAGTGGGTACAGTCAGATCTGCCTGCTAGCATGTGCAGGATGGAGGTAGGTAAGAAGTCAGGTAAGAAGTTATGGCAGTAATGTCCTAAAATGGGGCACTGGATGATAGTAGCGAGAATAGATTTAAAATCGGTCAACTGGGCTACTTAGGTGGCTCTGTCAGTTAAGCAACCGACTTCGGCTCAAGTCTTGATCTCACAGTTGGTGAGTTCGAGCCCCACATTGGGCTCTATGCTGGCAGCTCAGAGCCTGGAGCCTGCGTTGGATTCCGTGTCTCCCTCTCTCTCTCTCTTTAAAAAATAAATAAAACATTAAAAAAAATTTAAATTGGCCAATAACAAAATCTATAGGGCATGGCAAATAAGTGAATTGAGGGGGGAAAGCCAAAGGAGTTTTTTAGGATGACTTCTAGGTTTCCAGCTTGGGAGAATGGTAACCCTATAAACACAGAGGAAGAGGTTCTTAGAACTGGGAACATGAGTTTGACTGGACCATCTAGAAAGTGAAGTGCCATGGAGCATTAAGGCTGAGAAGCTCAGCAAAGAACTAAAATGTTGGGTCTATGGATCAGGAATAATCTAAGAAAGATAGAAGTAGATACTCTAGAGCTATGGTTCTCAGTTCTAGCAGTCCTTGAGAATCATCTGAGGGGCATTTAAAAAGTAAAGGCCAGGGTCCAACCCCAGATCAATTAAATCTGATTTCTGGGTGGGATCGGAAATCAGACTTAGTTGGGGTGTATTTAATCAGATTTCATTGGATTTAATCTGGGTTTGGATTTTTAAACAGCTCCCCAGGTAATTCTTACTACATCCAGATCGAAAGAAAAACAGAAGCAGCTAAGAATGGAGCCTGGCAAGGGAGATGATAAAGAGCACACATGATAAAGAATGGCAAATAGAGATAAAGGCAGTAAGAAAAATTTTAATCAGGAGTGGGTAAGTACATCACATGCCATAGACAGGCGGAAGGGGAATGAGAAGAGGCCACTACATTTGGTAAATAGGAGATCATTACTGGTCTCTGGGAAAGCAATTTTGTAAACAATATTTTTTTAATGTTTATTTTTTTTAAGAGAGAGAGCATGAGCTGGGGAGGGGCAGAAAGAGGGAGACACAGAATCCAAAGCAGGCTCCAAGATTTGAGCTGTCAACACAGAGCCTGATGTGGGGCTCCAACTCATGAACCGTGAGATCATGACCTGAGCTGAAGTCAGGCGCTTGACTGAGCCACCCAGGTGCCCCTGGGGAAGCAATTTTAGTGACTGCAGGAGCCAGATTGCAACAAGTAAAGAGCAGATTTTAGATGAGGAACTGGAGTGGGTGTAGACCACTGTTTCAAGATGCTTGGTCCAGTAGATAGTAGAAAACAGCCAGTAACTTAAGCAGAAAAAGTTTGGAGAGAAAGTTTTGTTGGACTTCAAGGGAGAGCATATTGGCTGACTAAGGAAACATCAGAGGGAGAGAATGAAGATACACAGTAGAGGAGGGGTTACTGGAATAGCAGGGCCACAGAGGAACCTGGGAGTGGCAGGAGATTATTAGAGGAATCTCAGGAAAGGAATGCCAAAGAGATAAGCTCTAAATTGAGAAAGGTTGAGGGAGTTTAAGCCATCATTTTCATAACGCAGTAGAAGGCATGGTGGCTACTGGGAGAAGAGAAAAGGGAAAGGGCAGAGAACAGTTACTAAGAACTTTGTATGTGCCTGGCACCATGCTGAAATTCTAGCAAGGAAGCTCATCCGGTCATCTAACGTGCTTCTGAAGGACAAATGTCACACGGGATAAGAAGCAAAAATTAGGCTGTTCTGCCTGATTTCAGCCATCTAGTCACCTTGCTCCTCTGGTACCATTACTAATTAATGGCCCTTTAAAGCTTAACCTGCAATTTGTTTTAAGTTAAATACTCATTTCTAGCTGAATAGGGAAAGATTTCAGCTATGATAATATTTCCTTAGTTTAGTTTAAAGGGAAATGCTGTAGAAGAACATTTGAAGAAAGAGGAAAAACCTATTATTGTGAACACTCCACTAGAGAGGGCAAAGAAAGATGGGGTTTTAAAGAGAGTGTTTAATGGTCCAAGCTAAGGGCAATTAATAAATATTTAAGAAGTGGAATTAACCTGCATATTTTTAAGTTCTCCTTTTAAATGTAAAAAATGTTAACTTTAGATTACAAATCCATCAAGGGCTAGGACTGTGCCACCTCTTTCTGTGATGCCTGAGCAACTGTGTGGGCGCAGGGTTGTCCACTAAGGATTGAGCCATCCTCCACTGCCAGAGCCCCCCATTATTATCCCTGCTATATCATACAGGCAAGCAAGCCAGTAAGCTACAATTCTTTTCAGATGCAGATGGAGCCTCTAGATAGGAAACTCATGACGTTGGCTGTCCTTTCCTCTCAGAAACACTTTCCAAAATTAGGATCAGTAAACACAGAAGTAACTGCCAAGGTTTTCCTTCATTGACATCCCAGTGAACCAAGTTGGGGAATGGGCTGCAAAGAAAGGCAGGAAACTTGACCAACCTGCCTGAATGAGCCTTGGGGAACCCCAGAGGGATGACCCTTCAGCTGCCAAAAATCCAGTGGGAATAGAGGTGGGGGATAAGGTGGCAGGGGGCTGGGATGAACTCAGGGTAGCACCCCTACTTGGTTCTCCACGGCTTGAATACTGAACCACTATAAGTTGTTTCACACTTATTTCTTTGGTCTAGCCTACTTACAAAAAACAGATTTCAGATGATCAGACCTCCCTCTCTTAAACCCAGAAAGTACTCAGCCTTTAAGTTCCATGGAAACTGCATTCCTGTCCACATCACTCACCACTACAATCTTAGATCTACGCACAGTGCCTGGCACACAAGGTAATTCGTGCTCACTAGATATTTACTGAAGGTCTGAATTTGGCTCATATGATCCTGCTTTCTAGTGTTTCTACATATTATTTTTATTTGTTTAAAAAATTCCTTATAAAGTGTTTTTAAAGGTAGTACTATATTTTTTCATAAGTCTTCACATGGAATAGTCAAAGAAAAATTTCAATGCTAGAAGGAAGAGTCACTATGGAGACACAAAGACATTTGCCTATTGCTCCCATGGACTTATTTTACCTATAATTCTGGAAGTGTTCTAATATATATAGGTGCCCTGCAGGAGTATCAATCTGAAACTCCAGGCCTCTCTGTCCTCTGTCTCCTAAATAAATAGCTTTTCAAAGTGTGGTAGCTAGAAGACTGTCAAGGGTTGTATTACCTGACATTTACTTAATGCATTTATTTAGGGGAGTCTCTGTTTCTCTCCTACAGTCTCCCAGAGTTCTCTATCACATCCTGGGTGGGTAGATACAAGACAAACATTTTCATTTCATCTCCATCCCAAAAGGTCAAAATGATGACAAAATCAGAAATAGAACCCACACCTTTGGCTTTATTGCAGATTTCATCCTACTTAACCTTTAGCCAAACATCGGCTTCCTCTCAGCCTCTTCCTTAAGTTTATCTTCTTAATTCATAATCAATGCCAGCTTGGTCAGGTGACTCCTAAATATAATAACAAGAATAGTAAGCTGAATTTTATATAGGATCTTTACACAACTCCATTACAAAACGCTGTGCCAACTTACGAGTTGTAGAATTACAGAGTGGTGCTACTGAATTAAATAATAAGTAACAGCTGATACTAATAATTAGCTTAATTTATGGTCTAGTAGAACTGTCACAACTGAGGCCCCTCTCCCTCCGCCCCTCATCTCCCTGTCTTTTCTTCCTCCTCCCTCCTCCTTTGGCAACAGCAACCAAATGAAGCCCTGCGATTGTCAAATTAGTCATCATAAAGACAAGGCACTTCTTCCTTTACTCTTAGCAGTACAACCTTATTACATCAAGAATTTCCAACCTTTTTTGGAGTCCCATCACCCCATCATTGTTTAATTTCACAAGTGTTTCTCCTGATGTCATGCAGTTGGTGGGAAGGCCATACCAGGATAAATCGAAACCTCTTGAGGATCCTCAACAACTTCAGAAAGGCTCTTGCTTTTTGCAAAATCAAGCTTGGCAATGACTGCTCTACATGGTAACCTTGTAAAAAGGGTTCTCTCCACTTTAAGGGACTAAAAATTAAACACATCAGCAAGGTGATACTGGGGGTCACATGGCCGAAATTAGGAATGATTTTTTTTTTCCAGTGTCTGTGCATGGTGGCTTTCCATGGACAGTCTGACCTCAATGTATTGGACAGGATTCAAGAATGTTCTTATATGAACTTGATCTAAAAACTCATACAGCTTAGATCTAACATGGAATACCCATTTGATCACATTTAACACAGAATATCCATTTTATCACATTTATTAATCACCTACCTCCCTATGTACTGATGCCTAGCTCTGAAGCAGGAATATGGGCTTCCTCTACAATCAAAATAATGTAACCTGGTGACCAAATTCTCCAGGGCCACCAAAGTTGCTCTCTCTGTAAGACATGTTCTCGTGGTCAGATGGAATTAGGACTCGGAGGCTTTTTATATTGTGTGCTGCAGCACGAGAGGTAATTGTCAGTGTCCTCTATACTCTGATAAAACTGCCAACTTACCTGGATAAAATGTATCTCAATAACACTCCATCCTGAGGGAGGGGGCCCTGAGCAGGAAGTAGCACTAACCACTTTATGCATCTTTTATCATTGCATAAAAATGACTAACAACAATTTATTACTAGGTTAAGACGTCAGAACAATTAAAATGAACCTAAAAATGTAACATTGCCAGACTCTTCTGGACTACCTGAGAGTAACTGACATATTCATCTCCCTGCTCTACCCCCCTGCCCCATGAAACTCTTCACAGGAACTCACTTTTTTCTCTAATAGCTCCCTACCTAGAGGTAACAGGCCCAGGTCTGAGTCCCATCAAGCCTGGAGTTTTTTGTCTTTTGTGGGTTTTTTGGTCAGGGGGAAAGAGGTCTCTTTGTTTTCCTGACAATAAGCTTGTCCACTATAAAAGAACATCAGTGCTCTTTAACTGTGGGCTGAACCAGGAGCAAGCTGTTCTTGCTCCTTACCACCATGTATCTTTTCTGATTTGGTTTGCTGATAACACAACTAAAGTAGAAGCCTTCCTGACAACTGGCCTCCCAATCCCGCTGCCCTGCCATATCTGCTAGAGAAATGACTTTTTGTGTAAAACCACGTTTGGCAAATAGAAGAGGAAATTTCTGTTTGCAGAGAGTTCTTTGGTTTTACCCTTTGTTTTCCCAGAATGAACACAGGCCCTTCAGATTTTTAAATTGGAAGAGGGTCCAAATCCTTCTCTACAAGTCAGTGTCTGGCAAACATGAATTTAAATCCACTGGCACCACTTACTTGCTACAAGGTTCTCTGGGCTTATTTCATCATCTGTAAAATGGGGCCAAGTCTAATGAGAGCTATTGGCACTCCTGCCCCATTCTTGCTATTCACTTCCATTCCTTGTCTATGGTGATTAGGAGCCTGAATTTTACTGCCTAGAATATTTATCACATGTAGCAACTAGTTTAATTATAACAATATGAGTTGATAGAAAATAATTTTTGGAAGTAATCAAACTATGTTTGAAATTTCCTAGGCTCATTTCAGAGGTAGTTTCCAAGGCAGTAGGCAATGACCAGGGTTCACAGTCCTTGAGCCCTGGGACCCCTCACCTTCCAACTTAACAAATGACCCTGGGTGTTTATTTATTAGTGACTGAAGAGCTTTTGTAAACCAATTACCATGAGCAAACAGCACTTATTGTAAAGCAATAAACAACAATAAACCTTGCCCTTATCTAAATTCATTGCTCTAAGCCACAGACCTGCAGGGAACAGTTAGGTTTAAAACTCACAGTTGGTTAAGATTGAAGATTTATAGGCACTCCAGTCCAGCCCTCCTTGGGGAGCCAACACTGCTGAAGTACCAAGTCTGGAAGGCCAAATAACCTATACCAGGGGCACCTTTGGTCTTTCACTGGGGGCAGGGGAGGAAGAGGAGGGAAAAAAAAAAATCCTGGGCTATCAAAACACCTTTTTCCCAGGACATCGGAGTAGGCAACACATTACAGACAATTTCTCCTCCAGGTATATTGACCAATAAAATAAATGGAAAAATCATTGTTGTCCAGTCACACGTGGCAGATTGAACCCTCACATTTATCTCTATTCTTGCAAAACAAATTCAGCAAAAAAATTTTCAATGACATAAAACCAGAAAGACTGAAAGAGCACTAGACAAAGACACAGCAAATCAGAGAAATGAATAATATTTCAGAGAAAGTTGAAAGCTAAACATGCTGGAGAAAGAAATCAGTTAGGGTTTCAGAGACTCGGCCACTGGAGGGAACCGGTATCTCCCAAGGTCAGAGTTCTAAGCAGGCCTGAAAACAGGGATTGGTTGCATGTTTATATAAAACCCATTCAGATCACTTCTAGTCCCCCTCCTTCTCCCCTTCTCCTCTAGGATTATGTTCCAGAGAGGGACACCAGGAACTTTGAAGAGGGGTGGACGGTAGCACTGAAGAGAGTCCACAACTGCTTTCTTCCCACAATTGGCTTCTAGCACATCAGCAGCTGGGCTTGTAGCCCCAAAGGGCAAACTGAAGGATTTTCTCTGAGAAGTCTGATAGGCCCAAGAAAAATTGAGGTCTCGCTAGTTGACTCAGATCCCAGCTAGGGTAACCAGATTTAGCAAATAAAAATACAGAATGCCCAAGTAAATTTGAATTTTAGATAAACAATGGATACTTTCTTAGTTAAATTGTCCCATACAATATTTGGAGCATGCTTATATTTTAAAAAAATTGTTTATTGTTTATCTGATATCCAAATTGAACTGGGCATCTTGTATTTTATCTGGCATCTGTGCCCGCCACCCCAAGTTCTAGTTAGCTTCTCAGTGCCTCATGCTTATATAGAAACAAAGGTCAAGAAATACCAGATGTGTGAGAAAGGCCTCCGACATGAAAGACAGAAGAGAGGCCAAAACCAACTAACAATGAATGAAACAGGAGAAAACTAAATGAGCAAGAATGACTGTCATCAGGAGTACTTGGGTGACTCGGCCGGTTGAGTGTCTGACTCTTGGTTTCAGCTCTGGTCATGATCTCATGGTCATGGGATCAAGCCCCGTGTGGAGCTCCACGCTGGTAGTGCAGAGCCTGCTTGAGATTCTCTCTCTCCCTCTCTCTCTCTCTGCCCCCACTCCCTTCCCCCAACTTTCATACATGCACTCTCTCTCAAAATAAATGGATGAACTTAAAAAAAAGAATGAATATCATCAGAGAGATAAGAGAAAAATTGCTTCCATGAAACAAGAACACCATTCTATTAAAAAAGAAGAGGGATGCCTGGGTGGCTCAGTCAATTAAGTGGCCAACTCTTGATTTTGGCTCAGGTCATGATCTCATGGTTCCTGAGTTCAAGCCCCAAATCAGGCTCTACATTGATGGTGCAGAGACTGCTTGGGATTCCCTCTCTCCCTCTCTCTCTGCCTCTCCCCTACTCATATTCTCTCTCTCTCTCTCTCAAAAATAAATAATAAATTTTAAAAAAAGAAGAAAGGAAGGGAACAAAGAAGGAAAAAAGTTCAGAAAATGAGCAAACTCTCAGAAATTGAAAATAATGATTTTTGAAATTAAAAATTTACTGTAAGACTTGGAAGATAAATAAAGGAGTCCTGGCATGGGGTGTTGGAGCCTAAGGAGGATGAGGAAGATATCCATGGTGGAATACTCCAGCACCAGGTAGGAAAAGTACAAGATGAACCCGGAAAAGATGTGCTGGAAGGCAAAAAAGTGCTTAAAGAATGATGGGGATGTGTCAAAAGGACACAGAAAACAACTTGAAAGGACTTTCACTGGGGACAATTTAAGCATCAAAATACTTAATGAGTAACGTAAAAGTTTGATGAGAAATGGGATACTTGCATAATTTTAAATTAACTCCCCACTAACTACTTAGTCATTATGAAATAACTGGCCTGTTATTTTCCAATGTGCTACGATCATGTTAAGTCAGACTGAGGAACTCCTCTAGACTGAAGGAGACTGAAGATATTATCAAGACAACTGTTCAAACCTAAATGGGATCTAACTATTGGGTAATAGTAATATAACTTCCTGATTTCCGTAACTGTATTGTGGATTTGTAGGTTATGTCCATGTTTGTAGGAAATACATAATAAAATATGGAGGATGATGGAGCATCAAATCAACAGTTTACACTCAATGGTTCAGGGAGAAAAAGTTATATACACTATAGTTGCAACTTTTTTGAAAGTGTGTGATTATTTCAAAACAAACAAAAAACAGCAAATATATCATGCAATTGTAAGGATAATTAAATGGGCTAATGTATATAAAAGACGGGCTATAAACAGTAGTTTCCTGACATTTGGATTTAATGGTCCAATAAAACAGTTTTTTTTTTAATGTTTATTTTTGAGAGAGAGGAAGAGACACAGTGTGAGCAGGGGAGGGGCAGAGAAAGAGGGAGACACAGAATCTGAAGCAGGATACAGGTTCTCAGCTGTCAGCACAGAGCCCAATGCAGGGCTTGAACCCACAAACCCCGAGATCATGACCTGAGCTGAGGTCAGATGCTTAACCGACTGAGCCACCCCAGTCACCACCTTTTATTTAGCCACAGAATGACATTAAGAAGAATAAGAGTACCATCAATTATTATTATCATTTCATAAATGATTATTTCTGTGAAGAGCATCTCACAATCTCACAACTCGGAAACTGAATACATTTGTTTCTAAGTAGAACTCAGCACACTACCCTTATTCTTATTGTTTTGCTATTGCACCAACTTCTGAAAATGCCTTCATGAACCAGGCCATGTCGTTCATTGTATTTGGGGCCCCTGTCTCTCCCTTTCCTTGCCCATTCACCTAACCTAAAAGGTTGCATTGTCCAATATGGCCACTAGCCACATGTGGCTATAAGCATTTGAAATGTGGTCAGTCCATTTTAAAATAAAGTATAAAAAGGGGCACCTGGGTGGCGTAGTCAGTTGAGTATCCGACTTTGGCTCAGGTCATGATCTCGTGGTTTGTGAGTTCGAGCCCCGCATCAGGGCTGATGGCTCAGAGCCTGGAGCCTGCTTCGGATTCTGTGTCTCCCTCTCTCTCTGCCCCTTCCCTGCTTGCGCTCTGTCTCTCTGTCAAAAATAAATAAACACCAAAAAAAATGTTTTAAGAAAATAAAACAAAGTATAAATGAAGTGTTAACATAAGTGTAAAATACACACTGGATTTCAAAAATACAGTATGAGAAAAATGTCAAATATCTCCCCCCGATAATTTATATATCATTTACACGTTGAAATAATAGTATTTTGGACATACTGGGTTAAATACATTATTAAAATTAATTTCACTTGTTTCCTTTTACCTTTTCAAATGTAGCTACCAGCAAATTTTAAGTTATGTAAGTGGCTCACATTATATTTGCACTGCACCGGCACTGCTCTAAGGAACAGTCTTGTCTTTTCCAAATCAATTTGTAAGCTTTGGTTGTGCAGAGCTGGGAGATGAAAAGAAATGGATTGGAGAGGCAGGAGGAAGAAGAAGGGGTGAGCAAGAGGGGGCATAAACACATGCCTGGGGATTGAGGACAATTTGAGGGATTTGGTAGTAAAAGTCTCTGTCAGATGCAGATTGAGGAGGAGAGAAAAGGGAATTTAAGGAGTGTCCTCTGGGTTTATAAATCAGATCCCCTTTAGCATTCTTTGACAGATTTGCATCTCTAAAGATTAGAATACAGGTTTCATTTCTTCTTGGCTCTGGGATTACCTTCTTTGATTATGATTCTGGGAAACTGAGCCTCCTGAGAACCTCAGGATTTATTTGGGTTACTTTATTATTCTAAACAGTCATTAAATTAGTCCACAGAACTCTTCAGAACGTTTTCCCCCCATCTCTTTTCCCCATTCTTTCCACCCTTCCAGTTGGGGCTCTGGGGTAACATGAGGGTAGGCTGCTCAGTGCTGGAAGGACCCATCTACATTCCCACCCCTAACCCACCTGATCCCATCTCTTGCTCAGACCTCACACAGCCCTCCTGTGGGAATGACAGGTGATGGTAGTCACATTCTAATGGAAGTTTCACCCCATTAATACTTTCTTACCCACTAGGCTCATTCTTAAAGATGAAGAATCATTTGCATAATGAGATGTCACTTTTCTACCAGCTTCCTCTATTAATTATTCAGGCCTTCCCTTCACACTTACTCTGAAGCAAATGGTCTCTGATACACACAGCTCCCTCCCATGGGGAAATCCACCTTCTGAAATGTAGGAAGGAAAGGGCAGAAGGGGCAGACAACAGCCATAGCCAACCCCTCTGCCCAACTCCAAGTGTGCCCAAATTCCTCAAGCTCTGGAGAAGCCTAGAGAAGCTACTGTTCTTAGAGATTCAATAAATTGCCAGGCACCTGGGTGGCTCAGTAGGTTAAGTGTCCAACTCTTGACTTCGGCTCAGGTCATGATCTCATGTTCCTGAGATCAACCCCAGCATTGGGCTCTGCACTGACAGCACAGAGCCTGCATGGGATTCTCTCTCTGTCCCTGCCCTGCTCGTGTGCTCTCTCAATAAATAAATAAATAAATAAATAAATAAATAAGATTAAATTGCTCAAGGACACATAGCCCTTCCTTCCTTCGATTTCCCCTTTCTTTAGCTCTACCCTTTCCCCCAACTTCCCTCTTCTAGTTCTCTCTAACACATGTTTCTTCCTTGCCCCCCTTGCTCTTAAAGAAAGAGTCCGAATCCTCTTTCGAGCCATAGTGGGTATGCCAGTTCTCCTGAGGATAATGCAGAGAAGCCTTTTAACTGACTATAGAATGAATGACTGGTTAGAAAGACTCTCAGTCTCCAGGATGTAGTTGGAAAGTCCAGGATATTTTGAAGGATAGGAACCTCTCCCAGGGCTCTAAAAGCTTAACATTTTCATCAAGTGCTTAATTTAACTGGATAAAGTTGGCCTTTTTAGGAGTCTACTCTGAGGGATCCTATGGCTTCTCTGCCACCACTGACCAGAGTGATCCTTTGAGAAGGGACCCAGAGCTGTGGCAGGGCATATGCTGAGTACTCATTCTGGTGGGCTGTTGTATATATACTAGCAATAATCTTCATAATGTCATCATAGAGCATAAGATTTTCTAAGGATTTCTTTTCTTGGCAAAATAACACAGAAACCATCAAGGGGAAAACTCCTGTAACAGCTTTTCAGGGCCCAATCCTTCCAAGGCTGGTACACTCAAGTCTCTTTTTCATATATCACTTCCTCAGAGATGCCTTTCCTGACTTCTCATCTAGAATAGCAATTCGCCAGCCCCATTTACTCTGCATAACACTACAGTGGGTCGTTTTGTCATGTTTACCACTACCTTCAATGTTCTTCCTCACTTATTAATTCTGTCTTCCCCATTAGAACATAAACTCCATAAGGGTAGGAATATTGTCTGTCTTATGCTGTCTCTCTGATGTGTGGCACGTACTGGCTGCCCAAGGATCATCTCTGGACTGAACAAGTGAAGGAATCAGAGCGAGAGAGTAAGAGGAAGAATTAGGCCTTAGGAGGGGAGTCATGCCCCTCTTTGCTCTGCAGGACACCTGCGAATGCTCAAAAAGTGCTGACTATTTAACAAAAGCCTCAGTGGTTGAGGGCCCTGCCCAATATAGCTGAAAGAGAAGGACAGAGTGCTTTAACTGGAAATGATACTCCCATTATTTTACCCCAAGCTTAATGTGGCCAAAAATGGTAGAATAGAATAGAATAGAATACCCTGGAAAGGTTCTTGCCAAAGGGATTAGAACAGAGGGAGGAAGAAAAGACTAATGTGAAGGATCACTCTAAACTTCAAAAGGTACATACTGTACCTGGGAACACAGCCAAAGCATGAGGGCTGGGTGTGGACCGCAAACCCTCAGGGGCAAGCCCTGGTGCAAAGAGAAGACCTGTGTGGCCCAGAAATGATGTGATATGGTAGAAAATTAGATTAAAGGGATCATTAGTGATGCAGATGTACCTAGATTTCAAGGAGGACCTGAGCTTATAGGAGGGTCATCCCAGGTGCCTTTTTGCCAAGATTTTGAGACAGAAATGCGTGTGGTCCTACAGTGCTCTATTAAGAAGAGCATAAACCTAGGTGAGCCTGTCTGAACCAAGTAGACAAAGGCAGGTCAAGGGCTTCCCTCCCATCAAGTGCATATGTGCAAATGCCTAGTGGGGTGAGGGCAGGATCCTGCCAGCTGGGGTCTGCTCCCTTGGGGCAAGAGAATGCTGAGAAAGATGAGGCTGCCTGGCCCTGGTGTGAGCTCTTTCAAAATGGTTCTGGATCTGTTATCTCATTTTACTCCCATTTCAAACCTGTGAGGTTGGGAGGGCAGCTACTGTTTTCATGGCCATTTATGAACATGGAGACTGAGCACAGTAAGTTTGCAGCTTATCTTGAGTCAACTTGCTTAAAACAGTAAGAGAACGTTGCTCTCTCCACCAGGTTTTTAAAATGTGGAGCCTGCATCAAAATCACCTGGAAGCACCTTTAAAATGACCCTTGGGTGGGAAAAATAAAATAAAAATAAAACAAAATGACCCACCCCAAAAATCCTTAATCAGAGGACCTCCGGGGTCAGAGTCCAGAAATCTGCATTTTTATGGTGAGTTCCAGGCAATTTTTATGCAGACTAATTATTTAGTCTGGCATACCTTCCTTAACTCTAAACAAAATGTGTAATCCATTGAGCCATTAGCTCACTACTGAGCACATCTATTCCTATATTCTTTTTCTCAAATAGTCTCCCTTTGATCCGGAAACACAAGGAGTTCCTTAGAAGAGAGGATCGGGTGGTTGTAAAGTGAAGCCGGAACAAACATTAATGAGGCCTATTTAAAGCTCTGGTGAGGAACACTTGTTGAAATAATCATAACTAAATTGCAGATTGTAAAATACTGCAAAGCCTGGGAACCTACTCTTCAGTGGTTAAAGTGACATGCAACCCAACTAGCTGATCAAGTGTTCCAGGACTAAAAGGAACTGACGAAGACCTTCGGAGTCATCACAACTGGCAGGACCGAAGCTCCATGGCAGGCTGGAGGGCTGTGGAAACAAGATATGCTGCAACAAGTTCCAGAGCAAAACAAAGAAACCATTTTCAAACAGCTGTTGAAAGTCTATAAAGTAAGGATGGGGGAGGATCTACCAAAACATCCAAAGCAATTGAAGGAAATACCCAGTTCCAACAGAGAATGGATTCTTGGCAAAAGGGGCACAGCAGAAATCATAATCTATTTTAGTGTACATTACTGTGAGTTTGTAGAAATATAAATGAGCCGCTAAGAATAGTGTCCTTACTTCTCGGGGTGCCTGGGTGGTTCAGTCAGTTACGCCTCGGACTTCAGCTCAGGTCATGATCTCGCGGTTTGTGAGTTCGAGCCCCACGTTGGGCTCTGTGCTGACAGCTCAGAGCCTGGAGTCTACTTCAGATTCTGTGTCTCTCTCTCTGCCCTCTTCCCTTGCTTGCACTCCGTATCGCTCTCTCTCTCTCAAAAACAAATAAACATTTAAAACAATTTTTTTAAAAGAATGGTGTCCTTACTTCTGTAGTAATCCCTTACGTTTGCAGCACTCTTGATGGCTTAAAATCCTCCATATAACCATGCTCATGTGACCCTATAGCACCTTAAAAATACGAAGCCCTTTGACCGTTCTTCATTATTTATAATCTTCACCACTGCCCTGCAATAGTTATCATCCCCCTTTTGCAAATGAGAAAGTTTAGACTTTTAAAATGGAGAGATCTACAGAAGATCACCCAACTCATTTGTGAAGAAACTAGGACTCGATCTAAGGGCTTTCCCTTCTCCTCACTTGTCCCCCTACTATTGACTTCTGCAAATAAGTAAAATGTAGCTCAGGCAATCATAGCATTTGAGGGCTATAAGCCAACCTCCCATTTGACAGATGAGAGAACTGAGGCACTGACAGTACGATTGAGGCTTTGTCCCAGGTCGCATGGTTATCAATAGCACTCAGATACTGGATCCCATCTCATGATCATCCAGTTCAGAGTTCATTTGTTCTACTTTGCCTTGCTTCCTCTCATAGTTTATGGGTAGCTAAATGTAAGTCATGCATGTTAATTTGGAGACTTGGAATAAATACCTTTAATAAGGGAGCTCCCTAAAGTATAGAAGCCTAACAGATTAAAAATTCATTAAGTTGGTTTCAAAGGGCATCTGTGGGGGCATCTGGGTGCCTCAGTCAGTTAAGCATCCGACTCTTGATCTTGGCTCAGGTCAGAATCTCACGGCTTGTGAGTTCGAGCCCCACGTCGGGTTCCACACTGACAGTGCAGAGCCTGCTTGGGATTCTCTCTCTCTCCCTCTCTCTCTCTCTCTGCCCCTCCTGCATTTGCTCTCTCTTTCTCTAATAAATAAACTTAACAAAAAAGGGGGGGGCATCTCTGGCCGTTTACATTTAGTGGTTTTAAAGGCTTTGAGCTTTCGGCTTCTCACACCTTATATTATAATACAATATAGATATATATTATATGTTATAATCAATACACTTGCCATAATAAACAGTATAGAAATATTTGCTCTGAGTGATGTCCAGATTTCTCTTGTTGCTGTCGATGGCTAGAAGCTCCAGACAATGGCAAAACTGCAAATGTCATTTTATGTTAGACTCTTGGTAACAGGGAGAGACCGATGAAAAGGAAAACTGGATTCAAAACATGATTTCTAAAGTTACCAGTTGCCAGAGGCCACATGAGGCCTAGCCCCGGGACAACAGGTAAAAGTGAGTGTGGTTTGCAGGCATGTGAACAAGTACTCATACGCCCATGTGCTTAATAATATTATTCAACAGCCAAGATATGGAAGCAACCCAAGTGTCCATCAACAGATGAACCGATAAGCAAAATGTGGTGTCTACATACAAGGGAATAATATGTAGCTGTTAAAAGGAAGGGAATTTTGACAGGTTACAACATGGATGAACCCTGAAGACATTATGCTAAGTGAAACAAGCAAAAGGACAAATATTGTATGATTCCTCTTATATGCGGTTCTTAGGCAGTGAAATTCTTACAGACAGTAAAATGGTGGTTGGCGGCGAGTGAGAGAGCAGAAAATGGGAAGTTAGTGTTGAACAGGTTTCGAGTTTCAAAAAAAAAAAGAATATGCCTTGTTTTTTTGTTTCCTCCCTCATTTCCTATGGGCAATAGGGTTATGTGTCCCTGTGATAGCCTGGGGACTCCAGTTCAAGCTCCAGATTTTTTTTCAACCTTTTTGAAAATGTTCACAGCACTACAAGCAAACAGGAAGACAAATCCAGAATGTGGGGCGTTACGTAAGACAGTCGGGCCTCTTCAAAAGTCAGTATCCCTAAAAAAGGAATGATGGGGAGGATAGTCTAGATTGAAAGAGCCAACCAAACACAATGAATGCATAAACTGTGATTGACTCATAGTTGGAAAACACTAAAAGACATTTTGGGAACAACAGAAAATGTGTGAATATTTAGGTAATATTTAAAAATCATTGCCTATTGTTTTAGATGTAGTAATGGTATTGGGGTTATGTAGGAGAATCTGTTTACTCGGAGGAGGTACATGCTGAAGTATTTAGCGGTGAAGCAGTCATGATGTTTGCAACTTACTTTCAAGTGATTGAGGGAAAGATACACACATAAGAGCAAAGTAACTATACAAAACCCACAAGTAACAGCGAAATGGCAGTCACGAATAAAACAGTTATTGAACCTAAATGATGTGTATAAAGGTGTTCACTATGTTACTTTTTCAGCAATTTTGTATACCTAATAATATTTATTATATGATCTGTAAAAATTGAGTATTTGTGGATTCATAAATATGAAATCACTAATTGATACTTTCTCTAGTCAAATCCACCATCATTGCCCGTTGCTGAGTGTTGAGGGTGTACCAGGCACTTGGCCAAACCTTCACACATTATTTCATGTAATTCTCAAACACTCTATAAAGATGGTGCTATCATTAGTCTCACTTTTACAGATAAGCAAGCTGAGGTGCACAGATCAAGTAACTTCTCCGAGATTCTTAGCTATTGAGTGCAGTCAGGATTCACACACAGTCTGGCTACAGACAGGATAACCCCTTCAGAATCCTGGAAACACTGGAGACAATTCTAGGCATTGAGGCAAGCCCATGATGGAGATGTATTGGGACCCAAAAGCCTTTCAGAGCCCCTTACCCTATAGCCATTAAGGGCTTATTTCTCCTCCTCCTCCTCTTTTTCATTTTTTTTTTTTAAATTTTTTTTTCTTAAGTTTATTTATTTTTGAGACAGAGAGAGACAGAGCACGAACGGGGGAAGGTCAGAGAGAGAGGGAGACACAGAATCGGAAACAGGCTCCAGGCTCTGAGCTGTCAGCACAGAGCCCGACGCGGGGCTCGAACTCACGGACCGTGAGATCGTGACCTGAGCTGAAGTCGGACGCTTAACCGACTGAGCCACCCAGGCGCCCCTCTTTTTCATTTTTTAAGTAAGCTCTAGATCAGGAATCAAGCTAGATCAAGCTTTACTGACTGAGCCAGCCAGGAGCCCCCAGGGTATATTTCAACTATATAGGAATAGGGTCCTAGGCTGCAATGCCCCAAGGTAAAAGCCTTTGTACCTGGGTTCTAGTGATGAATCTGGGTATTCTGCCCCACCCAGGGAAACTCTGGGTATTTTACAGCTATTATCTCATCTGTAGCCCTGGGCAAAAACTGGGAGCAAGTGTAATTAACTATCTCTAGTTGCAGCTCCAAAGGCTTGCCTGAAGTTCCTGGCTCTAAGATCCACCTGGCTTTAAACCGCAACAACAGTAACCACAACAGTTAAAATTTATATAATACTTGTTATGAGCCAGGCACTCTTCTAAGTGCTGAAATATACTAACAAATCCCCCACAACACCTCTCTGGAGTAGGGATGTTATTATCCCCACTTTAGGGGATAATAAACTGAGGCACAGAATATATGTCCCCAAGGTCACACAGACAGTAAGTGAAGGAATCTGATTCCAGCCAGAGTCTGCTTATAGCTTGTTAATCCTGATAGGATCCCAGAGATGCCTATTGGTTCTTGGCAGTCCTGATGAGAATTTTATCTCAGTGCTTGCCCCTGACAGTGTGAGTTGAGACCTCTGCCAGTTATGCGAACCTGTGTTCCGATTCCCAGCTCGTTCTAAATGTGGCCTTGAAGGTCTTTATTTCTTACAAAACAGCAATAACTCTCAGGTGGTTCAGTATCCGAGCTAATCCCCCACCTTGCTACCTGCCTAGGATGTGGACCTAACAGACCACAGGAAACTTGCAAGTTTATCTTCAACAGAAAGAAGAGAAGACTTCCTGGTCGGTGTCACCTGATATAACCAACCACAAAGCCAGCTACTGGACCCGACTGTGAAGTGGGACAGAGCTAGGCCTTCCCCACCCCACATGTCCTCCCACCTGCCACTGTCCCTCAGTGTCAAATGAACCCCTTACAGTAAGGTCCTAGTGACACATCTTAGGATCCCTTGGAGACAAGGACAGCCCACCCAAAGGAGTGCCTCTGGTGGCAGAATTTCAGGCATGGTAATAAAAGCAGGCTTATTTCCCTTTGTGCCATAGGAAAAATTTTTAAAAAGAAAAAAAACAATTTCTGTTCCTCTTCACTGGCCGTCTAGCATGACAAATCAGCCAAGGTTCTGTGTTCAGTGATCTCAGCTCTTGGTTTTGCCTCGGCCAGTGGCAGCAGTTAGCTACTAGCTTTTCTACAATTCAAGGGTCAAGCCCAAAAAGGAATTAAGCTGAAGGTGCCCCAGAGGATGCAGTGGGGATGGGTGGAGAGAGGCTGAGGCTTCCTGGATGAGGGACAGAGCTGAAATCTGCAAGCCTGGAAGGACATTAAAGGGGAGATGTCCTCAAATGGTGGACACCTGTGCCTCTTGAGCAGGGTCTGGGGAGACAGTTGGCACCTGGCAGTCAGGGCTCCAAAGTGTCTGTGTAGGAGGGTCTTAGTGGCAGAAATCTGAGGAGAGGTGGAGGCTGTTCTAACTATCTCTA
Organism: Lynx canadensis; assembly: GCF_007474595.2. Classification (NCBI taxonomy): domain Eukaryota; kingdom Metazoa; phylum Chordata; class Mammalia; order Carnivora; family Felidae; genus Lynx; species Lynx canadensis. Next base: position 111,389,513 of record NC_044308.2, on the reverse strand, counting down.
TATTCACGGGAAGGAAGGAGCAAATAGTAATTATCTATAGTGAAGAAGGGTAGACACTGACCCAGATTACTGGGGGAAGGGCTCCTTCCACTCTCCCCCCATCCCAGACGTGGCCCATACCTAATGCCTCAGGAACAATCTCTAATTATATGACATTGAAAACTCGGACAAGGGCCTATAGCAGAGCCTGCAGGCAAAGTAGACGCTAATATTGGAAACCTTTTAGCCCAATAGTTGCATCTTGTAACAAAAGAAGGAATATTAATAGTCGCTATTTTATTGACTATCTCAGACCCCTGCTGCATTCTTCTGTTACCAAGTAGGCCCCTAGACTTTAGTACTGCCCAGGGGAGAGGAAGAAGGAATTTCAATAATAATTAATATCAAAGGACCCTCCCCCCACCCCACAACAACCCCAGTCAGCCCAAGGTGGGGGTTCAGAGCTTGATTTCGGTTGTTTCGGAAAAATAAAAACTTGCTCCTTGACAAAGTGGAGCAAATGCATACCTGTTATTTAGGCCTCAGTGGGAGGACAGCAGTGGGGAAGGGGAGAGGTCTGAGTGACCCTGGAATCACCAGGCATCTGGAGACACTGCCAGGCTCTGCCCCCCTCCATTTGCTGTTAGTAGGCAAAAGACAAATTAGCCCAGTGCCTCCTGAGCCAGAGTTTGCAATGCAGAGTCTGCAAGAATGTTTGCTTGGGGAGCTGCACTGTTCTTTATCTCAGCAGGTATAATTCCATCACATGATTGTCTTGGATCTGCTTTTCCCTGCTCCGGCCCAAGCTTGCCAATTCAGACAAGCATTGCTGAGAAATAAATAGTCCTTCTCTGTGTCAGCCCAGAAAACACTAGGGGTCTCTTTACATAGAATATAATGAGAATTTCCTGACTTCTGGAGTTAGAAAGGGCCTCTTTCCCTACCCCAAGGGCCTACAAGCTGAACTTCCCCTTTGCAGGCAACTCACTGGCCTCAGCAGGGAAGCCAGGCTAACCGTGCACCACTTCCCTCTCGGGTCCCAACCCTGTCCTGAGCTTTACAGGTCACTGGTAGGTGAGTCAAAGAAAGAAGACCTCGGGGCGCCCGGCTTGCTCAGTTGGTTAAGCATCTGAATTCGGCTCAGGTCATGATCTCGCGATCTGTGAGTTCAAGCCCGGCGTGCTGTGCTGACAGCTCGGAGGCTGGAGCCTGCTTCAGATTCTGTGTCTCCCTCTCTCTCTGTTCCTCCCCCTGTTGCTCTCTCTCTCTCTCTCTCAGAAATAAAATAAACATTAAAAAATAAAAAAATTAAAAAAACTTTAAGAAAGAAGACCTCAAAAAGAGGCAGAGGGCTCATAGGGCCTCCATAGAGACAAGAGCCATGCTGCCTGGGAAACTTCCAGTACAGCATTGCTGTCTCTAGCCCCAAGGATTATTTCTGTTGCAGCATAAAGTTACCTTGGGCAGGTAGCTTTCTTTCTTTTCTCTTCTTTTTTTTTTTTTTTTTTTTTTGTTTATTTTTTTTGTGGGGGAGGGGCTGAGAGAGAGGGAGACAGAATCTGAAGCAGGCTCCAGGCTCTGAGCTGTAAGCACAGAGCTGGACGTGGGGCTCAAATTTACCAACCGTGAGATCATGACCTGAGCCAATGTCACATGCTTAACCACGCAGGCGCCCCTGGGCAGATAACTTTCACTGTCTGGGAACTGCTGACAAGGAAAGCAATAGAAGGGGACTTCTCAGCCCAAGTCCCAAAGGTTCAACCACTCAGCTCAGGCACAGGAGAAGGTGGATCGTTGTCAATAGTGGCTGCCTGCCCATTTGTACTTCCTGTGGGGTTCTGTGAAGCCAGGTCAGGGTCTGACCTTCTTTCAGGCCACAGATGTTCCCTCTTGGTGTCTGTTCAGGACTAAGTTAGCTTGGGAGACTCTGGGATTCTGAGAAGCCCTTAACAGGGACCAAGAGAACTTAGATCCCATGGTTAAGTTCTAGGGACAACTCAGGACTGGGGTCAGACCCTGCGGTGACCTAATGTTTTACCTTCTCTAACTTATCTTAGAAGTTTAATTTGGGGTGCCTGGGTGGCTCAGTCAGTTAAGCGTCTGACTTCAGCTCAGGTCATGACCTCATGGTCTGTGAGTTCGAGCCCCATGTCAGGCTCTGTGCTGACAGCTTGGAGGCTGGAGCCTGCTTCAGATTGTGTCTCCCTCTCTCTCTGCCCCTCCCCCACTTGTGCTCTGACTCTCTCTCTCTCTCTCAAAAACAAATAAAAATGTAAAAAAAATTTATAAAATAAAAAAAGAAGTGTTTTCAATTTAATAAGCTCTGTTGTGAACATTTTCATAGCAAAAAAAAAATGTTTTAAAACTTGGAACCCCCTCACCAACCAAGTGTTCTCATTTGTCTGTTCTCCTGCCTTTTCCTTGTCTACATGCATCCATATTTGGCGTAGAGCTGTTTTCCCAACATAGATAAGTGTTCCACTTTCCTTACCAGATAACTGCTATCACTCACCCTTTCATTCTGTAGCGCAGTGGTTCTAAAAGCTGGATGTGCGTCATTTAGAGTGCTTACTTAAAGTTCACATGTCTGGAGTGAGACTTGATTCTATGGAACTGGGCGTCGGGCACAGGATTCCATTCTCCTCCCCTGATACAAGACCTTAACATCTATTGACAATATGTTTCTATACACATGTTACAAGGTAATATAAACAAGATGACAGAAAAGCAAATCGCTTTACTATTCTCTTTGGGGCTGGTGAAAACACACAACTGCCACTCGAGTTCCTGAGCTGTCTCTGATGGATCCTGGATTTTCTCCATTTGCCCCTCAGATCCACTCTTTACCCTTCTCCACCTGCTCTTTTCCCCAAGAGGCTGCACCACAGGGGTTTGCACTGATGGGCTCCCTTTGCTCTCCAGCGTCTGGGAGGATGGGCCGACAGCTTGGCATGTTTATTTCTCTCCTTCCTTCCTGTGATCCTGCCCTCCCCTTCGGCTTTCTTTCTGGGTCCCCTTAGCTGGTTCTGCCCCCCTCGCCCTATTAGACCTATTGGTGCTAATGGTTCCTGCACTTACCAAACCAAGAGTAGGGCACCATTCCCTCTTCTTTGTCTAAGCCCAGCCCATACTTTGTAAACAATGTCTTTATTACGCTTCTCTCAAATGACTCACTCTCAGGCTTTTTTTTTTTTTTTTTTTTTTTTTTTTTTTTTTGCCAGGACCCTGATTGACGTAACCTTTAGAACATTTTGCTTTTATTACTATTTCTAAATTAATATGGAGAAAAATTTTAACTAATTTTGCCCATGCCTAAGCTTCTGCAAGTGGGATTTTATTTTCCCTTGGTAAAGCCAGAGTAGCTGATTTAAAATTTTAAATATAAAAAAATAATTTGTGGCTTTGTTGGGAAAAGTAAGAACCTGACTACGGTTGCTTTCAAGAGATAACTTTGGGGACATAGGAAAAAAAAATCTTATAAACTCTGCACCTGGAACAAGCAGGGCCCAGTGGTTTTGATGCACGCTGGTATAAGGAGCATTGGGTAAGGGGGCCCTTCAGGTTCCTCACAACACAGCCGCTTAAGTCATCAGCATCCCTTCCAAAGTGCCAGGATATTCCTCCTTTAAGACCCATACCAATGAGTTTGAGATAAAACAATTTTACGTGAAAGCCCAGCCTGGTGGACAGATTTGGGGGAGTCTATCCTTAATGTCTGTTTTTGAAGTCCAGGAAAGCTGTGCATGCAATTTTTTTTTTTTTTAGTCTTAAACTCAAGGCTTTTTCTAAAATACACATTCCTCCATATTCCCTATTTTTAAAATTACCTATTTTCTCCCATGCTCAGCAACAGCTCCTCCGTGAAGCTCTTGATCCTTGTACATCTGGAATGAGAATACCACAGGTGGCACTGCCTTGGCAGGTGGTGCTGTGCCCAAAGGAAGCCCTAGCCTGGATTCAGTCCCACATCTTCTCTCCAGCACGAGCACCTGACTCAGCCTCGGAAGTGCAGAGGAGGTTATGGGACGTCACTTTGCCCTAGTCCACTTCCTCCGACTCTAGTCCTACCCACTTACCCTCTCCCTGGTCTAAATGGACTGTCTCCCAAATTCAGTCACTTTAAAGACGTTCAATAGGAGACTGATTATAAATATAATGTGCTCATTATTGTTCTGAGTTCCTCATTAGAAGCTATTGCCGAAGGGCGCCTGACTGGCTCAGTCAGTAGAGCATGTGACTCTTGAACCTCAGGGTGGTAAGTTCAAGCCCCATGCTGGGCATAGAGATCACTTAAAAAATAAAAAAAGATTTAGGAAAAAAAAAAAAGGAGCGATTGCCAAGTCCTGCTAAATATTAAGCTTTGTTGCTGTTGTCCATGCCCACCCCCTAGAAGCATCTTTTGTGGATTAGGCTAGGACAAGTTCCAACACGTGGGAACTATAGAAAAATCTGGAACAGAGGCAAAAAGTGACATTGGGAATCAAGTCTGCTTTATCTGTGTGTGTTCCCTGCCCTCCTCCACAGCTTCAGCCTGGCCACTTCTTGACAGCTTACCTTAGAAATGCCTTTGGTTTTCCGACCCTTATCTGCAAGAGCTTATACCATCTCAGCTTGAGATTCCAAACACTGGTTGTCAGTCTGCCCTGGCTTCTGTCCTCCAAGCCTTCCCAGTGAGCTCTGAGCAGCAAGCTGTTCCCTTACCTGCTCAAGCCTGGCCTGAGCCTTTTTCTGATGAAAGGCAGGTCCTACCTTTCAGCTTCATCTGATCCAAAATAATGAACAACCACAGCCTCTCACTCCCCAGTAAGCAGTAGCAGTCATTATCAAACGTTTTGAGGCAGGTGATGATTTAATCAGAGGATTGTTTAGGGAATATATTCGTTTAAAAAACTGGCCATCATGAAATACAGACTTGCCCCTGGGGTCTGTGGGGACCAGGGCATGAGTCCAAAGGAGGCCCACATCACATGTCAAAAAGCTATAAACCAAACCAACAACTATTAAATAAAAAAGTTCCACACACACCCCCTGCCATACTTAAACCTTCATAACAATGTGGAAGGCCAGGTTCAAATATAGAATTATTGAATTTCTCCAAGTTCCATGCTGGGTGGAATGCTAGGGGGAAAGCTGGTTCCTGGCCCCTGGCTCATTCTCAGTTCGAGCTTTATCCCACAGGGCAAGGGGCCTTGAGCACATTCAATGGACGTGTCCAAGCTCCATCCACATCCCCACTCCCTCCTTACCCTACCCCTCTCCAACAAACAACTACCCATTAAGCACCTTTCAGGCCTAGGAATAAGTACAACAGTGGTGCGATCTGTCCTCAGAAGAATGTACGTGGAAGAAAGGCTGGCCCAGGTCCAGGAAATAAGCTCTAGAAGGGGAGCAGGGACTTTGGGTGGAAACATCCCATTGGCCCTATGGATTCCTTACCCCGTGGAGAAGTACAGCCAAAGTGGGCCAGAGGGGAGCCCGCTAAAGCATGGGACCCAAGGCAGAGGGGATACTGTTGAAATAAAATTGCTTGGATGAAGAATACAACCAACAGTAAGGAAATCACTAACGAGGTCATGAAGGCCTCAGGTAAGATGATAACCCAAGAAAGGAGAGGAGGGGAAAGATACGAGATAACCAGGAAGCAGACGTGAGCAGACAAGGAGAGAGGAACAGACCAGTACTTCAGCCAACTCTGCCTGCCTTCCTGGGAGCCTACAAATTCCTGGGTTCATCCCTGGCAGAAACCTACCCTCGCTTCTTCACTTGGCTTTGTAGACACTTGATAATGTAAACCTGCCCTTAGCCTAAGCTAGTTACTATTCTTGAAAGAAAATATGTCTCAACAAAATATTACGTGGTCAGTGGTGAAAGAAATGAAAATTTGCCCAGAGAGAGGGAAAGTAAAGAAAGAAAAGGGCTAAAGACAGGTTTGGGGGGGTCATAAATTTGCAATGCAGAGAAAAAAAAAAAAGAAAGAAACAAAGAATTGTCCAAGAAGTAGAGGGAGAGTTAGCTCACTAGGGTGAGCATGTAAGAAAGAGGGGCAGTCAGGTGGAAGATGAGGCCTGAGAAAAAGCCACGGAACCTGATTACTTCACGGTCACTGGTGACTGTCGAGAAAGTATAACTAGACACAAATGTGGGTAAATGGACACACCCAGGTGTGCTGGGGAGACTGAGCAAGCTATAGCTCTTCTCGGATGGCGGAGATCTTTCTCTTTCCCTGGTGCTGGCAGCAGGTATCACTATCCCTGCCTGTTTCCTCACCTCTTCCACCAGGCATGCTGGTGAAGCCTGGCACCCTTAGGGTCAAGGCTGGTTTGAAATGTGTCAGAGAACAGGGAAAGAGAGGCTGTGATCCTGGACAGGACTCCATAAGGATGGAGTCACTGGAAAATAATTACCAAACAAACAAGCAAAGAGCCACTGGATTCTTGGGGACCCCCAGTCTTTACCTAAAACTCCCGGAATTCCATTTCCTCTTGTTTGGCATTGTTTGGAAACAAAGACAAATCCCAGGCAGGGTATCAGCCTCACCTTTCCCAGCAGCCAGCCCAGACAAACCAACTTCCCATCTTCTCTCAAGGGAGGTGTGTGTGTGTGTGTGTGTGTGTGTGTGTGTGTGTTCATGCGTGTATGTGTTTTGGGATGTGGGGGAGCATAATCCCCTACAGAATCTTTCTCCCAAGTCTCAACGATTCAGGAGCAACAACAAACAAGTAAAAATAACTTTTTATTTTAAGGAACCACATCTATGGTTTCCTATTCACAGAGCTGACAGCAGAAGAACCTGGGCTGTGAAGGGTGCAGAGAGTTTTCCAGGGTGGTGGATTGCTTATAGCTGGAGAAAATGAGCAGGAAGGATAGCCTATGCCCAACTTGTCCACAGTGACAGTTGCCCAACGATAGTCACAGAAGAGAGAATTTCAGATGTGTGAGGAATGACCCTCAAGATACAACAAACACTCCAATTGGCTTCCTGTCCTTTGAGCCACCCTATTCTTACCCCATCCCACTCCACCCCACCTCACCCCCCCAGCCACAGTGCTCAGCGTGAGGGCTCTTCAGGCTGGGTGTCTCCCAGCACGCCTCCTGCAAGGGGTAAAGGGAACATAGAGTCCGATTACCTTCCTCCAAATGTTTATGAAAAGGGAACATAGCATATCATCAGCACCCCCTGACAGTGTGCTCCATGGAAAAATTTAAAAATTACTGCTCATTAGACAAGTAAGAGAGTCTGACCTTTTCCCATTGATTTCCCCCCGTTTTTTGATTCAAATATTTGCAGCCCCTGGGTGTTGGGAGCCCCTCTTAATTTTCTCTCTGGGGTCATTCCTTGAGGTCTTTCCTCCTTTCTCAGGAGACAGAATTTTTTTAACCCATGGGCTATGTCTGAGGAACTGGAGGGAGTTTGCTAAACCACAAACTACTTGCACACATTTCACTGGATCCTCTTAATTTCCTCGTGGAACAAGTATTGTTATCTTTACCTCACAAAAGAGAAACAGATGTTCTGAAAGGTCCAGTGACTTGCCCAAGGCTTCTCAGATAATGAGTCCTGGAGCCTCGGATTGAATTTCTGCCTTTGACTCTAAACTCTGTGCGAGGCCAACCAAATCTAAGGCTGGGAGCGGGAGGTGGGGAGGTGGCTTGGGGCAGGAGTGTGGGGTGGGAAGTAGAGCCCCAAAGCTTTGTCTTTCTCTCCTTTCAGGGATCCCAGACATTAGGAGTAGAAAAACATATACTTCAAAGAGAAAGAGAAAAGAAAACATATTGGCCCCTGAAGCACTGGCTTTAAACTTTTTTGACTGTCACCAATAATAAAAAATAAATTTTATATCTTGACCCAGAACATTATATAAACAAATTACTATATATATATATATATATATATATATACACTATATATATATACTATATATATATATACACTATATATATATACTATATATATATATACTATATATATACACTACATATATACACACTATATATATATATATATATATATATATACTATTTATATATATATAAAGTTTCACCAAGAGTGATGCATTCTGATTCTGATACAGTTTGTTCTACTCTATGGTATTCTTTTTTTTTCCCCTTTTAATAATGGTTTTTGACTCACAAAATTGATTTCACTACCCATGAACAGATCTCGACCTACAGTCTGAAAAAATGCTGCCTTAAAGCATAAACACATTCACACTGCCCTTGTATAAAGAGCCAAGTGGGATGGAGCCCAACACATAATATGTGTTCAGGAAATACTTGTTGAACTTCTGGACTTTTAAGGAATCAATAATCCACAAATTAAACAATTTGTTCTGCACACTCTTCAGTTTGCTGTATGTGGAAAGATAATCCCAATTCCAAATCTCAGCAGACAAATCATTCACAAACACAAAACTATAAATTGGTCTCTGTTGTGAATCTGGACTTGAAACTCTAAAATAAAATACTAGCAAATGGATTTCATTCAAGGAGCATGAGTTAAGTAAGTGTCTGTACTGTGCCCTGTCCTAGGGGCTAGAGAAACAGAAACAAATCAGACCCAGTCTCTGCCCTCAAGGAGCTGGGGTGTGGCAGGAGATTGAGCAACGAAATCTGAGTTACAATGCAGTGTAATGGGGGCGGCACGTAGTAGGGGAAGGGAGTTAACCACCCACCCTAGAGGAAACAAAGAAGGTTACCTCCCAGCCACCCTAGCCTATACTTGAAAGATGAATGACAGATGGGAGGATAAGTAGAGGAGGGCCATATTAGGCAAAGTTGTGGCAATCACAGTTGATTGTCCCCCTACAACCAGTCCACATGTCCTGTTGGCAGCACCCCAATTATTTGAGAAGTGGGGGTGGGACAACAGAGTGTGCACTTGTACTCATTATAATTCAAGGGAAAATCCTGATTCACATGAGCCAAATATGATGGTCGCAGGCTCCTTGCCAGTTATTAGTTTAGGAACGGACATAAAACTCAAGCTGACTAATGAGATTTAAGGGCATATTTTCTAAGAAGGGACTTCAAGAAAAGTTCCCATGTTCTTAAAAAGAGGCAAATGGTAGGGCGCCTTGATGGCTCAGTCGTTTAAACACCCGACTCTTAATTTTGGCTTTGGTTATGATCTCACAAATCATGAGTTTGAGCCCCAAGTTGGATCCCCCTGCCCCCCCACCCCAGCACTGAGCATCTTTCCCTCTCTCTCTCTCTCTGCCCCTCCCCTGCTCACCCGTACACACTGTTGATCTTTCCCTCAAAATGAATAAAAACTTTTTAAAAAGTGGCTCATGGTAAGGAACAGCCATTCTTCTACTGGATCCTGTATTGCCTCAATGGGATGCCTGGCTATGATGCAGCCTTCTGGAGAGCAGGAGGTAATCAAGTCGGAGGGTGGCAATCAAAAAGACAGAAAGACCGGGCACCTCAATGGCGTTGGTGAGTAGCTGAATTAGCCAACTCTAGAACTACTGTATCCCAGGAGATGATATCATGTAAGACAAAAGATTTTCCTCCTGCTAAAGTCAGTTGAGTCAGGGTTTTAGGCAACTGGCAATCAAAATGAACCTGAACTGATAACAGAAGCTGTGGAGATATAAAAGGAATGCCCTGGTTCTGCAAGGCAAGAATTGGATACAAAGTCCAGATCATGCTAGCTTCAAAATGAGATACAAATGACTACTGAACTTATGGAAAACTCAACCTCACTCTTAAAGAGAAACACACTTCAAAACCCAAACGGGTGGGGGTGGGGGGGGCGCCTGGGTGGCTCACTAGGTTAAGTGCCCGATTCTTGGTTTCCACTCAGGTCATGATCTCAGGTGATCTCAGGATCATAAGATAGAGCATAGATCTTGCCTTAGGATTCTCTCTCTCTCTCTCTCTCTCTCTCCCTCTACTGCTGCTTTCGGGCTCTCTCTCTCTCTCTTAAAAAAAAAAAAAATCTAGTCACTTAGCAATTAAAAACAACAAAAACCAAATCAGATGCCATTTTGCATCTCCATATTGTCAAAGATCAAAAAGCTTGATAATTTGCCATATTGTCAAGGGGGAAACGAGCAGTCCCATTTGTTATGAGGGGATCATGCAGAGTATAAATCTTTGAAAGGCAAATACTAACCATCACCTGACAGCCCGGCCATCCCTAAGGCCAATCTAAGGAGAGACAATGTGACTGTCAGGCTGACTTGAGCATTCTGATCCGCTCAAAGATTGTATTTGTACATTGCTAAACCTCAGTGTCCCATTCTGTTTCCAGAGCATCTCTTTCAGTCCCCACCCCCTTCCCTCCTTCACCCCAACCAGCTACAGACCCAGTTGCAACTGCACTGCAGGCTGGTTTGTTACATGTGTCTTCTGTGAAAACCTGAGACAATTTTCTATGAAACCCAATCTAAGATATATATATGTGTGTGCAAACATACATACATTTCTTTACAAAGGAAGCTGCAAAACCTTCTGCGTTGTCTGAAAAGACGTGAATGAATGGAAAAATAGAGGTTCCTGGATAGGAAATAAATATTACATAAATACCTGTTTCCTACAATTTCAGTTATAGATTTAGCAGACTCTTGTTTAAAAAAAAAAAGCAGAAGGATGTTTTTAAACATATGACAAAAAGAGAGAAAGGAAAATTCTAAACAGGCAAGAAAGAAAATGTGTTGAGGAGTGAAGGAGGTATTATAAGGAGGGTGAACAAGATCTATCAAAAGTAAAACCTATAAAACAATAAAAGTAAGATAGTGAAGTCTTGGTGTAAGAATAGATGGATTCCTTCAATATAATAGAAAGTTCAGAAATGCATCCTAATTCTGATAAAAATTTTAGTATATTATGAAGATGTCAAAGTACAATGAGATAAAGATTTTTTTTTCTATAAATGGTGGAGGGAAACTGATGAACAATTTGGGAGGAAGAAAAGAATTTAGATCCACCTTTTACACTGTATGTAAAAAAATGAATTCCATTTTGTTTACTTGCTTGTTTGTTTATTTATTTATAAGTAATTTCTACACCCAATGTGGGGCTCAATCTCACAACCCTGAGATCAAGAGCCGCACACTCCACCAACTGAGCCAGCCAGGTGCCCCAAATTCTATTTTATTTAAAGACTTAAGTGTGCTTTAAACTAGTAAGTCTAGAAGAAAATAGCTTTAAATATCAAGGTGCTAGTGGGAAGGCCCTTCTGGTGCCTTTCTATCATAGTAGTATACTGTATTTTCTCTTTATCACACAAACAACTTCCTGAAATTATTTGTGTTATGTTTCCTTCATTCCCACCTGTCTTTCCTCCACAAGATAATAAACTTCATGAATATAGTATCACTATAGAGAAAAGATTGAAGTACTTGACAACATGAAAATTTCAGAAAAGAAATTTTTCATGTTAAAAAAAAAAATCACCAAAATAGGGGCACCTGGGTGGCTCAGTCGGTTAAGTCTCCAACTTTAGCTCAGGTCACAATCTCACAGTTCGTGGGTTTGGGCCCCTCATCAGGTTCTTTGCTGACAGCTCAAAGCCTGGAGCCTGCTTTGGATTCTGTGTCCCCCTCTCTCTCTGCCTCTCCCCCACTCAGGCTCTGTCTCTCTGTCTCTCTCTCTCTCTCAAAAATAGATAAAACATTAAAAAATAATAATAAATCACCAAAATAAAGGACAAACAACATACTAGAAGATATATTTACAAAAAATATGAACAAAAAAGATTAATGGTGTTGTTATCTCAAGAATTGGACACCACTTGATAAGAATCTTATTAAGGCTTTGGCTAATATTGGAACAAAGACTTGTAAGAAAACAATTCACACAAAAATATTAATAAATGTGTGAACAATATTTAATGCTACTAGTTGTCAAAGAAGCAGATTAAGAGAAGTACAGTATTTCTTTCACTAAGTTAACTAAATTAACTTTACTAAATTAACTCTTTTCCTAAATTAACCCAAAATTACAATGTGAATTCCCAAATCTGAAGCTGGTGATGTTGACACCTTTATTCATGGGAGTAGTATCATAAATGGATACAACTGATTAGGAAACTAATTTAGAGTACCAAAATGCCCTTTGACCAAATACATCTCTTTTAAAAAATTCATGGGGCGCCGGGGTGGCTCAGTCAGTTAAGCCTCCCACTTTGGCTCAGGTCATGATCTTATGGTTCATGAGTTCGAGCCCCGTGATGGGCTCTGTGCTGACAGCTCATAGCCTGGAGCCTGCTTCGGATTCTGTGTCTCCCTCTCTCTCTGCCTCACACTCTCTCTCTCTCAAAAATAAATAAACATTAAAAATTTTTTTTTAAGTTCATTCATTCATTCATTCATTTTTAAAGTAGGTGTTATGCCTAAAGTGGGCTAGGACTCACAACTCCAAGATAAAGAGTCACATGCTCTGCCAACTGAGCCAGCCAGGTGCTCCCAGTATATCTCTTTTAGAGAATGGATCTAGAGCAGTGCAGCAGAAGCACCAAGCCACTGCCAAAACCCAGCATTCCATCCTGACTTGGCCTCCCTTCCCACACCATGTTCTTATACCAAAGGCTCAGGGGAAAGAAAAGAACAGATCATTAATGATTGTTATATTAATTACATATTGAATTGATAATATCTTGGATACACTGGCTCAAATGAAATATACTATTCAAGTTAATTTGATCTTTTTATTTTCTTTTACTTTTTTAATATGGCTACTAGAAAATTTTCTTTTCTTTTCTTTTCTTTTTTTATTTTTTTTTATTTTTGAGACAGAGAGAGACAGAGCATGAGCAGGGGAGGGGCAGAAAGAGGGGGAGACACAGAATCTGAAGCGGGGTCCAGGCTCTGAGCTGTCAGCACAGAGTCTGACACGGGGCTTGAACTCACGGAGCGTGAGATCATGACCTGAGCTGAAGTTGGATGCTCAACCGACTGAGCCACCCAGGCGGCCCTAGAAAATTTTAAAGTACCTATGTGGCTCACATTTGATTTATTTTGGACAGCTCTGTCCTAGCATTTTCCTAACCTAATGTGACCAGCATCCTGGGGAATCCCCTTATTTCTAATTGGCACTATTCTTTGCATCTAGTGTTATGGCAAGGCTGGCTTTTTTTTCTACAAGAAGGAGCAAGGCAGATCAAGGGGGTGACTCAGCAGAGGAAAATGCTTCTGCCAATACTATTGCCCTGATGACCTTATCCCATGCCTGAAATTATCAAATGAGCCACGATGTTAGGTTGGGTCCTCGAAATGAAAGGAAGTTACCTGGTAGTGATTGCTTTCCCAGACTTACAGTCCTTTGTAAGGGCTGGGTCCTCCACTCGGGTCCATCCATGATGCCACCACACAGATCCACCAATGTGAGCAGGTTGTATCATGCTCCTGCTTCACATGCTCCAATAATCCTTTCTTTCTGCCTGCCGTGGCCCAAAGCCCACAGACCTGGCCTTGCTTCTCTCTCTGTCCTCTTCTTTCTCTTCTGTCCCTAGACTCTAGCCACACCAGCCTCATTTCACCTTCTCAGGCTGGCCAGCTTCTTTCTCTCCCTAAGCCTCCTGAACATACCATTTCCCAAACTAAAGTGGTCTCCCTAGTCACTTCGTATCACATCAGTGTATTCTAGTTCCTTCATCACACATATAACTTCCTGAAATTATTTTTGCTGTGCTTCCTCCACTACCCACCCATTTTCCCTCCATAAGATAATAAACCTCATGAGAAGGAAGATCCTGTCTACCTTGTTCACCGCAGCATCCCAGACCCTAGAACAGTGCCTGGCGCATAGTACGGGCTCCACAAATATTTGTTGAATGAGTCTATGAATGAATGCCAAATTATTCCACCTACTCTTCCCTAGATATGCTTTGAGTTTTCTTTTCTCAAAGAAAATCTTGCCTCAAAGTGTCTTTGCTTTTGCTATGTCTTCCCATGTACAATCTTTATTCTTACCTAAAATGACAGACTTTCCACTTCAAATACAAACCACCCAACTCAAAAGCATTTGATGATAAAGAGGTTTTTTGGTTTTTTTTAATCACACATAATTGGGAGTCCAGAAGTGTTCCAGGGGTTGTCTAACTCAGTGCACTGCTTAATGATGTCCTCAAAGAACCATGGTCTCTCTAACCTTTCCCATCTGCCACTCTTACGTGCCGGCTACTGACCTAAGCTTCCCCCTTTATGTTTGCAACATGGTGCAACTCAAGCAGCTCAAGCACGATGTCCTTCTTACAACAACATCTTAACTCCAGAGCATCTCAGACTTAGAGAATTTCCCAGAAGTCTCTTCTGCAGCGTTCTCTTTTAGTTTCATTGCCCAGGATTATAGTACATGCTGCCCACTTCTAATCCAGCTCACTCCTAAACCAATTACTGTCAAGAGCAAGGAATGCCCATGATTGGCCTAAAGAATCAAGATGAGCTTCCCGCTGGCTGCGGCTGTGTGAGATCCTGGTTCCCAGGTATAGAGGCTGCTAAGACAATGAAAGAGTGGGATTGGGGTGGGGGGATGGGGTCCAGAAAACCACTGAGAGTCTTTACAAGCCACAAAACCCTACTAGGTTTTCAAAGTACAGCTCAAATCTTGGGTCTTTCATTAATCCTCTGATTATCTTAAACAGAAGTAGCCACTCCCTCTTATGAATGTAAAACCTTGAGTTTGGGCCAAAAACTTTAGAGTCATTCCTAATTTCTCTCTTTATTCCTAACCCCATACTTTAGCTATCTTGTCTACAAAATACATTCAGAATCCAATCTTATCTCACCCCCCTCGGGTCCTATTACCCTGGTCTAAACTACCGTCATTTCATCCCCGGATTAGTGCCTGCTCACAAGCCTCAAGCCTCTCTTCTTGCACTCCTAGAGTCTGTCCTCACACAAAGAGATCCTTCCAATATGTAAGTCAGATCCTGTTACTACTCTGCTCAAAACCCTCCAAGGGCTTCAGAATAAAACCCAAAGTTCTCACTGTGGCCTGCAGGGCACTCGGTGACATAACTGCCACTTCTGTAACCTTATAGCCTATCCACGCCCTCTTTCTCACTGCCTTCCAGCCACACTGGCCTACCTGTCCTTCTTAGAACAAGCACACACGGCCTTCGCACTATTCAGCTTGCTTGGAACATTCCTCCCGATATACTGATGGCTTGCTCTTTCTTTTTCTACAGATTTTGACTCAAATGCCACCTTATCAGAGAGGTCTTCCCTGACCTCCTATATAAAAAAAAAAAAAAATCACCTCACTCTGCTTCATTTTCCTTCAAAGCCCTTGTCACAAGTTGATGAATTATGTGTTTATTCAATTACACTGTCCGGTCTCCTTAGAACCTAAGATCCATGAAGCCAAGGGTTTTATCTATTTTGCTAACCGGTTTAGTCTCAGTGCTTAAAACAAAACACAGCCTGTAATAGGTGCTCAACACATATGTAGTGAATAGTTGCATACTCCTTTAACCTTTATCTGTTTGGTTCATTTGACATGGCCTCAAGCTGTTACCTTTGTGTGTGCACACATCCTGTCTCTCCAACAGGGAAAAGAAGCTTCTTAAGGGTCAGAGCGGAGTCTGAAAGCACAATTCCGGGCATAAAGAGGGCGCTCAGAAGTTTATGTTGTTGACAGATTTAGAGAGAAAACACATTAGAGCAATAACAGCTGTTATCATTTTTACCTGCCCTGTACTTGGCAGGACTCTGAAAAGATGAAATATGGGACAGGACAGTACATTTAGAACAGGGTGTGGAGTTTGGGATCTGCCCGAGAAGATGGTCCAAATTAACTCCTCCAGGAAGAGGAGGGCGGCATCTCTCTGATATTGAAAGAATACAAGGGTGCCTTTCCTACCCCCACCATTTCCTCTAGAACTGGTCTTTGCAAGTTTGTTTAGGATCTAGCAGTACTTGCAACTGACTAGAAACTCACTCCTGTTAATTGGTGGCAAAGGTCTCTACTTAACAGATGCTAAACAGAAGCCATGCAAAACTAAGAGTGGTTTAAAGTCACCTAGAATCACTGCTCAAATTTAAGGGAGGAAACTCTGGCCTACTCCAGGTCCCACCCCCCAGCTGCAGCATACTCCAACCTCCCAAGTTCGCTTTGGAGGTCCCAAGAGGGGTGTCTGAGCCCCAGGAGAGGAGATCCTGTTAGCCCATGCCCTCACGTCTGCACACAGCACTCCCACGCTAATTCTAGCAGCAAGGTCAATTACCAGACTCAAGGGAACCAGACCACTTTCAAATGTCGGTAGCATTACATGTGCCAGAGGAGAAAGGGACAAATGAGGAGACAGAAGACAGCACTTTAAACAGAAGAAGAAAAAGATATCATTGGAAGTACACGAAGCCAAAAAAGCAAGTGCCAGGAATAACTGTGAGCATTGTCTGAAGCCAAGTCTGTGCAGAAGGGACCCAGGTGGAGGAGGCAGGCGCTAAGGTGGTCTGAGGACGCGGAGCGAATGCCCCATGGGGCGGGGCAGGAGGAGAGGGACATATTTTAAGCAACCTTAAAAGACTCAATTTAGCATCCTGCAGGAAATGAAAAGCAGATGGGATGGTTTGGAACTTGTTTACGTTTTGCTGGCCTCCTGAGGCTTCCCGGGCAGTTAGGACTGGAGAGAAGGGGTGTTTTAGGCAAATATTGACAGGGTGTCCATTCTGAGAGAGTGGGGCCTCTCTTCATTGATTATCTGCCCCCTGAGAAACAGACATTGAGGCGGAAGGATTCTCATTCCTCCAGTCTAGCGCAGGTCTGGCTGGGATAGATACCAATTTGATTTAACTACGGGATCTGCTTGCACCTTCTTAACCCTTAACCAAGGGTTAACACACCTTCTCTCTCGCTGTCACATAACACCCTACTGAGCAGAGCAGCAGAAACAGAGGTCTGGACATGGGGAGGATACAGAATGGTTCACACCAAAGGTCCTGAGGTTTGTAGAAGGCTCATTAGGACACAGACTACTGGGTCCTACCCCCAGAGTTTCTATTCGGTAGAGCTGGAAGGGGCCCAATGGTCACACATTGGAATCACCTGGCAATTAAAATATACTGAAAGCTGGGCCCTATTCCCCAAGATTCTGACATTAACAGTATGGGGTGTGACTTGGGCATTGTTTAAAGCTCTCCCAATATTTCTAAGGCACAAGCAAAGTTGAGAATCATTGATCTTCTTGTCTTTTGCCTGCCATTGTTATTATATCCTCGGCTTAATTTCAATTTACCTTCATAACATAGCCTCTGGCAGGTAGGACCACAGGAGACCACAGGATCCAAATTAGGCTTAAACCTAGATTTGGGGGAAAGGGCTAAAAAAATATTGCTCTCTGAGACACAGACTATCAAAAATTTATGTAAATGCAGGCAGTTACCCTTTTATGTAATCTGTCCAGGAAATAGCACTCCTAAAAAATGTTGCGTAAGTAAGTTGCTGCTAAGAGGCGGCAAAAGTAATCATCTTTAATGCTTATCGAGCACTTATTATGTGCCATGTACTTTTCCTAGTGCTTTCATTTTAACCTACTTAATTCCCACAATAACTCAATGCCATGGGTACTGTCATCATCCCCCCATTTAATAAATGAGGAAACCAAGGTACTGAAAGGTGAGGTCATTTGTCCCAGATCACACAATTAACAAGTGGCAGAGCTGGCTCTCAAACTTCGGGGTACATCTGAATTACCTACAGAGACTATTCAAAATACAGATGACTGGGCCCCATCACTGACCAACCGGATCAGGATCCCTTGAGGTGAGTCTTTACCAAGATTATTTTTAACAAACTCGCTGGGGAGCCAGCTGTTCACCAAGGTAATGAGACCACTGTTGGGATTTCAAACGAAGGCTTTGGAATTAGATTATCCTAGGTTTAGTTCTTTCTCCACCACTTGTAACTGGAATCTTTGAGCAAGTTTCCTATCTTCTTTCTGAGCTTCCATTTCTCACCTGGAAACGAGAATGGTAGTAGTTTGGGGAATTGTTCTGAGGATGACATGGGTCTAAGGCACTTAGCACAGTGACGGGCCCATTGCCAGTACACCAGAAGAACACTTTGAGGCATTAACCGGGTCTTCCCTGCTACCATCAACACCACACACTTCACTGCCCTCCCCCTGCAGTCCAAGACATGCCCTGTCCCAGGGAAAAGTGGGGTTGATACAGCTGGAATGCCAAGCATAATAAAGTCAGTTGCTTAGATTTTGAGATTCAGATGAGATTGCTGAACACAAGACCTAGACTTGGGAGAAAACTATTTCTGAGCATCCAGTAGCTATTTGGCTCTAACCAGTAGACAAATAAGACTAGTGCAAAAGAAGGCTTCCCCTTCTCCATCCAAGGTAACCATACCTCAGGCACCATGGCAGTGTTACCTGCACTGTAGGGATGTGCGGTTTCCCAAAGATTACCCCCATCATCTTCCCAGGGCAGACCACCTCAGAAGAGAGAGGACTGTAGTGAGGGATAGAACACCAGATAAGCTTTGGGGAAACTGAGAATGGTGGAGGTTTTTGTCTACTTCCTATCTAGGGAGGGTAGCTAACCCCGCAGATGCGCTTATGCCACAGTGAGATGGAGCCAACAGAGAAGAGGTGGTTGTACGGGTGATGGGAGAGATGAACTCAATGACGGCCTTGTTTCCTGTGGCCCCCAAGAAGTGTGGGAGAATAAATGGACCCTCTCAAACCCTGAAAAGGGCTCAGAAGTTAGTTAGCCAAGAGTGACAGCCAACAGCCCAAAGGAGTCCTGTTGTAGAGGAACAGCCATGGATAAGCTGAGCCAACCAGATGGGCCTGCAGCCACCTTAAAGGATAACTCTGGATGCCAGTGGGGAGGGATCCTATGGTCAAAGACAAAATGGGGCAGTTATTCATCTCAGGAGCTACCAGCTCAGAGCACATGGTGTTATATGGTTCTCTCTCTCAGTCCCCACCACTGGGATTTCATCTAAAGGTGAGCAAGAGAGAAAGTGTGAGTGGGAATTAATCTCCTTGGTAGTTACTGGATTAATTTTTCTGCATCAAACAGAATGGGAGTGTAAGATAAAAATTATGTTCTGTTTTAGAAAATCAAAGATACAAATGTACCCACCTGAAACTAGCTTGGAAAATTAACATATACTAATTAAGACCATCGAGTTTCCTAAAACTCAGAAAGACATCTACTCTGACTCCCTACAAAGGAACACAACAATATGAAATGGATTTAATCAGCAGATATCTTGGGGATGGCAGTATGTCAATGATAAGGAATAAGTTTTTGGTAACTTCAAACATTTTTTTAAACTAAACGTTGGAAAAGGAGAGTTGAAGCCCAGCATTATTGCAGCATTGTCTGTGGGGAGAGACACTGTGTTTGACTGGGTTGTTATTCTAGGTTCTGGGTGGTGTTCCTGCAGTCAAAAACCCAGCGTTTTCTATGTTCTACTGCAGCCTGGATGCATAGCCCAAGAGCCTCCTTAACTTGCTTTGCTACAATTTGGTATTCACCAAACAATGACAAACTTGGTTTTCCAAACACCAAAAGAGAGTAGGCACAGGACTCGGATACATGGAAAGATGTGGCCTGCTCCGTAATTCACACATCAGTGTTCTGATTTAGAAATAAGTCTCTGGGGAGTTGATTAATGGAAGTGTCCTGGAGAAGGTTGCCAGATGCAGTAAATAAAAAGACAAGTATTATATGGGACTATTTATACTAAAAAATTTGTTCATGGCTTATCTAAAATTCAAATTTAACTGGGTTCCCTGTAGTTTTTCTGTCAACCCTACTACAGTCAGCCCCCTGCCAGGTGGATGGATAAAATGGACGTCCTACATGTGCAAGGCTGAGGACCAATGCTGTTTCCAAGACCACCACCGCCAACATAATGCTACCCAACAGAGCACCTACCTAAGTAACCAGTCCAAGGTTAGGCTTAGTCTCCCTCTCACCTCATAATCTTTATTCCCTCAAATCCTTCTCTTCATTTATACACAAAGTAACTAACCTCCTTAAGCTTCTCGGGTCTCTTATCACCTGTTCATTCTAAGACCAAATTTACAACGTCGAGAATAAATGCATAAAATTGAAAGCCATTTCTCGGTGGCATCTAAGGAGGTAATTAACATTATCAACAACATCTATTATGTTACAAGATTATTTGCTTCCTCACAGTAACTAGTTACATATGATGTTTTATTAACTTTCAACAAAGACATTTTCTAGTTCTTGACCTGAGTCTTACTTTTTCCCTTATTTTTGCCTCAATCACAACCCTAGCCTTTACCAAATCCGTTGCACACTGGATCCCCAGCCTTCAGGTTACCTTAAAGAAAAGGGAATTGACTATTCCCTGTAGGGCCACTTCATTTGTGCCTAGGGAAAATTGAAGCAGGAAGAGATCGCAGAAGCAGCAGAGGAGCAGATTTGGTTTATGATTCAATGAGCAAGGAAAGATCTTGGGCACCTGCCTGGCTCAGTCAGTAGAGCATGCAACTCTCAAGTTCAAGCCCTGCATTGGGCATAGAGCTTATTTAAATAAAGAAAAGAGGGGTGCCTGGCTGGCTCAGTCAGTAGATAGAGTAATTCTTGATCTCAGGGTTGGGAGTTCAAACCCCACAATGGGTATGGAGATTACTTAAAAGTAAGATCTTTGGAAGGAAAGAGAGAGAGAGAGAGAAAGAAAGAAAGAAAGGAAGGAAGAAAGAAAGAAGGAAAGAAGGAAAGAAAGAAAGAAAAACATCTTGCTTTTTTTTTTTTTTTTTGAGCCAGCTCTCCTTCTCCACACTAACATATCATAAGGTGCCAGTATCTTATACTTGACTATGGTTTCCTTTTGCCGTCTACTAAAGAGGTTTTTGCCCATTGAGAGACCATATAGATTCTTTATCCTCAGACCAGTTGGAGCTAAGTTCATGCTACTTGACTCAAGACACCATCAAGCTCCTCTATTCTAGACATAAAGTGCAATTTTTGCTAAGGAACTAGACTTTCTGGTGAAGTGTGATTTAGGCCATTCCTCTAGAATTCTGGTTTTAATTCATTGCCGCCATTTCTGAAATAGTTTAGGGTGAACCTCTGAGATAAATGAGTCATCTTGGTCCTTCTATTTCTTCTGTTTCCCATTATTTTCTAACTTAAACATTTCAGGACTAAGGATTAATATATCCTCTCAGCGCTGGCAACGGGCAAGTCATTCTGTAAACTATACTGGGAAATTAATGGACTTCCATTTGGGAAGAAGTAAACAAAAGTAGATAATATATATGTCTGTTTATCTATAGACACACAGTATTGAGAGCTAAAGAATGGTGGCATAGTTCTAAGCCAGGCTTGTCATCAGGTTAAAAAAAAAAAAAAAACCAACCAGCCAACCACAATTTGGTTTTTTTTTTTTCAAGCTGTCAGCTGAAAGCCAAGAGAAGTAAAATGTTAAATTGAACCTAAAGGAGATGTGGAGTTTTTTCGAGGTGGGGGTTTTAAGAAGCTGAGAGGATGCTGTATTTGCTCCCACATTCCCCACCAAGTCAACTTTCTTTGCGTGGAAGTGAAGGCTGCTCTCAGATTCTGGGCTCCCAGGGGAAGTTGGGAAGGTTCTCTGCCCCCCACTGCGACCATGGTCTGTCTTATGGTTTGCTTTTACAGGTATGTTTAGAAAATTTCCTTGGATTAGTCACTTGGATGGTTTGGGGGACAGAGACAGCTAGAGGCAGCCAGAGGCTTTGCAGGCTCCTTCCTTCCTCGGTGGGCACTTGACAGCAGGTGAGACCAACTTTGTTATCAACCAGCGTTTGTTCTCCCGCCGTCCAAAGTGCAAACATTTCTCCTTAGCTACTGCACATGAACATTATGAGAAGTGTCCAGCCCCCTTCTGTTTCAATGTAGCCCTCACACCACATCTGATATTTTGATAACTAACCTTAGGTCAGCACCCTACAGTTTGTAAGACACTCTCATACATATGATCTTATTTGATCCAGTTGCCCACAAGCCTTATCAAGGTGAGCGACTATCATGAGCCATCAGGAAATAGGGGAAGTGTGGAAGTTCTCCAGAACTTGCAGTCAGGAAAAGCCATCGGTATTACCTTAGGCAGAATATCAGTTTATTTGATAACTGAAAAAAACTACAAGACAGTTTGCACAGTGTGAACCCATTTATGCAAAAAAAATATATGGGTATATCTATATATGTATAGAGATAGTTTAATTGTGTACATTCACATACACAAGCATACAGATATAGGTGTATGTGTGTACATTCAAATGTTTATGTACAATTTTATAATGGGCATTATTTTTATGTTATTTGTTACATATTTATAATATTTATATTATATCTGTTATGTTGTGTTATGTTTTTATGTTATTTGTTACATATTCATAATAGTTTATAATTAAACATAATAAGGTACATTTAAGGAAAAAGCTTATTGTGGTGATCAGCTCACAGTGCATACAAATATTGACTCATCATGTTATAGATCTGAAACTAATATAATGTTATATGTCAATTGTACCTCCATAAAAGGTAAATAGAATAATAGATAAATAATCTGGGGCAAAAAAAAAAGAAAGAAAGAAAATAGCAAATTGGTGTTAGCATTTCTTTTTCTCACCCTCAATTAAGGGAAGTAAGGTGGTTGTTGTGTCGTTAAAGGTCAGGTCGTACTCAGAAGAGCTGCCTGAGAAGGGGGATGGAGTCTAATAGGAAGATGAGGACCCCACCCCAGCAGTTTTGTCCCCCCCGCCTGATACAAACCCTGTGCTTGCCGAGTGCTAGCATGAGAGCTGTGTTGTTGAAGAAAGACATCTTCTGTTCCTGAGAACAACTCAAACACATCTACATGTGGTCCAGTGCACATCTGAATCAGAGCATCAAAAGTATCAGATGTTACATATGTTTTCTCTGGCCAGCTTAGCAGACAATCATGGGGCTTGCATATGTTAGAGCTGCAATAGAAAATGATGGCAAGTCCTGTGCCAATTTCCAGGGAAGTAACGTGATGTCGTGGGAAGAACAGGGCATTCGAATCAGGCACTTTTGCAATTGAACATCAGCATCGCTACTTACTTACATATGTGCATGGGCATGGTCTTAAGCCCTCGGGGCTTCAGTTTCCCTCTCTGTTAAATGTGACCAATAATACCTATATCACAGGATTGTTTCACAAACACATCTCAAGTTTCGCTCTCTAGACATGATGCTGAATTGCTGGTTGTCAGAGCTAGGAAGCACACACCCAGTGACCAATCAGACTTTGCCGGTATCCCACATTCACTGCATCAGATTGAATTTCCACCTCTTTGTGTACATCGTGGGGTCACTCCCGTGGTATTTGCAAATATGAATAAATTGGGTGTGTTTTCTTACAGCTAGGAAATGGCACTGTTTGTCAATACTTCCACAAACAAATGAACACACTAGAGGCTGAGGTTCTGCAAATAAACCCCACATGCCTGTGAAATGAAGGATGCTTTGAGAGACCACTAGACGAGGGAAAAAGACTCCCACGGTTGGCTCCCTTTCCTTTTCTAACGTAATCTTCATTAGAAGTCCTCCGCCCACCCCTAACCCATCAACTTCCAAAGACCAGGAGTAACATACCTGGAGAAATAGACCCTGAAACACACGACGGGTCTTCCTAACAATCTGGGAGATTCCTTAGAAACAGGAGGCTTTTGTTGCAAGAAGATTCAATTTGCAAAAGCTGCGTAGTCTCTTCGGTCCTCCATTTCCTCAGCTGTAAAAGAAAGAATTAAGGATTACCAAATTCTGTTCCAGTTTTGGCGTGTTACGTCTAGAATCCTCTCGCTCAAGTCTTCGCTCCTGTATTCCCCCTTGCTCCGTGTACATTTATGCAACCAACACCTCTTCCCTGGGTCGGTGCAACTGCCTCCAGTCTTGCTCCTCCATAACCATGCTACACGTAGCTTGCAAAATGATCTTTCCAAAATGTACATCCACCTCAAGTGTTTTGGTGGCTCTCCATTACCTCCAAAATAAATTCCAAATTCTCTGCACAACCCTCAACGACTTATCTACCTTCCCAGCAGCATCTCCTGTCATGTCCCTTCTCATGCAACTCTGGGCGAACAGAACTCCTTAGAGTTTCTTTCTTGCCTCTATGCTTGGCATACACGATCTCCTTTAATGGAATGTCCATCCCCATGAACACCCTACATCTGCCAAGCCAATCTTTCCTTCAAGGTTAACTCAAGTAGCACCTTCTCCAAGAGGCAATTAGACGCCTCTCCTCTGAGCCCCAGTCAGACCACAGGGAAATAACTCTGTCATAGTACTCATCACATAGCATTAGAGTTGTTGTTTTCTTAAAAAAAAAAAGGCTGCCTTTCTGCTCTGGCAAAGGATTCAGTACTCAAAGCATCACCAGTACAGATGAAACTCAAGAAAGGAGGAGGTATGCAGATAGATTCCTGTTCTCCCTGGTCCTGGTGAGGCAGGGCCAGGTTGGGGTGTAGCTAAAAACACCTAGGGCAGTGCTTCCGAGGAGAAATCCCTAGTTGCTCTTCCCAAGCTTGAGTGGGGCTTTGCTGGATGGTGGTAATGGAGGGGAATATTTTGGGGTTCAGATACTAAGCAATATGAGCTTAGGGGCTCAGTGCTTAGGGAAGTGCTTGAAATGTTCAGCCAGAGGCCTTGAGTTTCCTAGTCTCATAGGAAATTCAGGTTGGGTACAGCCAGCCCCTCCAGTTGGAGAAAGAGGGAGCTAGCCCATTGTCAGGCAACCCCAGAGAAAGCCCCTAGAGCCATTCATTGGTCAGTCCTGCTTATGACAGCATACTTCCTACCCATATCCCCCAAACCTAGCTAAGTACCCAATACATAAAAGGTACTCAATAAATATCTAGAGCTACCACATACCGAGTGCCTATTGCATGCAAGCAACTTGACATTTTATTACTAGTTCTCACAATGACTGTGCATTGTGTCATTAGCTCCATTCTATAGATGGGGAAATTGAGGCCAAAGAAGGCTAAATGACGTGCCCTGAGATCATATAAGTACTACAAGGTGGAGTTGGAATCTGAACACATATCTCTAGGATTCCAAAACCATTGTTCTTGTCCCCAGGTTGTGTAGCCTCTCTATATGAAGCACAAACACCCCAAACCCCCCCCCACCCCACCCCCAACTCTCCTTCCCTATCTCTGTCTCTATCCCTGTCTCTCTGTCTCCAACTCTCTCTCTTGTCTATGGGTGGATACTCCTCCCTCCTTTTCCTGAAGTCCAAGCCTTACTGCCCTCCTTCTGAGATATGCTTCTCCAGTGGGGCCTCCTAACTCATCTGCATTGTCACAGGCTGGCCTGGAGTTCTTTACCTACTCCCAGTCTAATCTAATCTCTATTTTCCAAACCCCATGTGTACTTGAAAAGCAGTTGTTAGTATAAGCTCCAGGTAAAATGAAAGGTAAATTAGGAACAGGAACAACAAGGAAGCTAAGAGCCAGGAGCCAAACCTGGTTCCTTGGCAGAGCCCTTGGAGACAGAATGACCTGAGGTCAGTCAAGCCTGGACCCTGAAGCAGGAAAGGCCTCTGGCCTTTTCACTCCACAAGAGGTCCAGGGACCAAGCCAGAACATGATGACTCTGGCAGAGGCAGCTGCTGTATTCCCCAGGGACTTGTAAACCCTAACAATCACCATCTCCCTCCCCCTCCTCCTCATGAAAAGCATTTATTAAATAGCCTAATTATTAAACAAAGCAGGTGGAAAAGAAAGGTGGGAAACTGGAAGGTTGAATTGAGCTTTTGAAAAAGCCAGAAAAATGACTCAGTGTGAGCAACACCTCATTTGGAGAACAAAGTGGATGCTCCTGATCCAGCCAGGTGCATTGTTAAACCTGTAGGAGAGAGATACGGCAACAGACCATTTTTTTTTCCTCTCTCAGTCCTAAATGCTGTGAGCTCAGAGCTGAACTGGCAAGCTTCTAGAATAAATTCAGAGGATTTATTCTCTCAACAAGGGCCAGAAAATGGGCAGAATCACAGGAAAGAAAAATACATAATATCCGTTCAAATCAATGGTTAGAATATGGGAAGACATTTTATTATCGAATTAACTAGATCATAAGCTCCTTGAGGTAAGAAATTGTGCTCTGTTTATTTTTGAATTCTAAGATGGAGTCCAGTGCCTGGCATATAGTGGATATGCTCAAATGTTCACTGGAAGAAAATCGAAGGCAGGAGCTGAGTCTTAGACAATTTTGTCTTCCCCTCAGTGCCCAGCTCTAAGTGAATGAATGATGGGGGCATTAATCAATGAGAAATGCAGAGTTTTAGATTTGCCTTTGAAGGAAAACCTGTGCCTTTGCAAGCAATGGTATAATTTCCCTAATTATGCAAGAAGTCTGTGTTCACGTCCTAACATCATCTTGATTTTACCCTCTGAGAAGACAGAACTTTTGCTAAATGAATCTGGCTGCTAAAAAGAGTCAGTTCTGGTGGCTTTTCTCCCTCCTCATGATGAGTCAAACAATCCTGAACATCGAGAGCCATCAAGGCATTTCTTTTGTTCTTGCCTGGGCTCAGGTCAGGCACCTGGGATTCCTGTGAGAACTGGTTTAATTTGCCTCCAGCTTTTTTAGTCCCTCCCTACTCTCTGTCCTCTCCTCCTTGTTCTTTGTCTTGCCCCTGCTGAGTTT
Source organism: Lynx canadensis (assembly GCF_007474595.2). Taxonomy (NCBI): domain Eukaryota; kingdom Metazoa; phylum Chordata; class Mammalia; order Carnivora; family Felidae; genus Lynx; species Lynx canadensis. The sequence goes on along the minus strand of NC_044308.2, from coordinate 111,362,931 downwards.
TGACTCTCTTCCTTCAGCAGCTCCAGCTTCTGCCAATCCAGTAAATCTCCACTCTCTCCATTTAGCACATTTGCAGATACTCACGTCTGGATCATATGAATAGCCAAGAAAGGACACAGAGTGTGTGTGTGTGGGAAACTGAGGCAGGAACAGGTAGAGGCAGGAACTTTTCTCCATGAATGTCCTAAGTAGAGGGTGGTGGGACATGGGGGGGGGGGCCTTTCTTTCCCATTCACATATTGAGACAGGTGCAAGTCCCTAATGGGCTTCACTTGGAAGGCAAGGTGTGCTCCAATATAATACTTCCCCTCACAAATACATAGACCTCCCTATTTCTTAGCAGAGGGACAGAAACTTAGAGAAGTTAGGAGACCACCCCCTCCAAGCTCAGCAAGGTACTGTTCCAATAGGATCCCCTCCCGGGACCTCTCCATCTTGGCATTTATCATACCGGGATACAGTTATTTGCTCATATATCATTTTCTACTCTATGTTCTGTGTGCTCCCTGAGGGCAGAAGCTGTGTCTTTCATTTTTGTAATTTTCAAGGATAAAGTCCTCAATAAATGTTTGCTGAATTAATGGCTTGCCCAAGGTCATCCAACTAATAGGTGGCTGAGCTGTGAACAGAACCAAATTCTCTGTCCCTCCAAATCCTATATCCTTGCTGTCTTACTAGGACACTTTCTGGAAGAAAATGCCAATTAAGCATTGGCAGGTTTATGAACTTTATGGAGAGATTTTAACTTTTATTTTCCTTTCTTCTTGATATTGTTGGGAACTGCAGACGGGTACTCAGAGCTGAGCCAGGGTAAGGTCTATGTTCCTGTTCCTGAAATAGCTGAATTCATCACCTCTTCAGAGGGGGAAGCTTTGTCATAGAAGTGAAGGCTGCAAATCTCCACACATGGCTTTCAAGCTCCCTCTCCTACCCTCCTGCCAGGTGTGAACAACCACTTTGAAGTAATTTGAGGACGACCCAGAGGAAATGTCAAAGTCTTTGATCTGTGGTTCTTAAAACATTGGAGAGTTTTCTGATCTTGCTGGTTCTGAACGACTAGGCTGAAAATCTGGTGGGAAAAGTTTTGTTTCTTCTCTTACCTGGTCACATGTGCTGATCACGGAGGGCCTTTCTGGTCACCCACAAGGGAGATGCCAGTATTTCACTTTGATGAGATGAAGAAGGCCACTGTGAAGAGAGAGGTACCCAGGCTGCTGAGGGTGGAAGGGATTTCCTGGTTTTCTATGTACATTCTTCTTTTTCACAGAGTTGGTATCAGGTTTCAGGGAAAGGAGATACAGTCTTTTTTTCAGAAGAATGTTTTCTAACTCCAGTGGCATAGCCATTTAGTACAAGACTCATGTACCTGGAAACCACAGTTAAAATCCCCAGGAGGGAGAGGTGTGCCTGGGTGGCTCAGTTGGTTAGGCATCTGACTCTTGATTTTGGTTCAGGTCATGATCTCAGTCAGGATTTTGGGATCAAGCCTCAAGTCGGGCTCTGCGCTGGGCATGGGGCTGACTTAGGATTCTCTCTCTCCCTCTTTTCCTGTACGGCGTGTACTCTTTCTCTCAAAAAAAAAAAAAAAAAAAAAAAGAGAGAAAGAAAGAATAAAATTCTCAGGTAGAAGAAAGAGCCACCACCCTGTGCATTTGTCAATAAACACTTCACTTCTGTTCAGGATGCACATGAAAAAAAAACAATTTACTATGTATTCGTGCTTTTAACTTTTTTGAAGCATATCCACATGTATTCTGAAGCTCTGTGTTGTCCCCTTTCTCATTGCACCAACTCTAGAAACCCCTCTAAAGCATAAATATTTAGCTTCTGAAGCTTTGGAAATGGCATGGATGTTTCTAGAAAAAAGTAACTAAGTTTCCTCCAATGTCAAAAATTCATGAGAGGTGACACTTAGATCAGTGAATTTAGTATATTAGTTGGCAAAGTATTTATTGGCCAATTTAGGCAGTATCTATTCTGCTACACAGAAGGCATTTGATAAAAATGGTTGAGTGACTGAATTAAAACGTGTTGTTTGATCCTACCTATATACCCTTTTTCAGTGTCTTCATCTTTATTCTTGTTTCCTCATGAATGAATTTCCTGATTTTTTTCCCCTCCTTGTTTCCTTTCATTTGGAAAGTATTCTATCGGCTTGTTGTAAAACAGAAAAAAAGGGAAAATGTCCAAAATAAAAAATTAAAACCCATCCTTTCATCTACTCTGCTCTCTTTAGAGGTAAACACTGTAATCAATGTGATCTTTGTTTTTATTACAAAAGTGGGAGCATACAATATATATTTATTTGCTCCTCGGTTTGTCATATTCTTTTTAATGGCCTCTTTGTATTTGTCAGCACGCATAGCAGACGCTGTCAATGCTCTTCTCATATCCCCTCAGAAACTTTTATCACTTACACGTAGAGCAGTCTGACTTCCCTTGGCCAGTGTGTCCAAGTTTGTCCTATAGCTCCTTCCAGCCACTAAAACCAATTTTCCCTTGGGCAGTTGGCTGTAAGTACTTGGAAATTAACATCCCTGTGGGAAACAGGCTTTCACAATGCCTAAAAGTTGTAGGAGTACAAATACCCCAGTTCCTTGGCCCCTTGGCTAGGATATTTCTGAGGCATGTGCTTTGCACTGTTTGTTCAGTTTCTCTGAAAGATTAAACTCTAGCAGCTCCCCATGATGGTTGGCTTAGTAACACACATTTATTGGCTCTCTGCGTTTCCCTGCACCACTTCTGCTTTTCTCCACTCACACTTCCCAAACATCTTGACCTTGAATCCTAGTCACAAGATCTGCTTCCAGAGGAACATAAGCTAAGATAGCATGCGTATGCTCTTGTTTATTTAATCTTTTTCGTATTAATGACCATTTAAGTTGTTTGTGATTTTCAATAAAAATAACACTACAATGGAATTTTTTTTTATTAAAAAAAATTTTTTTTACGGTTTATTTTTTATTTTTGAGACAGAGACAGAGCATGAACAGGGGAGGGGCAGAGAGAGAGAGAGGGAGACACAGAATCTGAAACAGGCTCCAGGCTCCGAGCTGTCAGCACAGAGCCCGACATGGGGCTCGAACCCACGGACCGCGAGACCATGACCTGAGCCAAAGTCAGATGCTTAACCAACTGAGCCACCCAGGCACCCCTACAATGGAATTTTTTTTAATGTTCTTCTTTAATTTATTTTTGAGAGAGTGCAAGTGGGGGAGGGGCAGAAAGGGAGACACAGAATCTGAAGCAGGCTCTGTGCTGACAGCAGAGAGCCCAATGTGGGGCTTGAACTCATGAACCATGAAATGATAACCTGAGCCAAAGTCAACACTTAAATGACCAAGCCACCCAGATGCCCCAATACTGCAATGGAATTTTTATCCATGTGGCTTCAGCATGTACACATATTCCTGAATTATAATTGCTAGGTTAAAAGGAATCACACATTTGGTATTTAAGAGATACTGCTAAACTGGCCCCCCAAAGTGGCTTTATTAATAATATCCTTCGGGAGCCTGGGTGGCTAAGTAGCCTAAGGGTCCCACTCTGGCTCAGGTCATGATCCCACAGTTCATGAGTTCAAGCCCTGCATCCGGCTCTCTGCTGTCAGCACAGAGCTTGCTTTGGATCCTCTCTCCGTCTCTCTCCACCCCTTCCCCCTCAAAAATAAATAAATAAACAAAAATAATAATATCCTTAACAACAATTTGCTGGCATGCACTTTACCTCACCTCTTGCCAAACTGAATATTATAAATATTTTAATTTTTTCTGATCAGTTAGACACAAATAGATGTATATTTTAATCTGTATTTTTTAGATTAATTAGGACAAACATTGCAGCATTTCAAGTAGTTATCAGTTGATGGGAAAAAACATACACAAAACACACACCCCTGATGCAGAATACATTACAGTCTGGATTTCATTAACCAATGATGTAAAATATTATCAGTGGTGGTGTGGCCACATCGAGCAAAGGTCCCAGCACTTCCTTGGCCCTCAGGCCTCCAAGTGGGGCACACTATGCCTACAAAGGGAGTCACGCCAGATGTGGAAAACTTCAAGTCTTACTCTGCCTTAACCTTACCATCTCAGGGTTTTTGTCACCTTATACACACAAGTCATATTTCTGTCTAAAAGAAAGCATACAAGGGGCGCCTGGGTGGCTCAGTCTGTTGAGCGTCCGACTTCAGCTCAGGTCATGATCTCGCATTCTGTGAGTTTGAGCCCCGCATCAGGCTCTGTGCTGATGGCTCAGAGCCTGGAGCCTGCTTTGGATTCTGTGTCTCGCTGGCTCTCTGCCCCTCCCCCGTTCATGGTCTCTCTCTCTCTCTCTCTCTCTCTCTCTCTGTCAAAAATAAATAAACATTAAAAAAAAGTTAAAAGAAGGCATACCAACCTTGGGCTTTCTTGTTTTCAATAAACTTAACACGGCCAGGTCTACCTGGACAATAGCTCTGCCTACACCTTTCTAGCTCTCTAAGAAGGTCCATTTCTCTGAAGACCATCCATTGCCTATGATTTAATACTCTTGTCTGCATGGTTCTGCAACTGAGTGTGGTCTGAAAACCACAATTAAAATCTGTTTCCCTAAAACCATCTGTTCATATGCTCAACGATGTTTTGTATCTCTTATGTGATTGGCTAGTTCATATCTTTTGGCTAGTTCATATCTTGTGTCTGCTTCTCTATTGACTTATTTGTGTGTTTTTTTGTATTTATATGTTGAAATTTTTTTTGTGTATTGTGGATATTGACCCTTTGCTTGTTATATATGTCACATTCTCTCTTAATCAGTTGATTTTCATTTACTTTTTACAGTGTTCTTTTTTTTTGAAATTTGAACACTTATTAGACACTTAGTGACATTAAGGACTTGTTAACCACTTTTTTAGGTGTGAAAAGTTTTGTGATTATGTTTTAAAGAGCCCTTTCTTGGAGAGAGGCATTCTGAAATACAGAACAAATAACTCAATGCCAGAGATTTGCTTCAAAATAACACAGGAGGGGGCAGGTGAGTTGTGGGTAATTGGTGGTCAGAGCTGCGTAATGGGTACACAGGGTGCCTGTACTATTCTGTGGACCACTACCCTATGTTTGAAATTCTTCCTAATTCAGAACCATAGAAAGGGACCAGGCAAGGTCTCACGTCGTACTCCCACTTCCAGTCCAGCCCCAGACTTCTCCCCCTGGGCCAAGCCCACAATTTGAGGAGCACTCATGTCTGTGTCTCTGCTTGCCACAACAACAGCGGCAGGAGAGGTCCCAGGAGAGAGAATTGCTTTAATGGGCGTCCCGCCAGCAGTTTTGTGCTCCTCAATGGCTCAGCGACTTGCTGCCTTTGTGCAAGCAGTGAAGGATGACCTGGACACTGGCCGGCGTGCTCAAGCGCCGGGTCCAGCAGTGTCTGTGCTTGTGTTGTGTTTGATGTTGTTCAGCTGGTACTTGTTCCCATGTGCCTTTCCTGGTTCTGCTGTATGGTGGGTTGTCCCCAGGTGTGGGGGAGCCCCAGCCAGGCCGGGGGGCTAGAGCCACCTGTCGGGGCCCAGCTGGAGACCTAGAGATCCGACCAACTATTTACAGTGTTGAGTTTTTAAAATGTTTTTATTTATTTATTTCTTTTTGAGAGAGAGAGAGAGAGAGAGAGAGCGAGCGAGCATGAGTGGGGGAGGGGCAGAGAGAAAGGGAGACACAGAATCCGAAGCAGGCTCCAGCCTCCGAGCTGTTAGCACAGAGCCTGACGGCGGGTTCGAACCCACCAACCATGAGATAATGACTGAGCTGAAGTCAGACGCTTAACCATCTGAGCCCTCCAGGCACCCCTATACAGTGCTTTTCAATTTGTATATAGTCAGATCTGTAGAGCTGTCCATTTATGATTTTGGGTTCTGTGTCTTGCTTAGGAAGGTTATTCATTCCTATCCAAAAATCATGAAAAATATTCTCCTTTTCTTCTAGCACTTTTTATCATTTTGTGGTTTTTGTTATTATTGGTTTTGTTTATATTTAGATACTAATCCATCCAGAAATTCTTTTTGTGGATGATATGAAGAGGACATCTACCTAGAGAATTTTATCATTTTTGTTGCTACTATAAGTGAGATATTTTCACCAGTGCATTTTTCTTTTCTTTTTAAAAAGTTTTTAATGTTTATTATTTATTCTTGAGAGAATTAGAGAGACAGAGCATGAGTGGGGGAAGGGCAGAGAGAGAGGGAGACACAGAATCCAAAGCAGGCTCCAGGCTCTGAGCTGTCAGCACAGAGCCCGACGTGGGGCTTGAACTCATGAGGTGTGAGATCATGAGCCACCCAGGCACCCCTCCCCCACTGCATTTTCTGAGTTGTTATTGCTAGTATATAGAGCACATGCTTACTTTGAAGATTCAATTTCATCCTCTCCCACTGCCTCATGTCAATAGGAACTAGATCTTTGTGTTGAAGGAAGATCCTCTCATACTGGTCAGCATGCCAGCCAGGTAGCTATTAAGGTGTCTCTTTTGGCTTTTGTTTCTTCATCTGTTAAATGGGGAACTTGGACCGAACAGTCTTTGTAGTCCCTTCCTGCATTAGTAATACCAAGGTTTTAAATAATTTCTTTTTTCTGACCAAAGAGTAGTTCAATTTTAGGAGAGAAAACTGAATCCTGTAGATCTTCACCTTTGAAAATGATACCGAGGGTGGTAAAGATTAGCATCCCCTGGTCTTGGATTCAATACCTTGGCTATATTTAGCTAGATCCGGCACCTTTGGGAACAGGACACTTGCAATACTGAGCTAAGAGTGGGGTAAGGCACCCATTCTGCATTTACCTGCTGACTTTCTGTGAAATACTTTGCTTCTTTCCAAAGAAGGGGCAGAAATGGTCTCCTGCTGTTAGGAAACTCTTTTTCTAGAGACCTGGCATTATAGAGTTTGCTAAGCCTGATCTGGAGGCCATCCACCCATGACCAAGGGGTTCAGTATGTAAGTGTGTGAGCCCATCTACCTAGTGCTGTCTCCCAAGTGGTTCCAACAGTAAACGCATGGGAAAGTTTGACGTGTAGCTATCTAGGAGAAGCACAAATATTCACTGGGGGCCAGATAACCTACAGTTTCTACCAAACTTCTGGGTCAGACTTGATTTGTATTATATTGCTACCATTTGCTTTAAAATTTCAGCATCGTTAAGATATATGTCATCTACACTGGAGGGACAGTTAATTAACATTTGGAGTCCCCACAAGGAAATTCACTCTTCAGAGATGAATAGATGATGAAGGAAGGATTCCAAACAGAACTCTAAGCAAAACAGACTCTAACAAGAGAAGGGTTCCAACTTCATATATTCCAACTTTGAATATATATATTCAAAGATATATATAGGTATATATCTTTACGTATATTAACACCAGAGGGCTTTCTTAATTAGCATGGCAAATGTCAGATATTAGTTTCCGCTGGCAAAATAAGTTGCGTTCAAGGTGGATGCGTATGCACATGCACCTTGGCCCAAACAGCTCAGTATCTTCCATGCTTCAGGCTGGCCCAAACCAAGATCCAGTCTGCTCCAGTTTAAGCCACCCTACAAATGTTCAGTAACTCGATCCCAGCTAGAAGGCTGGTTTAATCCTGCCAAGTTCTAATGGCCGGTCTAATAGTTACGGTAATTTGGAAGGAGTGATGAGCATAAAACATATTTCAAGATAACAGCCACAACAGTAAAGTGATGTGAAATATCTATGACTTCTATTGGTGACAAGGACACAAGATCTGCTAATACTACAGTTTATTGCCTACATCATTGTTGAAGAAAATGCTAACTCATTTAGAAGTTAGGAAAAATAAAGTTTTTTTTTTTTTTCATTCAAGACCATAAAGTAGAGTCTTTGAATTCTCTAAACTGACCTTTGGCGGGGGGGGGCACAGACTTAGGATAAAAACCCCTGCGCCTAGCCTAGTAAATGTTTGATTCTAGAGAACGCTTTCCAAAAGGCCTTATTGCTAACAGTGCCCCTCATGAGAATGCCAGTGTCCTGGCCAACAGAGTCTCTCTCTCCTGGAGATACCAGAACCGGCGGTGGCATTAAACCCCACACAGAATCTCCTTGATTCTGTGTTGCTTGTTCCCAGGGTACCCACAAAGCCCTTGCAAGCACAGGTCCCTCATCTACGATGAGCTGTACAAAAACACAGGCAAGCTTCAATAGGGCATCAGCCTGGATGAGAAAGTTGTCCTTTCTCAACAAATCCAATTTTTCCTAAAGAAGCATAACAGAGACTTCTATCAGACTCCAACATGAAAACATTCATTCACTTTACCACCCAGAGCACTTTTCCCTTCCAACTACTGTATCTCTACATTTGCATAATTAAACGGGCCATTTCATTGGTTTTCCCAGAATTAAGTAACCATCTGCCCTAAAGCTGTATCCAAGTCTTGCTTCTTGCAAAGCCCAAGGCTCTCTTATGGACTCTTTTTTTTTTTCTTCAAGTTTATTATTTATTTATTTTGAGAGAGAGAGAAAGCACAAGTTGGCGAGTAGCAGAGAGAGGGAGAGAGAGAGAATCCCAAGCAGGCTCCAGGCTGTCAGAGCAGAGTCCAATGTGGGGCTCAAACTCATGAACCATGAGGTCATGATCTGAGCCGAGGTCAAACGCTTTACCGACTGAGCCACCTAGGCATCCCTGGGCTCTTTGAAATCTGAGTTTACTATTGACTTGCCCTGTGTCTTCTATTCCCTTCACAAAGATTTCAAAAGTCTTCGGGCCAAAACTTAGTCCCCGCTCAAGCATCCCAAGTAGTCTGTGAAGCACGGAGGCATGCCTTGTGAGGACGGAGCTGAGAGTTCTCCTTCCCCTGTGTCACTGATGGCCATTGCCCCCACACCACCCAGTACCCTGATGCTGGTTTCACAGAAAAGGGAGCTGATCAGCAGGAAATTGCCACCTGTGGGGTATCATCTGGCCAGGGTACTAGTGGAGGATAGGACTGAACAATAAGACAGCAGAAGGAAGGCTTCCTCCACTTCTGCCTCCTTGTCCTCTCTTGTTCCCAGGCAAGGAGGGAGTCTGGTACCCCAAGGGAGCGTGTTCTGGGCCACTTAGAAGGCAAGCAAGTACAGAATCAATCTAAATGCATGTGCTGTTCTCTGCGTGGGACAGGCTGCCCTGGGTGTGAGGGACTGGTAGGAGAAAGTTGTATAGAGGCTGTGGGCAAGGACCTAGGTGGGATCTTGGCTTTCACAGCCCCCTGGAGGCACATTGGTGGGCAGTGGTTCTGGCATCAGGAGGGGCAAGAAACCAAGCCTGCCCCTCCCTGGGCGCCTCTGCATTCAGCCAGTACGGACTCTGTGCACAGGCTCACTGCTACCCTGGGCATTCTTACTTTGGCTGGGGGTAGAATTTATCATCACGTGGTCTTATCACCTAAATGGGCATGAAAAGAGAATAGGGAGGGAAAACTCTTTGCAAGAAAATGTCCTTTCTTTCCCAGATTCGTGGGCTCCTTACCCTTCCCAACATCTGACTTGATCCCCCAATTTCTCCAGATTTATGACCTTTCTTCTAAGTGATCCCTCCAGAGTCCCCACCATGGTGCTCCCTCCAGAGGTACTGCCTTGAGGGAAGCATTATGGTGTTAGCTCCCCCACCCCAGGTTACCGAGGAGCCATAATTAACCTCTACTGAAACAAAAGATTCCATCTATAGAACCTCATTTGTTTCCTTCTCTGCAGCTGGCTGGGCTGGTGGCTGGGACCCTTTCTCAGTCACGTTTTTCTTAAACCTTTCTTTTACATCCAGGAAATGACTAGTTGGTTATAGTTAAAGTGTATGTTAGGGCCATTCCAGGAACCAGCTGACTCCTTGTATTTCCTGCTTTTTGTTCCATTAAAATACCAGAAGGGTAGAAGGGTGGTTTCACTTAGGCACTCCCTTTCTGGGGCTTGAAGACAACCCAGAGGCTCTTTCTAGCCTCCCTCTGAGCTGTGAGCTTTGTAAACACCAGCCATGGCTGCCTCACACTCATCACCCTCCACTGTGTCAGGAAGCTTCGGGCAAACACCTAAGGCTCTAGTGACAGCTAGACATCCCACACTACCTGGCCACCTCCAGTCCCCAAGCCCCCACCACCAAAGTATTCATCTTGGAGCTTGGAGTCAGAGGAGCCCTGGCTGTCTGCCTTCCTAGCTGTGTGATCATGGACGAGTTAGTTAAACTCTCTGAGCCTCAGAAGAGGGATCATGATAATGATAATACCAACTTGCAGAGATTAAACCAAGTGGGTTTTGTAAACAGTGCTAAATAGGCTCTAAAAGCCTATTCAAAATTTAGCCACATCGTTTCTCAGAAGTTGGGCTGAAAAGGAGCTTTAGCCCAGAATGGAAGCATCGGCAGTGGCACGGAACAAGGACCCTCTGGAGAAGGAGCCCTGATGAGATAAGACTAAAGCCCTGACACATCAAGGAAACTCAGTGCTTGACACAGAGTAGGCGGTCAGCAAACAGGCGTCAGTTTCCCGATGGTTCTGGGTGTCTGCGTGAGCACAGGCCAAGGGGCTTCAGAAAGCATGTGAAACACCTACACCTGCCTTATAGATCGTCAGAATTGACAGCATCGCCCACAGCCCCCAAAGTTGTGGTTGCCCAGGAATGGCAGTAGAGAAAAACACCCCGGTTTCAGTCTGACTGAACCCCATGCCGGGCCCCTCCCACCCTATGCCATTTTGCCCTCTCTCTAGCCCTGTCCCACGGACGCGGTGACCGGCCAGTCTGTCCACAAAGGGTTAATCTGCAGGCTGGCATCCAGGCGACTGCTTAACTGGAGCCCAGACTTCTATTTACCGGCACATAATTCTTTGCTTTGACAATCGTGTCTGAGTGTTTTAACACCTGGCTGGCCCCGACGGAGTTTGTTTGACCATGTTTTGAAAAGTGACTTCAGCGCTGGCGGTGGTAATTGGCACGGCACCATGGGCTGGCGACGTGGCAGCGTGACAAACTGGAGCAATCCGAACTCCACAGCTGATTTCTTTTCTGTGGCTTCCTGCTGCTGCTGCTGCTGCGTGTCCATAGGGCACCGACAGTCCAGGAAGAACACTGGGCCCGGGCCCTTCCGTCCGATGGGTCTGTTGTGTGAGGTGTGGGGGCGGTGTTTTTCTCTTAGACATCCTTCTACAAATAGCCAGGTATTTTCCAGTGGCTCACGGTGGAAAGGCTCTGATGCAATGGTCCGGCCTGTGACATTCCTCTGGGTTCCGTGGGTACCAGGTTAACCTGAGACAAACCTTGAGAGGAATGTGGGCACAAAGACCACCCGCATGTGACAAGCAGAGGCTGTTCACGCACAGCTTGCTGGGGCAATGAGGTCAGCCACCATCACTTGCTTTTGGCAGAGGCTCAAAGACAGGTGGAGCAGTGGAAAAGCTACACGGTGGAAAACAGAGAAGGCTTCAGATACGCTCTGACTGGAGGCTGCCGGCGTGGGGGAGCTGGCAGCAGCCTAAGCAGAAGCGGGGCACATTGTGTGATTGGTTCAGAGAGTCCATTTGGCTTTCTCTGGTTGGTCCTGAGTTGGAAGCTTAGGCAAAATTTAGGGAAGTTGATGATTCCGGGCCGATTACTACAGAGGTTGTGCTTTGGCTTCCTGGGCTGGTTGCCATAGAGGTTGGGGGTCAGAGTTCAATTTTTACATATGGTCTGGCCATCGTTCATTTACTCCGTCAGTCTCTCAAGAATTTGAGGATCCTTGTTAGTCTGGATTACCTCATTTTATTCGGGGACGGTTAACGTGCTGCTCAGTAAAAGTGGATGCACAAACAAAACGAGGCTGGAAACACCCAGAACGCCCAATTTTGTGCCGTTCAGAAAATTAATTCTGTGTGTAAATAATTGTGCGTAAATTTTAAAAGGTTGTTTCTGAAGAGATTCCAGTGACATTGGAAGTGTTTACAAATGTGAGGCCGACACTGCCTCAGACCTGTGCCATGTCACACACCCCACAGGCTGTGGGGCTCGACCCCTTTCCTTAAATTCGACAAAGACTCCCTCACCCAAGGCATGGAGGGATTTACATCCGGTTAAGAGGACTCTAAAATGAATATCGTTTCTCTGAGTGTCTTGGTCACCAGGCTTCTTCCGTGGTTCCAGCTCTGATCTCCCGCCATGCTCACCGGCCTCCTCTTCTTTCTCTTCTGCCCTCTTCCTTCGCCCACCCTCAAAGGAAAACACAGGTTCTTCCTATTGTCTTCTGCACCCAATTCACCTCTCTCTAGTCCCTCCCTGCAAAAGCCACTCTCCCTTAACGTGTGCAAAAGCTCTATCAAAACTCTAAAATTACCCCTTGTGAAGGTACATTCGCTCTGAGACAAAGCTTTTTTCCTCCAGGGGCCCTGTCTGCTGAGTAGGGGAGAGAGTGGGTGTGGGCAGGTGGTTTTTTCCAGTAACACGGGGTTGTTTGAAGATTAGAGATAGTGTACTGAAAAGTTCCTAGCAGGGGCCATAGCACTGTGATTGCCCTTGCTTTATCAAACAGCCCCAAAGAGGGCCTCCTCCAGGTCCTCTGAGTGCTTAGCAATGGCAGGTCACAGAGGCCGGCTCTGCAGATAACTCCTTTTTTACTGGTTTTGGTGCAATTCCGCCCATCTGTTCTCAAAGGCTAGGGCTTTTTATCTTTGCATGTAACAATTTTCTCAATCAGTGTCCCCCCCCCCTTCTAATGTTCATCCAAGAGGTTCTTATATTGTCATCTCAGCCCTAATTGCCTGTTGATCGGTTCTGAAGGTTCCAAGAAAGTTACGCTTTTAACTTAAAAGTTATTTTTTTCTCTATTTCTATCTAATAGAATAATAGATATTTCTATCTATTTTTTTCTCTTTAAAAGTGCTGAAAATCCGGGCTGGGGATCACCATCTTGATGCTGGGGCTCAGACATGTCCGGGCTTGTCTAGAGAACCAGTAGGGAGGCCTGTCAGGAACCTATATGTACGAGGGACCAAGGGGCCAGCGAAGAAGGTCACTTTCTAAGGGAGACACTGGCAAACACAAGCTGCCGCTGATGATAATGCCCTTGACTTCTGGGGGAAGCAGTGGTTTTGAGTAGCAGCTGGTGCATGCCTCCCAGATTGTTCCCATCCAGCATCCTGTGGATGTGGCTAAATCCTAAAGAGAGGGCTGGGGTGGTGTAGAGCCAAAGTAGGCGGAGTCACACGAAATTTCCTTAAGATATTGGGGGTACACAAACAGCACTCTGGGGACAAACGGGAATGAATGTAGATAGGGAATAGTCCTCAATTTGCAGAGTAATTTGGGACCGGGGTAATAGGAGCAACTTCAGCAGGTGGGTTCTCATCCTAGGAAGCAAGAGCCCAGTGAGGTGGCCTAGCGCAGAGGCACAAGGCAATCTTAATGGGCGACCACAGTGCCTCTGGTGAACACCTAAAGCTGCAGGGAACGGCAGCAGTGGCAGCTGAGCTCAGTGCTGTTAACTCAGCATTGACATCATTGGCTTCAAGTAGGAGGCAGTGCCATTAGCTCAGATGCTCTGTTCTTCTTAGCACAGTGGACCTTCCTATCCAGAAGGACTTGGGGTTTTAAATGGCTGAGTGCCAGGTTCTCTACTCAAGTACTAGGGTGTGGAAGTTTGTCCATTTAAGTCCTTTAACTTCTTAAGAACCATGGTTGTTCTTGTTTTTGTTTTTGTTTTTTATACCACTGAAAGCAATCCATATTTTTAAGGAACAGTAAAACACTCTTTCTTCCTGTGGGAGCTGGATCTCAGCAGAAAGTCTTGCCCCTAGTTTTCCAAACGCCACTCTCACTCATTCTATTACACCCTGACTCACCAGATTTCCTTCTGTTTTGACAGTCTGTCCAGTTCATGGCCCCGTCTCCATGAAATATATAGTCTGCTTAAAATATTAATGTTTCCCTTTTCTAGAATTTTATTGCACTTACAACTTACACTGACACTTAATAATAATGAGGCCTTGTTTTGGGGACCTCTTTTAGACTTCCACAAAACCCAGTGCAGCACTAGGCCTCAAGTAGATGGCCTATAAATATTTACTGAATTAACTTTCTAGGCAATGTATTTAAGCTCAGGCTTGCCACATCCATGACCCTTTCTTCCCAGAGCAGGTCTGTGGCTAAAGATAGTTGGATGGAAACACTACTGTGCTCTGGCCTGGATGAATTAGGGCACTTTTCTCCATGCTCATTAAGAAGGTAGATATGTGTGTTGTAGGTTAGAGAACTGGGAAGGGGTAAGAGAATCAGGGAGTTGACACAACTTTTATTTCCACTTCCTTATACACTGCTTAATAAACATAGTTAAGTTCTTATCAGACATTTGGTATATGTCCTGTCTCTACCGGTAAGCCATAAAGTTCTCTAAAGACAGGGACCATGTTTTCTACAGATCCTTTATTTCAAGCAAGGCCCAGTGAAAAGACCTTGTATTTGTGTAATTATTTTAAATAATTACACAACTTTAATTGTTCAATTAAATTACACAACTTGAGGTACTTTCTAATTTATTGTCTCATGGGCTCTTTATAATAACCAAAGCTCCAAATACTTGGTTCAGGACTCACGTTCAGAAAGAGGTTTGCAAATGCCTCTTAGGGTTCCTTTTGTGTTTCTATGTCCCCAGCAACCATTTTTCTCACTTGAAATTTCGTTCCAGGCACATTTCAGTGCTCACTGCTAAGAGTGGCACCTTACAAGTGCTACTAATCTTGGCCGGTGTTGTTTACAAGAGGAGAGGCAGCTTCCTGTTTCCTTAGCCACAGTGGCTAGGCAAATGCACAGTTGTTTACCCTCTTAAACTCCCCCTTGGCACAAGCAGAAAATGATCACAGACTTAGAACTAGTTATCCAGGGCATCACTTTAAGTCCCCAGACACAAGAATCTAAGGGCTCATACTTGCTCCAGTTGGTTGGAGCTGGGACCTCAGCCCTGGAACCAAACAAATCACCCAGCTTATCAGGAAGCCATCACCTTTTGCTGAGAGGTGGGGTGGGGGAAGCTCAGAGGTAATTCAGCCTTCCTGGGCTCAGAAGGTCAGAACCAAACTGGTCGAAGGCCAGAGAAGGAGAAGGGAGATCTCTCTTGACCAAAGTCTTCCCCTTCCTTGAGTTCTGTGAGGAAGCTCCAGGCTGCTTTTCCTCTATCTTTTCCAACCAGTCCTCCCCCTCCTTCTTCCTCAATGGAAGGGACTTCTTAGGGTGACCAGCTACTGCAGTTTGCCTGAGACTGAGCGGTTCTTAGCTAGACTTTAAGGATTTTTTTTTAAAGTGTATTTATTTATTTTGAGGGAGTTGTGCATAGACAGAAGGAGAGAATTCCCAGCAGGCTCCGGGCCACCAGCGCAGAGCATGATGCGGGGCTTGAACTCATGACCCGAGATCATGACCTAAGTCAAAGCCAGAAGTCAGACACTTAACCAACTGAGCGACCCAGGCACTCCTAGACTTTTAGTTTTTAAACCAGGAAACTCCTGGTCAAACAAAGACTAGTTGGCCCCCTAGACTCTCTCCAGCGCCCTGTCCGCAGGTCTCATCATGGCCTCCTCAGAGCCGGACTTCACGGACTCCACCACAGCAGCCGCCAGCCTTTGAAGCAAAATTTCTCTCTAGACCTCCACCTCTGGCTTCTCCTGAGCTCCAGACCAGCACTTCAACCACAAGCCTGATATAGCTGTTTGCATATCTAACTTCAAGTTCCACAGGGTCTGAACTGACTCACTACCTCACTTCTCCCCCCACCAACCCTGGTCCCACTCCTCTCTCAGTGTTTCCGTTTCTGCCAGCACCCCATCATTGTCCCAGTTGTTCAAGATTTCTTTCTCTGTAAAATTTTGTGCCAGATTCTGTCCTAAATTCTGGGGACTCGGCAGTGAACAAAAGTCACTGCTTTCAGGGAGCCTGCATCTTAGTCGAGGGAGATGGAAAAGAAATATATACATAATCAGTGAGGAGCTATGCACTATGGAGAAAGATTAAGCAGGTGTAAGACATGCTGAGGATGGATGAGGGGCGCCTGGGTGGCTCAGTCGGTTAAGCGTCCGACCTTGGCTCAGGTCATGATCTCACAGTTTGTGGTTCGAGCCCCACATCGGGCTCTGTGCTGACAGCTCGGAGCCTGGAGCCTGCTTCGAGTCTGTGTCTCCTTCTCTCTCTGCCCCTTCCCAACTTGTGCTCTGTCTATGTCTCTCAAAAAATAAATAAACGTTTAAAAAAAAAAAAAAAGACATGCTGAGGATGAAAGCCATAATCACAGGCTTTCACGGGTTCGGGGGCACTTCAGGGAAGCCTTTCTGATGCAACGTCATCTGAGTGGAGGCTTGAAGGAAGTGAGACAGGAACCAGGGACTATCTGGAGTAAAAGTGTTCCAAGCAGAGGGCACAGTGAATTCAAAGGCCAGAGTCGCTGGGCGGACTGGCAAAGGAAAGAGTTAGTAAGAGAGAAATGAGGAACAATGCAGGAAGGCAAGTCAGGTCCTGTAGAGCCTTGTAGATGAAAACACTTTACTTTTTACTCCTTTACCCTCTAATCTGTTGCCAGACCATGATAATCCACCCTCTGCAGGGTCTTTCCTTTCTATTTCTGGGGCTCCCACCTCATGAAGATCCTCATTACTTCTCATTTGAATCATTAAATCGGCCTCCTGAGTAGTCTTTCTGCCTCTTGTCTCTCCCTACTCTAATCCTACTCCTGACTGCTATAGTTTTCTTGGAGTACCGTTCTGATTGTCATCATAAGATCATTAGCATACATTTATGTAGCTCTGAATAAAAGGAGGGGGGCAGACACAGGGGATGTGTTCCCACAACTTCCCAGCACGTCTTTGTCAGAAATAGATCGAACTGTCAAAAATGTGTTGTCAAACATGTCAGAGTTCTGTTTTTATGCTACAGTGTAAAAATTGCAAATTTTCCATCGAAATAAAAAATAAATAGAAGGATGAATTAGTCAGAACCCCTCTGGTTGCCATTAACAGAAACCCAATGTAAGCGCTGCCTTTAAAAATGTAATATGTTAGCTCATGTATTTTAAAGCCCTGCATCTTCGGGAATGGCTAGTTCCACCTGCTCAGCAAGGGGAATAAGAAATGTATGTGTCTCCACCTCTCAGATCTGCTTTTTCTCTCTGTCTTTGTTCTCGGGCAGACTGCCCATGCAGTGACAAAGATGGCCACCACTGCTTTTTCACTTACACCTTCCCAGCTTAGCAACTCCACTGAAAAAAGGGTATCTCTTTCAGCAAAAGTCTCAGTGTTGACTCTCACTGACCCTCCCTGGACAAAAGACTTAGTCCTCAACAAATCACTATGACTATAGTTAGCCAAGCCTGGGTCACAAACCCGCCCTGGATCTGGAGGTGGGGAGGTTTCCGCCTGAACTACATGGAAAGAGAATAAAAGGTGGGTGGTTTCCAAAAACCATTTGGTACTTAGGGTGGGGGGGGGGGTAGGCGAAAACCACAGGTGTCGGCAACCAAAGCCTAACAGCACCTTATTGGTGATCCCTGAACCCCAAACATGTCTACATAGTCACTAAGTCTCCCCCCTCAAAAGGTTTTAATCCTACTGTGCCAATATTTGATTATTTCAATGCTGCTCTTGATCCATCATCTTAAATTGCTCCCCACTGCCCCTGCCCCTTGCCAGCCTGCTCTCTTCCTTCTCTGGGTCTACATCACTTGCTTGACAACAGGGCTAGAGGAGGAAAAGGGTCTTTGTTTCCATGACCAAGCTTTCGATAAACTGAAGTCGATGGTTATAGACAGCTACAGCCAAAGGCACAGGCAGGATTACTGACCCCTAAATTATCATTGGTACCCTTGATATCAGAGGTATCTATGAGATGTTGGCAGGAAAGGAAAAGCCATTTGTGTAGACTGAGGACAACCCCCCACCTCGCTGGCATAAAAGGAGGGTCATTAATAAGAGTAGTGTGAGAACAACTGAGAGAGGTCAAGATTACTAGTTCCTGTCCTGCATTATACGTGTAGATAATATGTGTTTATGTTTATAAATACATATATAATCTCATTTACTGCTCACACAATAGCTTTCTGAAGTAGGCTGCACTTTCTCATTTCACACGTGCACCTCTCCCATGGGAAAGGTGAGGCACAAAGATGTTGACCACCTTGCCAGCTAGTGAGCAGAGTGTGTAGGATTTGAACCCAGGGCTCTCCGACTCCTGAGTGCTGTCGTGAACCCACACGTCCTTCCGTTTCTACGAAGGGGAGGGAAAGGGCGCCTCACCTGAGTCTGTCCACAGCTCCCCTGGAAACGCACCGGCGGCGGTGCCTGCCTCCCAGGCAAGAAGGCGGCCAGCCTTCCCCTGTCCTGGAGGAGAACCAGGACGGGTGGTCCACACTCAGAAACGTAGAGGAAGTGGTGGTTGCTCAGGCCTCCTGCTGCCCTCTCACCTCGAAGATGCTTCCAGTAGAGAGCTGCCGCCCACCCGGAAAACGGCCGCTGCGGTGGAACAGGGTCCGTGTAAAAATAGCCAGGCGCTCCCTGCTCCCCCCGCTCCGCGCCGGCGACAGGGGCCTGCGGGCGGGGCTCCCTGGGCCCGGCTGCTTCCACCGCCTCCTGCCGCCATGGGCTCCGGGGCGGGGGGGTTCGGCCCGAACCCGACAGGCTGCCCTTCACCCTCGTGTCTGGAGACCACGTGCAGCCCGCCGGGCCCCCTCGGCCCAGAACTCTCGACAGCAGTTGCCTGCAGCTCAGAGGCCCCTCCTCCACCTTCCACCCTGACTGACCCCAGGCGGACTCGGGTGATAAGGTAACCCAGCCACTAGGGAGGCCCGACCAAACCGCGCCAGGCCCAGAGCCTTGGGAGGATCAGGGGGACCCCGGAGTCCGTCTCAGGAGAAACCCCCAGGGAAGAGTGAGCCCCACGGGGGCCTGGAGTACCCTGAGCAGGTGACCAAGTGAGGCAGCAGCTGGTCAAGTGAAGCAGCTGGCTGAGGAGATGGGCACAGGTGTGGCGCGTGTTTAAAGAGAGTGGGCTGGGGGCGCCTGGGTGGCGCAGTCGGTTAAGCGTCCGACTTCAGCCAGGTCACGATCTCGCGGTCCGTGAGTTCGAGCCCCGCGTTGGGCTCTGGGCTGACGGCTCGGAGCCTGGAGCCTGTTTCCGATTCTGTGTCTCCCTCTCTCTCTGCCCCTCCCCCGTTCATGCTCTGTCTCTCTCTGTCCCAAAAATAAATAAACGTTGAAAAAAAAAAATTAAAAAAAAATAAAATAAAATAAAGAGAGTGGGCTGGCCTGGGGCTTGGCCAGGGCGAAAGGTGTCTGCAAACAGGGAAAGCCGATGGGCTGGACTCTCTGCAGGATGAGCAAGACAGGGCCCTAACGAATCTGGCTGTAAACACACTCCCTCCCGCCTGGAGCTTTGGGACTTGGGGAGGAGGCCCATAGAGCACTGGTGCCAGGCAGCATCAGGTGTGAGGTCACCAGGCAATTTAAATAGGCCCAAGTGGAGCCCCTGGCTGAGGAATGTCCCCAGTAGAGCTGCGTTAGTCATGTGGGAGAGAGGGCCTGCCCTGCTCGCAGTCAGAAAGGCCCGGGGCCTTGGGTGTTAAGAGTCATGTAGGAGACATGAGACAAGATCATGAACCAAGGAAGGTAAATATTTGCTTTTTTTTTAATCCAGTATATTCAGATTTTGTAGTGACAAGAGATTTCACAATGAGTCCACCATATTGACAGACAAGTACAAGTAGACTCAAATTTTTTAGCTGTATTTTAGACTTTTCATTATGAAACAGTTTACCCACTCCCATCACATAGATTATTTTGAAGCAAAACCATTTCACCCATAAATATTCTAGTAAACCTCTCGAAAATTTCCCTAAATTTTAGAGCAGTAGTTCTTAACCCAGACCAAGTGTGCCCCCCACAACCCCCCACTGCCAGGGGACATTTGACTATGCCTGGAGATACTACTGATTGTCATAATTTGGGGGAGGGGCGTGCTGCTAGTATCTCGTGAGTACAATCCAGGGATGTTGCTAAACATCCCACAGTGTATGGGAGAGCTCCCCACAACAAAGGGTTTTTGAGACACAGATGGACCTAGAGGATAGTATGCTAAGTGAAATAAGTCAGACTGAGAAAGACAAATACCGTATGATTTCACTCATAAGTGCAACCTAACCAACAACAACAACATGAACAAACAAAAGCAGAATGAGACCTATAAATGATGAGAACAAATTGATGGTGGCTAGGGGGCTGGGGGAAGGACAAAATGGGTGAAGGGAGAGGGAGATAGACAGGCTTCCAGTTATGGAATGAATAAGTCATTCGTATGGAATAAAAAGCACAGCATAGGGAATATAATCAATGATACTATGAAAGTGTTGTATGATGACTGATGGTAGTTACACTTGTGGTGAACACAGCATAATATATAAATTGTCAAATCACTATGTTGTACACCTGAAACTAATGTAACATTGTGTGCCATCTGTACTCAAAAAAAAATTCTTTGGCCCAAAATAAAAATAGTCTTGGTGCAAAACAATGTTTTAGAGCCTAAAAGAGCACCTTAAATATACGACCATAGCATTATTAGCATGCATAAAAATTAATATTAAGTCCATAATGGCAACTATCCAATTAATATTAAATTTTCCCTGATTAGCTCATAGGTTTAAAAAAAATTTTTTGTTTTAAGTCAAGATCCAAATCAGGTTCATGTACTGCGATTGGTTGATACATTTCTTAGGCCTCTCTTAATCTGTATGTTGTCATCCCTCTTTTTTTCTTTGTAACTTATTTATTATAAAATGTTTAATTAGAAAATAATACATGAATACATTCTGCTATCAAAATTGAAACATTACAGGTAAAGCTAAAATTCCCCTACCAGATATTCCAATCTTCATCCTCTCCCAGAGAATCACTAATTTATCAAAACTATGTATCAGTTAAGATTATGTTCAGCTACGTTTCAGAAAACAAACCATAACAACAACAAAACCTTCAAGATTACTTATTTTTCAGGAAAAAAAAGCCCAAAGGTAGGCAGAACAGGGCTAGTCTGAAAGTTTCTTGAAGTTTTAGGGTCCCAGACTCCATTTAGCTCTCTGCTCACCCTCATCCTCATGGACCAAGATGGCTAATGGAGGACCAGCCCTCTTATCTGCCTTCCATGCAGCAATATGGAAGCTTGGTGAAGAAGGACATATCTGTCTGTGTTAGTTTGCTGGGGCTGCTGTAACAACCTACCGCAAACTGAGTGGCTAATACAACAGAAGTGTACTTATTGTCTCATGGTTCTGCAAGCCAAATGTCTGCAATTAAGTTGTCAGCAGGGCTGATTCTTTCTGAGGACTATAAGGCCAAATCTATTCCATGCCTCTCCCCTTTCTACAGGTAATCTGCTCACAATTCTTGATGTTCCTTAGTTTTGCACAGGCATCACTGCATTCTCGGCCTCGTGTGGTTCTCTGTTCAAATTTCCCCTTTTTATAAGGACACCATTCATGTTGTACTATGGCCCACCCTAATGACCTCATCTTAACTAATTATACCTGCAATTACCCTATTTCCAAATAAGGTCATCGTCTTAGATACTAAGGATTAAGATTGCAACGTATGAATGGTGGTTGAGGGAGGCACAATTCAGTTGCAAACACGCTCCCGTAAGAAGATTGTATGGACGTGTCTTACCTCTATTTGCTTATACTTCTTTGGCCAGAGCTTTGTGTCCTGGCCACACCTCTTTGCAAGAGATGCTTGGAAAGCTAGGTGTTAGCTGAGCACATGGGCATGCCCCAAAATGTCAGTTTTCTATTACAGAAAAGAAAGGAAAAACGGATGTCAAGCCATCAACTAGCAACCCGCCATGGAATGTATTCTATCATACATTTTTCTGTGTGTTACAAAAATATCTGTGTGCCTTTCAGTAGACACTTCAGTGTTGGATTCTTCATCCAGATAGCTTTACCTCTTGCAAAGCACTCGCTAGGAGCCAGGGCTGCCTAGGGCTTCATGCTTTTATCTGTAACCCTCGGAACACCCTGGAAGCTGAGGCGGGTTAGTGTAAGCCTTGGAGCCCCTCCCTAGCACAAGGCCCCACTCCTAATTTTGGATTTGAAGCTTTCTTCTTCTTTAAAAGGGTCTCTAAAAATACGCAGGCTTCATCCTGCATCTGCTCCTGCCTATAAGGTAGGAGCTATTATCCTCATTTTATAGATGAGGAAGTTGAAACACAGAGAGGGCAAGTAGTTCATCTGGAGTCACAAAGCTCACAGTGGAGTTGAGTTTTAAACCAAAGTCTGTCTAGTTCCAAAGTTAGGCCATTTCTGCAATGCCTTGGCTGCCAAGAGATGCTGAAAGCATCCCGGCATGCTTTCTCCAGTGTGGATCCTCAGCCACAGCCCCATCTGAGTGTTTGCACTTCCCAAGAGCTGGTTGCCCACCTGGCCACTGAGACTGGTGCTCCGGCAAATCCTCCCAGAGAGAGAAGGAGCATCTCCTGTGACAGAAGTACCCGAGCTGGGATCCATCCTTGGGAACACGTCTGCAGTGGTTTCCTACAGCTGCTGTCACAAATTGCCACAAACTAAGTGGCTTAACACAAGAGAAATGTAGTCTCTCATAGTTCTGGAGGCCAAAGGTCTGAAAACAGTGTTGGCCAGGCCACACTCCCTCCCAAGGCTCTAGAGAATAATCCTGGCTCGCCTCTTTCAGCTTCTGGTGGCCCAGCGACTCCTTGGCCTGTGGCTGCAGCTCTCTGCTTGCATCTCCATATGGACTTCTCTGTGTCTGTGTTTTCTCCTCCTGACTGTACAGGGACACTTTGCATTGGGTCAGGGCCTACCCAGGAATCCAGGATGATCTCATCTCAAGATCCCTCATTTAATTGCATCTGTACGAACCCTTTTTCCAAGGAAGGTCACATGCACGGGTTCTGACTGTGGATTATCTTCTTGGGGACCGCCATTCAACCCCCTACACAGTATTCCAGAGCAGCAGAGATCATTTCTAGGACCCAGGGAAGTGGCAGGAAAACATGGGTACACACACACTGTCCTTCCAGTCCATTTTCACGCAATGGCAAAAGTGGAGCTGCAGGGACAAGGTTACTCACTTTGGAAAAGCACAAGTGGACCCAATTGCCCAGGGCCTGCTTCAAGTTAGAGACACTGAAGTTTCTGTCAAGTGTGAGCGTGTAGATGCCAAGCTTTCTTCGTAGAATGGTAAGCCATGCTGGCATGTTTTTCTGTTTACTGTCCACTTTAGAAAGGTGCCCTGTGAAGTGAATTTTAAATTCAGAAGCCAAGTCAGGAGGGGCACAGGAAGACAGAGGGATGTGAGAACCATTTCCAGTCAAGCTGTGAGTTCCGTGGCCTCACTTCTTACTTAAAGAGCCGGGTGTTGGCTACAGGTAGTGGTGGATGCCAGATTCTGGAGGCGGGAGAAGGAAATCGTTTCAGACCTATACCTGCCACCGTGACCTTTAGCTGATTCGAATTCAGTTTCACCAAGTATTTACTGAGAACATACAGGGCACCAGGTCAGCCTTATTTCCCTCAAACCTCACAACCAACTAGGTATATTACTTTCTCCACTTCCCAGATGGGATGCAGATTCAGAGGGATTAAGGGATTTACCCAAGATCATACAGCTGTAGGTGGCAGTGAGTGTAGATGTGTCTTGATTCCTAACTAGGCGCTCGAGCACAAAAGATGAACCTTCCCTCCTATGTGCCAGCTCCCATCCTGGTGAGGGGGCAGGGATGAGAGCAGACCCATCACCCACCCACCAGAGCTTGACCCGCCCCCCCCCAACCGAAAGCAGAGCATTCTGCAGGAGGAGGCACGTAATCAGCATTTCTGCCACTCTCCAGTACCAGTGGAAGAAACTGGCTAATTAAAGTCTGCAGCATGCCCAGAAGCCTCTGCAGCCGCTAGAGTTGTTTCCTGTGTGTTCTCGGTGCCTGATGATACATATTCTTCATGTTTATGTGGCGCAATACACTGTGCTCCATGAGCATGAGGTATTAGTGAGCCAATTTTCCCATCCACGCAGCTCCAGAGCAACTAGGAGGCATCCCTGTTATAATTTATGAGGGACCAGCATGTGCAATCAATAGGTGCCCCACAGGTTATTAAAGAAGAGAAAGATGGCCCAGGAGGCCCTGTTTACTAACAGGGAAATGGTCTCCCGGCAGCTTCTGGCACGTGGCCTGTGAGAGATTTACATTTCCTTTTCAGTCCAGAAACAGGGGCCTTCCCTTCTCATCTTGGGCCTAAACCTCACAACAGGGGCTGGTGGAGGCACAATCTGATTAGTGCCTTTCCCTGCATTGTAACCCAGAGACGGTACTGGGAGCGAGCGCTGTGGGGTGCCAAGCCGCCCAAGGCTTTAACACATCCATGTATGTTTCGAGGCCCCAGAGAACAGCATTCTGGGACAGGGTTGAGGCTTAGGGAGTGGGCATGAGGCCAGGCCCATAATACAAAAGAAATAGCAACTCCCACCAGGCTGCAGGGAGGGGAGTCCTGGTCAACCTTGTACAGCTCTGGAGAAACTCATTTATTTGCTTCTGTTGCCTTCTCCCATTGTTTTTGTTCCTTTGATTTCAGGAATCTGTAGTTCTTTTGCAGTTTTCTTTACTTCTTAACAGTTCTCAAGGAAGAGGGCTGGTTGGATTAAAAAAAAAAACAAACCAGTAGTTTTGGAGGCGCCTGGGTAGTTCAGTCAGCTAAGCGTCTGACTCTTGGTTTCGGCTCAGTTCATGATCTCATGGTTTGTGAGATCTCGTCTGGTTCTGCGCTGACAGCAAGGAGCCTGCTTGGGATTCTCTCTCTCCCTCTCCCTCTCCCTCTCTCTCTCTCTCTCTCTCTGAAAATAAATAAACTTTAAAATAGAATAAAACAATAATAGCACGGGCTTATTTGTGTAAAGGAGAAAAGAAGTACTCCTCCAGTCTACTTTCTGGAAGGCAGCCTGGTATGATGTAGCAGTTCTCAAACTTTTTAGTCTTAGGACCATTTTACACCTAAAAATTTATGTAGATTATGTTGATTAGTAGAAAAGTTTTATTGAAATGTTTATTCATTAATTAAAACTAACAAAAATAAATCGATTACATGTTAACATAAATGACATTTTACCATAATAGAAATAACATAAATATTTTCCTTTTTTAAAAAATATTTTTTATTTATTTTTGAGAGAGAGACAGAGTGCAAACAGGGGAGGGGCAGAGAAAGAGGGGGACACAGAATCTGAAGCAGGCTCCAGGCCCCGAGCTGTCAGCATAGAGCCCGATGCGGGGCTCAAACCTACAAACTGCAAGATTACAACCTGAGCCAGTCGGACGCTCAGCCGACTGAGCCACCCAGGTGCCCCATACATAAATATTTTCATTTAAAAAACCTTCCAAAATAAAAAAGAATTAGTGGGAAGAGTAATAGTGCATTCCATTTTTGCAATATGGATTCCCGTATCTACTTTTGTACTTAATAGGTTGCAATGTGTTGTTTTGGTTGAAGTATATGAAGAAAGTCTGACTTTACACAGATAATAGCTGGAAAAACAGAGTATTTAATAGTATTTTGAATATTTTTAGATATTCTTTCTGATGCTGCACCAAAATGTAGCAAGTTAAAGGGTAGTTGCAGTATGAAATCTGAAAGCATAATATGTTTTTGTATACTGTTACATTAAAATCCATTGCTTTATTATGAGCTTTGATTGGATCTTTTATCCATGTATGATTTGTAATACCATGCATTGGAAAATGCTGGTTTATTGAATTATACAAATATTCTAAATGTTCATAATTTCATTATACAATATTTAAAAATCACATTCATTAATATCACCATCCATCTCATTAGAAAAGCCCAAATATTAGGAAGCTGTCAAGCTCCACAGTAATAGATACGAGTTTTCCAAAATTCTCATTTTCCCTTGGAAGTTCAAATTTTATCATTGGCAACAAATACCATCAGTTGTTTTCCTCGAAGTGACAGACTCCCTTTGTTCATTTAAAGAAAATATCTGCCAAATACCCGGTCTGAAAAAGCACTCTTTGTCATTTAGTCTTTCAAGCAAAGAAAGAGAGAGAGAGAGAGAGAGAGAGAGAGAGAGAAAGGGAAAGAAAAGATGCTCCATGAAAAAAAAAATGGCTAGTTCAACGCACAGATTTATCGCCTCGGTACACTTCCTAGGGGTAACCATCATACCCCGAAATGCAATAAAAGTATTTATGCATACTCCCCATTTTGTTACATAGAATATTTTGAAAAGTGTTGGTACTTAAAAAGACTAATCAGGGGCACCTGGGGGCTCAGTCAGTTACATGTCCGACTTTGGCTCAGGTCATGATCTCGCGGCTCATGGGTTCAAGCCCCACGTTGGGCTCAGCAGAGCCCGCTTTTGGATCCTCTGCCCCTCCTCTGCTTGTGCTCTCTCCAAAATAAATAAAACATTAAATATAAATAAATAAATAAGGTAATCATTTTTACTGCTTCATCAAGGACATCCTTAAATGAAACTGGCATTTGTTTTTAAGTTAAGTGTGTGGCAAGGATGACTAGTACACCCTGATGCCTGCCTCGATTCGCACCCAGAAGCTAGGAGTTTTACCCACCATTGCTTTCGTACCTTCAGTGTAAATGTTAACATAGTGCAAAGGGCAAAACAATCATAGTATTATTATGAAAATATTTTTTTTAATGTTTATTCGTTTTTTGAGAGAGAGAAAGAAAGAGAGAGAGGGAGCATGAGCAGGGGATGGGCAGAGAGAGGGAGACACAATCGAAAGCAGGCTCTAGGCTCTGAGCTGTCAGCACAGAGCCCAACACGGGGCTCGAACTCAAGGACCACGAGATGGTGACCTGAGCCGAAGTCGGATGTCCAACCGACTGAGACACCCAGGCGCCCCGAAAATCTTTTCTTTTAATGTTTATTTCTGAGAGAGAAAGTGCGAGAGGGGGAGGGGCAGAGAGAGAGGGAGACAGGGGCTTTGGGCCTCCCAGGTGCCCCCATGAGAATCATTTTGACTTCATGAACTCCTCAGAAGTGTTGCAGGGATCCCCAGGAGTCTGTGGACCCTCCTTTGAGAACAGCAGGTATAGTAGAGGGAACCAATGACTGACTGCCAGAGACTTCTTACTCCCGCTTTGCCTCAGGCTAGCTCTGTCTTCCGCAAGTCATTTTCCTCAAGTGTCTGAGGTTCCGTGTTTGTAACATTAAGCAGATCTATTAAGCAATCTCTATCACGTCACTGTCATTTTAGGAGCACTGTGGGACACTGGACAACCTTTATCCTTGACTTCTCATCATGATGGCCTGTTTGTTCCTCACATGGCTCTTTCTGGTGAGCTGTTGTCGGGACACACAGGCACATACTCTCTTCTTTCCTTTTACAAATGAGAGGACAATGGGCTCTCCCAATGAGCAGGCGTTTGCTACAGAGGATGAACTGAATACTTACCCTCTGCTATCGGGGAGAAACGTGGTCATCAGAGATCAACTACTTGAGCCCTGCACCGTTTGTCATGAATGGTTCTGGACGGGGCATTTTCAGCTAGTAAATAGGAGGGCTCTTTGCTGTGAAATCCAGGCCAGGGAAACAGTTGCCAAGCCATAGCAATAAGAGAAATATGCAGTTTTATAAAAACAGAGTAAAACCTAAGCATAACTCCTAGTTTCCCCCATCCTTGTAAAGCTTTGGAATAAGTACTTGAGCCCTTTAATAAAGTACTGCAGTCTCAAAGCTCAGTATATATTTGGTCTGGAGAGGACCAGGGAGTCAGTGTGGCAGAAGCTTTTAAAACTGACCTCCTCCTGACCAAGTCACCAGGTTAATGGAGGCTCTCTGCTTCCTCTAGAAAACCCAGTGTGCCCACGGCATGCCGGATGCTCGACTAGGAGAGGTTCCCTCAGGTGCTTCCGTTCCACAGGTTGAGCTGAGTGCTTCCAATGGGTCAGGGCCATTTGTTCCCACAGTTCTGGCCATTGTCCTTGCAATTCTGGTTGTGTGACTTAATTATTGTGAAAACCAATGAAATGTGAGTACAAAGAAAGAGGCTTGGGGAGCCTGGGTGGCTCAGTCAGTTGAGCATCCATCCCTTGACTTCAGCTCAGGTCATGATCCCGCAGTTGTGGGATCGAGCCCCATGTTGGGTTCTGCACAGAGCCTGTTGGGGACACTCTCTCTCTCTCTCTTTCCTTCTGCCCCTTTCCCCTGCTTGTGTACTCTCTCTCTCTCTCTCTCTCTAAAAAATTTTTAATTAAAAAAAGAGTTTTTGTTCCTATGAAAACATTTAATGTTTTGTCCTTAAATTAACATTTAAGGACAAGTCACACAAAAAGTCCTGTTGAACTGGTATGGGAGACATTTGAGAAAGATTGGGGAAAAAATCATAAACATCTTAGGATGATTCTGTACTCCGATTGTCTTGTGTCTTTAAGTTCTCCCTCTTCTTTAAAGAAACCTGAACTGGAACTTACCGAAGATTCCGATAGAATGTAAACTCCACAAGTGTGGAGACTTTGTGTTGGTCACTGCTATATCTCCAGCACCTAGAATATGCCAGGTGCATAGAATGAACACAGTAAATATATATAGGATAAATGGATTGTTAGTATAGTCAATACAAGAAAGATAAAACAAATTCCAATTAATAGAAGCCTGCACCAAGAAAATGCCTTGATCCTACTTAAAAAAAAAAAAAAAATGGTGCCTGAACATACCTGTATATGTTTTAAGTTAAAATAAGAAGTTTAAGGTATGTTTCTCATGATTACCCTTTAAATAATATTTTATTTAAAAAAGTTTTTTAAGGTTTATTCATTTTTGAGAGAGACAGAGACAGACACAGAACACGAGTGGAGGCCGGGGGTGGGGGGGAGGGTCGGCGCAGAAAGAGAGGGAGACACAGAACCAGAAGCAGGCTCCAGGCTCTGAGCTATCAGCACAGATCCCGGTGCAGGGTTCGAACCCACGGACCATGAGATCACGCCCCGGGCCGAAGTCAGACGTTCAATTGACCGAGCCACCCAGGCTCCCCTAAAAAATATTTTAAATTAATCTACTGTTTTCCATCTACTGTTTTCATCACATTGGAGATGAGGGCTTTGCCTGTATTTAGAAATAGGGAAGCACCTTAGCTATCCAGTAGGTACTGTCTCCCCGTGGCGGAGCACTAGACCAGATCAGGAGACCTTAATACAGACTCCTCTGAACTCCCTTCTCCAGAAGGTAACTAGAAACATCTGCTCCAGTTCAGAAAGGGGGAGACCAGACAGGAGGCAGACTGCATCCCCGGATAGGGATTGGTCCAGTCGACACAGACCAGATGAGAGGCCATCGCTTTGAACCTTCCCTGACCCAGCAAGCCAAAGGGAACATGAAAGATGGTAACAACTGCCTCCCCCATTTCAGACTGTGTTTGAGATTCTTTAGAGTTAGACTCAGAGGATCTGGGTTCAAATTCTGTATATTAACTGTGTGGCCTTGAACTAGTTAGCATGCTTCTCCTAGCTAGAACTTTCCAACTGGTGGGCAAAGAATGGGTCTACAGGTATGCTGATATATTGCTCTTCTCACTGCTTTCAATAAGCAAGTAAGGCCTTGGACAGCCAAGATCTCTGAGCTTGTCCCCTCTGGTGCCAGTAGCCTCATCCCTTCTCCACGGTGAGGCATGGATATGGGTACAGATGCATAGATTGATATGCATGTAGATGTATA
Source organism: Lynx canadensis (assembly GCF_007474595.2). NCBI lineage: Eukaryota > Metazoa > Chordata > Mammalia > Carnivora > Felidae > Lynx > Lynx canadensis. The sequence continues at coordinate 111,333,216 of NC_044308.2, read as the reverse complement.
CTTTTTTTTCAACTTCCTGTGTGTATTGCAATATGGAATAGTCTGAAAGCACTAATAGTTGCGGCCTTAGCTCCTCAGCTGATAAATCCAGTCCTGCCCTTGCCAACAGGTTGTTATAAGGATCACGTGAGAAATGGGTGTGCAATGTTTCAAGAGTGACTGAGTCATCCCAACAGCAGGCATCATGGCAGACAGAAGCACAAGGAGAGTTTGCATCCATGTCACCAGATCTAGTTTCCTCACCAGATTCTCAATCAACAGGGAAACAAGAAAAAGAAAGGAAAAAGTTGGCATATCAAATTCAAACCATTACCTTTATTTCCTATAAATCTGCATTAGCAAGTGTTACTATAGGCAAGTAAGCTTCCTAACACTGAACTCCAACATCAGACCAATTTACCAAGCCAGGCTCAGGCCACACTGGGAAACCACATTCCTCCCTGGCAGGGGAAACCTTGTCCCTAGAAATGCCGAGCAGAAGACACATTCCCAGGGGGCGACTTACTCCCAAAAGAAAGAGAAGAGGTGGGGACTCTTGCATGCATATCAAGTTTCTTCTTCCAACTTGCCAATCGGCTCTGTCATTCCACCTCCCCTGGGAAGGAGAATGTGAAGGGATGCAGGGAGGGCAGGAGTGTTGCACTAACAGAGCTCCTCCCATATGGAAAAATGCACAACAGAAGCACCCTCTTGAGATGTGAGATGAGACTATGGTCCACTTTGTCTGCTGTTTCCTGGCAAACATGGTTGGAGGTACTGGTCCCCACCACCCAGTTTCCTGGGTACAGAGAATCAGGAGTGGGCACCCATTTTTGCCTACACAGATCTTGCAGGCGTAGTCTGGCTCCAGAAGTGATTTCCTAATCCCTGCCGGATCCTTTCTGTTTGTAAAGGTAAGGGCTGTGTTTGTTTGAATCATTTTTTAATAGTTAACATAGCTAATCTGTAAACTCACAAAAGCAGGGACTTGATAACACCACTCACCTGTGTATCTGCAGTTGCCCACCCCATTCTAGATGCCTGGCAAAGACTAATAGATTCAGGAAAGAATGAAGGAATGGGTAATAGAGCACAAGACAAAGTACTCAATACATGCTTCAGATGGAACAGTTTGACCTTCACCTACCCTGTTCACCTTGACCAAGGTTATTACTTCCAGCCGCGTTCAGCGATTACACCTGTTTCCATGTCATCAGTAGCTTCTGATAATATTGAAAATCCTTTGAGGACTTCCCACCTATGAAAATAAACTCCTGTAATAACAGACAAAATGGTGATTTGGAGGAGAGATAGAACTTTCAAAATTCTTTAAGCCAACATGAGATTTTTTTTTAAGCATTTCACCTGATGAGCTCCCAGTCCAATGCATGGCAGTGAATCTGTGTACACGATAAAACCTTTCGATGTTAATGGGGGGACACCATTAATATCCAAGTATGTGACTGGGATCCTTTTCATGTAGTATAGGATAAATGGGTCCTAAATACTTGTTATGTGCTGAATTGTATCCCCTGAATTCATAAGTCAGAGTCCTGACTTCAATGTATGAATTCCCTCAGACATCTGAGTTACCTCAAAAGGTAACAGTATTTGGAGATAAGTTTTTAAAAAGATGAGTAAGGTAAATTGAGGCCATTAGGACGAGCTCTCATCTAATCTGAGGTCCTTAGAAAAGGAAATTTGGACACACAGAGACATCAAACATGTCCACTCACAGAAGAAGACCATGTGAAGACACAGCAGGAAGGTGCCCACCTGAAAGACAAGGAGAGAGGTCTCAGAAAAAACCAAACCAGTCCACATCTTGATCTTGAACTTCTAACCTCCAGAACTGTGAGAAAATATATTTCTGTTGTTTAAAGCAGTCAGTCTGTGGTATTTCATTACGGTAGCCCTAGAAAATTCATACAACACTTATTGCAGAATTCTTCGTTGTGGTGTTACTACAAAGATGTGTTTGTGCAACACATCCGTGTCCACATTGGGCACTGTGTAATGTGGATTGCATAAGAAAGCACAACTGACAGATAACACATGAGACCAGGTTTTGCAAGAAGGAAGCAATTAGCAAGACTTTAGAAGTCTCAGGAAATTGGACTCTCCTTGACACCTATAGCTAAATTTTCTTACCCCTAAAATTATTCTTTTAAAGGTGTCTTTTTCTCTTCTCTCCCCACATCCCCTGCCTTCCACTCTCCCCTATCAACCACACCCCTACTGCCACCACATCCACTTGCTCTCCGGCCAGACTTGACATCCCTTTCTGCCTTTGAGTCATAAAAAATAAAACAGCTGTTTTGTTTTGTTGGTTGGTTTGTTAAGGCTTCAAGCAGGTTTCCCCAACTGAAAGTTGGGAGCAAATGTAAAAACCTGTTTGTGAGGGTAAGATTTTCAACTTGGCCTCAAATCCGGGAATATGGATCCAGAAACACAGCCAGTCCTTCAGAGGTATGGAGAGGGATTTCTGCGAGAAAAGCAATCGCAAGGCTTGGTTGGGAGTCCACAACCCAGTGTCCTTGCTTGATTGGGACATTGTTTTGGGAGGACCACCCATCTGGGAGGAGCCCTGAAGATGGCTCCCATGAGTGTCTATGGGAGCTGTCTCCGGCTATGAGGAGCCCCTCGTGTTGGCTCCCTCCCATAACTCAGTGGACTAGGCTTTGCAGGACCTAGAGTAAGTCACTTCCCTCCTCTGGATCCGAACTGTAAAAAGTTCCATTTCCTGAACTGTAATTAGTCACTTTCCATTATTTTTAACTGTGGAAAGAACTTTACTCAGACAAACTTTTGTATATAAGTTTATATTAAAAACAAACAACTGTGCCGTTGGCCTAGTTCGGGGCTGGGGCCATGGGGAGAGCCCCACCTGTTCTCACTTTGCCCAACACCTCCTCTGCTTCCTCATTCAGGCAGCAACCAAAGACTCTCAGGGGATCTCCTTGGCCGAAACATAGTGAAATTCGCCAGATGTGATTATCTCTAGGGGCAGTGTGCAAGGAAATGTTTAATTATAGTCTGGGGAGTGGGGAGTGCTGATTTGTAGTGTTTGCTGATTTCTGTGGTGTAAATACTACCACCATGGCTACACTCAAGCCACCAATGTCACATCATTGAATGCAGAGTTGAGCATGCCATAGCATACCATGTGGGGAAGTAATTATGAAGCAATGGGTTTTGAGTATTCATTACCTTTGCTTTTAATATAATTTATTCACCTGTAAGTTTATATGATGTGATTTTTGATAATGGCTGTGTTAACAATTGGCTTGTTAAATTCTGGAAAACTTAACAATCAATTCTTACAAGTTACTATGAGCCAGCTCCAGGATACCACTATCTAGAATCTTTTTAGTGCCAACATTCTAAAACTTTATATCAAAGCATAAGCCGTTTAAAGCTGGGAAGGGCTAAGTGGAATAATCCTAGAGATTTGGGAAGTGTGCTCAGGAGAGGGGCAGAAAAACATGTTTTCAGTGTAGTATCCAGCACAGCACACAGAACTAAAAAATAGATAGCCAGCCAGTGAATGATTCAATGACCCAATGGGGCAATGACCCAACCCATACTCAGGAGGCTTTGTACTTTGAGTTATTTTTTGAACCAGTAGTGGGGTGGGTTTGTATACCCAACCAATCACATTATGTCATCCAGCCTCATGGGACAGGTGGCACCGACTGTGGCCAGGAGGTATCAGCAATGCACTAAGTTAATGGGGTCTTGGAGAGTCTACAATAGGGATGTCATCTGATACACAAGTTGGTCACAGCTGACAATCCAGGCACGTCCAGAGGCCTACGCAGGTTCTACCTAGACTTCCAGGCAGCATGATCCCCCTTGGGTGGGTATGATCTTTTGTAAGTATCTTGTCCCTCCTCCTGGTTACTATCTCCCTGCAGACTGGCGTTTAATTCATACTTTGTCCTTCAGTTCTTCCCAGAGTCTTTGAAAATAGCATGGATGTTCAACAGCCAAGGAGTTAAGAGCCCGGAATCTGAACCAAATTCCTTGGAACCAAAATTCTAGTTTTGCACTTATGAATTATGTGACCTCGGGCAAACTGCTTAACTTCTCTGAATTTCAATTTCATCCTAGATAAAATGTGGATGATAATAATACCTACTTCAAAGCATTATTGGGAAGATCAAATGAGTTTCACATATATTAAGTACTTAAAACAATGTTTGACATAGAATATGCTATTTAAATGTTACCTATTATTATATTATGATTATATATAATCTATAATATGTGCACTTATGTATAATTATTACATATATGTACTAGTGAATGAATGCAGGTGAACAAATGCATGGGAAACAAAGGCCTGGATGAATGTGCAATGAGATTCTTCTGGAAAACAAATGCCAAATATACATAATAAATACTAGCAGCAAACTTAGCTGGCATTTATTGTGTGTTTAAAGTGCATTTTATAAGCATTATTTTGTTAATTCCTCATAAAAATTCTAATAGAAAGGAACCGCCTTTAGCTGTATTACACAGATAAGAAAACCCAGACCTGTTGAAGGCAAGAAACTTTCCCAAGATCGCATAGTTTGTTAATGACTCAAATCCCCATCCTTTGACTCCAGAGCCTGAGCTTTTAACCACTTAACCCACCAGCCAGCTCCTAACCTGATGCTGTCTCTCCTCAGTGTTGTACCCCACCCCTGCCTTTCTTCCCACCCTACCCCTCCATGTCCTCAGCAATCCCTTCAGGTCTATCCAAGACTTACATGCTTTTTGAAGATTTCCCAGACCGTTCCCCTTAATATGATGCTCCCAGCACTTCCATATACTGTGTGCCCCTCACTCTCTCCTGTCCCTGGCTGTTATCTCTCTGTGTCACACAAGTAGCTGTGTGGAGATTTTGCAAGATCTAGGTTAAATTCATGCCCAAGCTAAGACGTTGTCCCAAGCTCCATGACACAGCCAATTCCTGCTGAAAGCTGCCCTATATATGCATCATGGCTCCCCAGAAACTGCACTTTGCTGTTAGCCTTAGTGTCAGGGACTGTAAAATGGGAACAATGGGAAGTTTAGCTGGCTAGATCAAGCCCTGCTCTAACCAAGCACCCTTGACTTCTCAGTCACGGGCTCAGTGGTTCAGAGAGAAGAATGGAGAGTCGAAGGCAGCTGTTTCTATGGAAGAGATGATCCAGCCTCTACCCTCAAGGTGCCTACTGCGTGTTCACAGATGCAAAACCCCTCTAAGAGCATCTACAGAACAACTCACAAGAGAATGCAAGTGGAGTACAGAGCACAAAGAAGTGCCTAGTGGGGCAGGGAGTTCAAAGGAGTGCTCAGAGTGCAGTAGAACACTTCAGGGAAAATTTCTAGAGACAGCAAGCAGATTTTATAAAAATTAAAAATAATATTGTCTTGGTACAAATGCTGCACATGCCCATGGCAAACAAATCAGAAAATACAGACAAGCAAAGAAAGGAAATTCTAAAAACCCACCTACAACCTCGCCCACCCAAAGACAACTTCTATTAACACCCTCAACACCTTGACAACCAGTTTTTAGAGGAGGCGATGCGCAGAGCTGAAGCACAGGTTGTGTATGTGTGTGTGTGGCTGAGGGGTGGTGGGGGAACAGAGACAGTCCTGGCATTTTAGTCTATCCTGGGGAGTAAGAGATGAGAAACCTGATAGGATTGGGAAGTAGACGGTTGAAGAAGAGATCTCCAACAGATCTCTCAGACCAGGCAGAGATTTGAAGCAGGCAGCCATACCAAGGAGCCTAGCTGAACAGTGACCCAATTAAAATAATCATAGCAGCCATAACAGTGAACTTGTGTTGAGTGTTTCCCATTGCATGATATTATACTAAAGACTTTACATTCCATCATTTTATGTAATCCTCACAACCATGCTATGAGGTGGATATTCTCATCCATATTTTATGGTGGGTAAGGGGTTTGCCCAAGCTCACCAACCCAATACACAGAGTTTCTTAGATCGTGTACTCTATAGGTTACCTGAATCAGAATTCCCTGAGGTGTTTGTTAGACCAATCAAGACAATAGGAGTCAAGAAACCCCAGACTTGTTGGCTCCATCGTTTGATTGAAGGTCATCTTCAGGCTGAAATGCTTCTGGTCCGAAAGTCACCAATGAGTATGCCCAGAAGATACCTGTAAACTGAGAAATGCCCAGAGCTATCTTCTGAGTAATCCATAATTCCATTTCTTTCCAAAAATGTTCTGAGGATAACAGTGAGAAGGAGCAAGGACGCAGCCCAAGATCTGAGTCCCGTGGGCTCTGCATACCTTTCTTCTCCTTGGATTAATCATCTTGCAGCCCCAAAGCCTGGAGAGAGCCTTCTGAAGGAGGTGTGCTGCCCTCAAAGGCAGCCACAAGATAGTGTAGGTCAATCATTCAAAGGCACCATAGGGGACAGTCAGGATCAAGGGGCAAAAACCGTATTGGGAGATTAGGATGACAAGGGAAGGCTGGGAACAAAGAGCTCACACCCTAATGTTGTCCCTTTATGTCTTCACCTGACTTTAGCCAAGTCCCCTGGCCTTCTAACCTCAGGAGTCCTATCTGTAAAATTAAGGAGTTGCCCTTAATGGTCTCAAAGGTTCTTTCAGCTAGGTGGGAAGATACTGTCTAAATCCAGCATGTACTTCTGCTGCCCTTGTTTACCTGGGGGCAAGTCCAGAAGCCCAGGAGTCTCACAGCCACCTGGAGGGCCATGGAAGATACCTGCTGATGGGGACCACCAGGGCCGTAAGAAAGGTGACCTTCACAAAGGAGGCTGGGGAAGACCAGGAGTGGCTCTAGCCCTGGGTGAGATGCCGGCGCCTCCTTACCTGTTGAACAATTCTAAGACCTTTCTTGTACATTATCACATTTGATCCTTCCCACTCCCTCGTAGGTGAGCATTTATTGTAGCTCCATGTGTGATCACAAGGCAGAGACAGAGAATGCTTTGGGAATGAAAATGTATTTTCAAGAACACCCAGGGACAAGGTAGAACAGTGGCAACCGGGAAGAGGTAACTGGTTGCCAGGGTTTCAATTCCAGACTGTGAGGCAGGTTTTGCAAGTTACCAGGAAAGTTTCCCCAGCGGTGCTCAGGATCCACCTTCTTTCTCTTTGTCCCACTCCCATTGGTTGGCTGGCTGCCACTCAGCATGGAGCCAGCCCTCTATTGGGCTGAGTTCTCCCCTGTCACCTCTGAGGTACCTGTGACAAGATAATTGCCATATTAATAAATTTGCTGTATTTTTCCACTGCCTTCTCTTTACAAGCAGGCACTGCTAGTCAGGCTTTTTGTTTTTTCTTGCCTTAGGAATTCTTGCAGGACTGAAAACAGAAGCTGCTTAAAGCTAATAGATCTTCTTGTCTTTGCTAAAAAGCCCTGGCTCATTTATGGGATGATGCAGACACCCTGAGGGAGAAGGGGGTGGACGAAGGAGGGCTTTGAAGGGCAAGGAAAGAGAAAGCAGTGTGCTCAAAGACCAGAGAGTTAGAAAACAACTCTGATTATGAGAACAGAGTCCATCAGAGTCTTGGGTAAGGGCCAGATCTCAGGGGATGCAAGGCCTTAGGCATTGGGTTTCCAGCCTCAACAAAGATCCCTGGGCCCTAAAGTATGACTCAGAAACACTAAAATCACCAAATTGGATGAGACCTGAGGCACCAAAGTGTGGACTATCGGCCAATGAGTGAGTGAGATGCCTCTACACTTTTGCCCAATTAGGCACAATTTTTCAAGGGGTTGAGCTCCCACAATGACCGATTAATAATCTGCCCACTGAATAGGATTGGGAGTTCAGAGTCAGATTTACTTTGATTAAAGGGAAAAAAGCAGAGGAGTACAATATTCCTAGCTCAGCTGGGCTGTACAGTAAGAGTCGCACCTGACACATATAGAAGCATGAATGACCCCACTGTACTGGTGCCACCAGTCTGTGAGGATACCAGTTACAGCTTGTTAATACTCAAATCTTATTAGCTCTAAGCTCTCCTCAGCTAATGTAAGAATTCCAGTCCAGTTCTTGGACTGTTGATTAGGATGCATTAGCCGCAAGTAATAGAAAACCCAGATTCAAACATATAAGGAAATACATTATTTCACTACAGGGAATTGCAGCAGTTGTGGGCTCCAGGTACAGTACAATGAGCAGCTCAAGGTATTGGGGACCCAGGTTGTCTTTATCTCTCTGATTTTCTGTCCTCAAGATGTTGGCTTTGTCCTCCAGCTGGTCCCCTTTGTAGTAAGAAGATGTTTTCACCAGACACAATAATATCTAGAGGAAGAAAAGGACACTCTTTCTGTATCTGCTTCTTAGAAGCACAGAAACTTTCCAAAAGTGTCCTGTAGAATTCCATTCATATCTCATTGGCCAGAATTGGGTACATGCCTATTCTTAAGCCAATCTCTGGCAAGGAGAAATGAGTCGCTGGCTTGACGGGAAGCTGAAGAGTCCATCACAACACTGATACTTTCCATCTCTCAAATACAGGCTTGCTCACTATAAGGTCACACAGACACCTCCCCTTACCATGGTTGGGTTTGGGTCTTTCTTCATTTATGTTAAATGCTTTCTCAGGGACCCTAGCATCTCCTACAGAATGGAAAGCTCTCAGACTTACTTATCTAATTCTGAATCCCAAATGCAAATGCTGTTCAAGCTTTCTTTCCCTCGGAATTCTTTGGTAGAAACAGGTTGTTAGAGGAAGTGGGGAGCTGGGGGACCCATACTCCTTTTGCCAGACAAATCCAACTTCAGCTCTGGCCCAGCCAAGACCTCCATTGTGTGGTTGAGTCCAGCTTGTGTCCCAGACCTTATCTTGTCCCAGACCTTATCTTGACTCCCAAGGGAGTCAAGTTGGGCCACTAGCAAAGTATGCTGCACAAGGCATGGCAGCCACATTAGGGAAAGACTAGTGGTGCTACTTTTCTCAGAAGGAGGCTGTGTATACGGCATTATGATTTCCCCTTCAGATTATTCACCACATTGATATTAACGCCATTTTACATTAGAGGAAAGAGGTACAGAGTGGTAAAGTAACAGGCTTAAGGTCACTCAGCTAGTTAGGCAGCAGAGCCCAGAACATTCTTATATAAGTCTTTTTGTGGACATATGTTTTTATTTCTCTTGGGTAAATGCCTAGAAATTTAATTGCTGGTTCAGAGTATGAGCACGAGCTCCTCTATGAAAAACTAACTGCCAAACTGTTTTCCAAAATGGTGTATGAGTGTTCCAGTTGCTCCACATCCTCATCAACATTTGGTGTTGTCAGTATCTTGTTTTTAGCTATTCTAGTGGGTGTGTTTAATTTGTTTTAATTTGTATTTCCCTGCTGACTAGTGACAGTGAGCCCTTTTTGATGTGCTTACCAGCCATTTGTATATCTTCTTATATGAAGTATCTGCCCATTCTCTTTAATTGGGTTACTGTTCTTATTAAGTTTCAGAAATGTTTTATACTTTATTGATAACATTCTTTGTTTTGCAATGCTTTCTCCCAGTCTGTGGTCTACCTAGTCATTTTTCTCAAGGGCGCAGAAATTTTTAATTTTGATATGATCTAATAGATTGATATTTTTCTTTTATAGCTATTGTTTTCTGTAAGCTGTCCAAAAACACCTTTGGCTACTCAGAGATTGTGAAGATATTCTCCTATTTATCCTTCTAGAAGCTTTATGGCTTATCTTTTACATTTAGGTCTATGATTTCTCTCAAATTAATGTTTATGTATGGTGTGAAGTGCTGGTCAAAGTTCATGTTTTTTTTTAATTTTTTAATATTTATTTATTTTTGAGAGAGAGACAGAGCACAAGTGGGGGAGGGGCAGTGAGGGAGAGGGAGAGGGAGACAGTACAGAGCCCGATGCAGGGCTCGAACCCACAAGATGTGAGATCATGACCTGAGTCAAAGTTGGATGCTTAACCAACTGAGCCACCCAAGTGCCCCAAAGTCCATGTTTTTAGTATGGAAATCCAACTGTTACAGCATCATCTGTTGAAAAGCCTATCGTCCCATAGAAGTGAGTTGGCCATACTGTCAAAAATTACTTAGCCATAAAAATATAGGTCTTTTGCTAGACCTTCTTTTAGTTTTGATGTATATACCTATCCTTACCCCAATACCCTAGCTCCTCAATTGCTGTAGCTTTAAAGTAAGTAAGTTTTGAACACAGACAGCTTGAGTTCCCTCATTTTGTTCTTCTTTTCCAATATTGTTTTGGTTATTCTAGATGCTTTGCTTTCTTATACACTTTATACACTTTAGAACTGGTTTCCATACACACACACACACACACACACACACACACACACACACACCTACTAGGACTTTGGGATTTCACTGAGCTAGGTAGGTATAAAAGGAAAAACCCAATTCTTCTACTATGTCTTTCTTCCCTGTGAGTCTACTTTACACAGAACACTTCATGTCTGACACTTCTGGTCACCAAATGTGTGGGTTTTTTTCCCCACAATAACAAGCAAGTCTTGGATACCAGCAGAGTATCCTACAATTTAACTCAATTCTGACCCTACCTACCTGGAGATAACATCAGGTAAGGGCTCAATCTCACAAGACTGCCCCCCCTTTAGATGCCAGTTAAAACCTGTGCTTCTTAGTGACCACTATGAATCAGAGCTTCCAAAGACCCCTTCTTCAGGTTCGATTAATTTGCTAGAACTCAGGGAAACACTTACTTACATTTACCAGTTTATTAAAGCAGACAGATGAACATCCAGATGAAGAGATACTTGGCACAAGATGTGAGAGGGTCCTGAGGGCAGGAGATTCTGTCTTCATGAAGTTGGGATGTGTCACCCTCCTAGCATGGACGTGTTGGCCAGCTTAGAAGCCCTTCAGACTCCATACTATTGGGATTTTATGGAGGCTTCCTCACATAGGTATGCTCAATCATTAACTGTTTCTAGCCTGTCTCCCCTCTCTGGAGGACAAGGGATAGGGCTAAAAATCCAAGCTTCTAATCAGGGCTTGGTCCTTCCGGTGACCAGCCCCCACCCGGGAGACCACCCAGAATTGCCTCATCAGAACAGACAATGCTCCCAGTTTTCTTATCACTTAGGAAATTACAAGGATTTTAAGAGCTCTATGCCAGGAACCAGGATGAATTCCAAATACATATTTCTTATTATAAATTACAAAAACATGCTTCACTTCAGTTTGTTTCTCTGCTTGTGTACCAATCCTCTCCAGCTTCTTTCCTGTCACAAAAGGAAGGATTTCTCCACATTTTGAGGGCTAACTCCTCTGCCAAACTTTTGATTTCATCTCAGTCTGGCTTATCTGTCCTTTTGTTCTTTCTCCAACATTCCAAGCCCTCCTTCACCAGTGGCTCCTGCCCTGTCTTCACACTTTCCTGTGTGTGTGTGTGTGTGTGTGTGTGTGTGTGTTCTTTTTAATCTTGAATTAAATTCAGGGGTGCCTGGGTGGCTCAGTCAGTTAAGCACCCGACTCTTGATTTCATCTCAGGTCATCATCTCATGGCTCATGAGTTCGAGCCCCGCACTGGGCTCCGTGCTGAACCTGCTTGGTATTCTCTCTCTCTGCCTCTCCTCCACCTCTCCTTCGCTCATGCTCATGCTCTCTCTCAAATTTTGAATTTGAATTATTTATTCAAAAATAAATAAATAAATAAAATTTTTTTACAATCTTGAATTAAATTCAAATGACCTTTAGTACCCTTCCACCCCTGTCTTCCCCTTCCAGATTCTCTCTGGTCACATATAACTGCTGCCTTCCCTTCCCACATGTCTGCTTATTTCTTTAAACCTTGTAGTAGAGGGTCAACCTTCTATCAGTTTCCAGAAGTTCTCAATTATGAATTCCAATCTACCAGAGCCAATGATTCACCCATCTTCAGGTTCTCCTGTCTGTGGTGCTGTGCTCCGGTGACTTTCTCTGTCTCCTTGGTGGCCCTCTCTCTGCCTGTGACTGCTTCTCCTTCCTTTATAGCCATTCCTGCCATTGTTAGGTGGCTTCAAGAGAGACTAGAAGCCATCAGACAAATACCCCCAACTTCCCACCTGCAGATCTGAAAAACCATCAATTTCCTGGTCAAAATGGAACATTTGTCTCTTCCTTGACCCACAGCAGTTGCTCCAACTTGAAGGAAATCCCATCTTTTCCCACCTTCTCAGGGACCTCTCTCTAACAATTAGCTTCACTTGTTCTTGAATCTTAAACCTCTGCTCTGCTGTTCTTTCTCAACATCACGAAAACACTGTCTCCATCTCTTTTTTTAAAAATAGCCTTATTTTCACTTCCTCTTATACCTAGTTTACAGCGAAACTTTCTAAAAGAGTTGTGTGCGCCCACTGTCTTCTCTTACATCCTTTTTGGTCACTCTTCAGTCTTCTAAAATGAGACCTTTGTTTCCAGTGTGTCAGTAGAAAAACCTCACCAAGGTTGCCAATGATCTCCTTGTTGTGAAAATCCCTTGGACCTTTGTGGCCCCTTGACTTATTCTTGATAGCGTTGACATGGTTCACCACTTCCTCCTCCTCCTGCATCCCCCCTCCCATGACAGCTTCCTCTCTGCACCATGGACAAGTGTCTCCTTTGGATTCTGTCCTGGGCTTCCTTCTTTTCTCAGTTTCCCTGAGTGATCTCACCTATTCCTTCACTCCACGACTATTTATTTAAAAATTATTTTTCATTTTATTTATCTGAGAGACAGAGAGAGGGTGTGCACATAGGAAAGAAGGGACAAGAGGGGGAGAGACAGAATCTTAAGCAGGCTCCACACTCAGCTCATCCCATGACCCTGGGATCATGACCTGAGGCAAAACCAAGACTCAGACACTCAACCAACTGAGCCACCTAGGCACCCCCACAAGTATTTATTGAGCACCCACTGTAAGTCAGGCACTGATCTAAGCCCTAAAGATACACGAGTGCCTGCTCTCATGGACTTGACAGTTGCCAGTGGTATCAATTCCATCTGGATACTGATGACATATAAATTGGCCTCTAGCCCAGATATCTCTCTTTTGTCTACTTGGTCTGCTTGGCTATTCCACATACATCTCACATTCAGTATTTCCAAAGCTAAAATTTCTATCCTCAGCCCACCTCCAGACCAGCTCCTCTTCCTATCTCAGTCATACAAGCCACAAAGTGCTCATCATCTTTGTTTACTATTGTTGATTCTTCACTTTCCTTCTCCTCCTAATATAATTTATAAGCAAGTCCTATCAATTATACCTTCTAATCATCTGAGGTGCCTCTGGAATCCATTCACTGATCTTCATGCCCAACACCATTGCTCTAGTTTAGGCCAACATCCCTGCCCCTTTGATTCCCAACAGGTCCCTCCAGTCTTGATCATCTCCTCACCCCACCCCATCTTCGATCCATTGTCTGCACTATGGCCAGAGTCATTTTCTAGTGTAACTCTGATCACAAGACCTCCCTGCTTAAAATTCCTCGTTGCCTTTAAAATAGAAGCTGACCCCTTTAACATGGCCCAGAGAGCTCCTGCCTACCTCTCCATCCCATCTTTTCCTACTACCCTCCTCCATCTCAACTCTCTTGCCACACAGACTTTCTCTCCCAGGGCCTGGGTATGCCATGGTCCCCCACACCTCCTAGACTTCAGAAGTGCTCCACTGCTAGCCTGAAACCCTTCAACACTCAGAAGCCCACCCCTTCACCTAGCTAACTGCTACCTACTCCAGTCTCAGTTTAAATGTTACTTCCAGAACACTTTCCTTAAAATCTCTAGTCTGTATTTCAGTGCCATCCTGTCCTATCCATCATAGGATGATTTTTTTTATTTCTTTTGTTGTTCTCTGTGCCCTTTCTCCTCCCCTATTGGACTCTAAGCAACAGGAAGGTAGCGACAAGGTCTATGTCACACATGTCGTGTTGTATTCCCGACTTTTAGAAAGTACCAGTCAACACATATTTGTCAAATGAATGAATAATTTCTTGCCCTTCTCCTTCTGCCTTCTAAATACAGACATTGTTTAAGATTCATGTCTCTGAGCTTTGCTCAATTTTCTTCTTTCTCGCTGATTCCTATGACTTCAATGATCAGGTCTGCGTGAAGAAGTCTCAAATCTACCCACATGCTGGATATCTCTGAGCACCAAGTCTGCATTTCCAACGTTATGCTAGACATTCATGCCTGTAGGGTTTTTTCATCACCTCAGATAAAGGATATAAAACATTAAAAGCATGAAGGATATATATTCAAGGATGTGTAATGTAACACTGTCTATAATATTGAAAAATTGGAAGCAACACAAATACCCATCAAGAGAGAATTGGGCAAATAAATTCCAATCCTACTGTAGAGCCTTAGAAAGACTAAAAAGATTTATATACTGACATGAAAAGATGTCCTTGATATACTGTTAAGTAAAAAAGCAGGTTTCAGAATGATATAGTTTTGTTTCATCTTATTCAATTATTCAACATGCATAGATCGAGCATCTACTACGTGCCAGTGTCTATTCCAGGTGCTAGGGGTGTACAAAGACCAAGACAATGTCTTTGCATTTACAGAGCTTTCAAGACAGACAATAAACCAATTAAACATATATGAAATGTCAGGTGATGATAAGTGCTATGAAGAAATAGCATTTGGGGCACCTGTCTGGCTCATTCAGTAGGATATGTGACTCTTGATCTCAGGATCATGAGTTCAAGTCCCATGTTGGGCATGGATCCTACTAAAAAAAAAAAAGAAGAAGAAGGAGAAGGAGACAGAGAAGGAGAAGGAGGAGAAAAAGAAGAAGGAGAAGGAGAAGAAAGAAAAGAAAACAAATAGTGTTATGAGACGTGCTATTTTAGGTGGGTGGTCAGGGAGGGCCCTTCTGAAACAGTGACAGTTGAGCAGAATCCTGAAAAGAGTGAGGGCAGGAATCTTGTGAATATTTGAGGAAAGGACATTCCAATCAGAAGCTCAGCCACCATGAGGCCTGTCATAGTAGCAAATTTAGGTGGCCCTAGAAATAGCCAGGAGACTTGTGCAGCTGGGACAAGTAAGGGGAGGAGAGTAATAGGACATGGGGCCACACAGCCAACCTGGACCCAGGCCCAGGCTCTGGAGTCAATTCTAAGTGTGATGGAAAGTCAGTCTTTGGAGATGTGTCTGTTACAACATGTCGGTGTCTCATTGAAAAAAGTTAGAAAAATATATACCAACTGTTATCAGAAAATATTTCTGGGACATGGGATTACAGGACACTTTCATTTTTCAAAACCATACCCTGTTGTGTTTGAATATTTTATAGTGAGTGTATATTAATTCAGTAATCAGAAAAGGAAATGATGATTTAAAACATTTGTGCATACCCTTGACTCATCAACTCCCTTTCAAGATAAACATCCTTTTAAAAAGTTAAATTCATAAAAATGTATGTATAAGGATGTTCATTAGGGTGTTTGGGTGGCGCGGTCAGTTAAGTGTCTGACTTCAGCTCAGGTCATGATCTCATGGTTTGTGAGTTCGAGCCCTGCATCAGGCTCTGTGTTGACAGCTCAGAGCCTGGAACCTGCTTCAGATTCTGTGTCTCCCCCTCTCTCTGCCCCTCCCCGACTCATGCTCTGTCTGTCTCTCTCAAAAATAAATAAACATTAATTTTTTTTTTTTAAAAAGGATGTTCATTATAGTGTTATTTACCAAAAACTGGAAATAACTTAAATGTTCAACAATAGAGAAGTGCTTGACTAAATTATGGTAAATTATACAATGAAATAGGATTCCCTGACAAAGTACATCAGAGAATATCACCCCAGGCTCAAAGCCTAGTTCAATACTCAACTCTGAAATCTTTTCTGGACACATCTGCCTAAAATGACCTCTTCCTCCTTGAACCTTATTTGTGCCTATTGTCTATTGCACTCTTCTGGCCCTTCCCACATACTATTACATTATGGAACAACAAATTTAGTCCACACTTGGCTCACCATAAGCTTTGCTAATGGAAGGAGAGTAGGCAGAACAATTCCAAACAAAAGATAATTCATTCCTTTATAAACACATCACACCATTTATTTTGCAGTAGATTCACCATTCTAATTAGGTTTCCTTATGCTAATATGAAAAGTAATGAGCTTCTCCCAACACATACACAGGTGGCAAAGACCAGAGACCCAGAAAAAGACTAAAGAGTGAAGTTCTTCTGGGTGGGCCCCCGGAGTCGACAACCAGCCCTGGGGTCCAGAGTGTTGTCAGGGCCCTTCCCCTACACAATCACCATGCCCAAATCACTGAGAGACTGGAATGCACCCTTCTCCTCAGGTTTTTGTGCCCTGGGTTCTGGGCTTGCAAGGCTGGGCTACCTGAGCTCAGTGATGAGCCCCCGTATGTGTGTGTGTGTGTGTGTGTGTGTGTGTGTGTGTGTGTGTGTTTCTCCTGGCCTGGCCTAGCCTTGGAGCAGTGAAATAGCCCCTACTGAGTCATGGCAGGGGGAGAGGGCTTCTTCCACCAATCTGTGTGGCCTCACAGCTGACTTAGCAGCTCCCACAGAGGCGAGGACACAGTCTTTCCACCCACCCCACAGTGGGCAGGGTGGGAAGGGGGCAGGACTGCCCTCAAGAAAAAGGAGCCACAGTAACTCGCTTATCCCACAGCCATCCCAAACTTTCTTTTGTGTGACATGAGGGCATACTGGGGAAGCCTCTTCCTCCTGGCAGCCCTGAGAGGCAGGCAGGATTTACTACCAGGTAGGGCATTTGAAGGGGTCTGTCCATAATACCCCTGTTTCCTGCCCAGGCTTCTGCCAACTGACAACTCATGGGTTACACAGGAGTTAACCAATTGAGGGCATATTTATTCCTGCTGAGCCCTGGCAATGGTGGTTGTGTTTTTCTTAGGGTTGCCTAATTGTTGTTGTTGTTGTTGTTTTGTTTTTTGTTTTGTTTTGTTTTGTTTTTTGTTTTGTTTTTTAGGGCTGCCTAATTCTGAAGCCCAGAAAGGTCCTCTACATGGATGGTTAGTCTCTTAAACTTTTTATTGATCCCAAAATGAGTGGTTGGGTGCCCTGTTCAACACCCTGTGCACTAACTCACCAGCTCTTGTTATGAAAAAGAAGGGGAAGATATTTGGGGTTTGTGGATTTTTGTTTTAGGGGGTTGTTTGCCTTTGAAAATTCCCAGGAGAAAAAAAAAATCTATTGCTACAATGAATCTTCTTCCTTTGCCTCTCTCCCCCCACCCTCTTCTCTCAATCCCTCCTTTCCCTTCTCACATTCCTACCTCTCCTTCCCCATTTGCCAGTTCAGCCCAGAAGTTCTCTCTCCCCCCTCCGGGCTTCCTATCTCACCTCCCCACCCAGACAGGAGATGGGGGTGGTTCTAACAGGAGAGGAGGAGCTATAATGCCCCACAGATCCAAGGAACCAGCACTCTTGTCTCTTGTCACCTGACTTGGGCACCATCCCATGGTCGCAACTCCCTCTGAATAGAAAGAATTCTAAATTATTTTAAACTCCTTAAGAAGGCAGAGTTCACAGCCCCACTGGCTGAAGCACAATCAATCCTTTCCATGAGCCAACATGGTGCCTCTCACAGTGGGATCTGGGAGGCCAGAGCTAAAACAAAACAGAACAAAACAAAACAAAACAAAACAAACAATCCCTCCCTCCATATAAAAACAAAACAAAACAAAACCAAAAAACCCTCATTCCAGAGTCCCTTTGTTCAGCTAAACAAAGATTTAGGTGCCAGGCTCTATGCCTGGGCAGAAACCCAAAGGTAGAGACATCTTGCTCCGAGGGAGTTCAGTCTGGCTTCTCATAGCTAGACTTTTCTGGCGCACACCTGGTCACTGGCCAGCAGCATGAAACCACCTTCCTGCCTCAGCCTCCGATAGACATGGCAATTCTGCTTTCTTGCAGAGTCATAGGATCTGTAGACATCCCAGTAACAGAGATGGAAACTGAGGTCCAGAAAGGAGAAACATCCCGAGCAGGTCACACAGCTGGTGGCTGTGTTGGGCCTGGGCCGGGGCCCGTTTCCTGTTTCCCCGACATCACCCTGCCTCCTGGGCATTCCTTTGAGCCGATGAGCCAGGCAGAATCCATGACAGCTGGCTGCTTCTGGGTTTGGCCTGATTGTACCCTCCCCTTGGAAGTTGTCCAGATAAACTTCCCAGCATGCCGAGAGGCTCAGCAACTCCCAACTTGGAAGGACAGGAGTTCTCTGTGAGGACCAGAGCCAGAGAAACTCAGTCAAGTTAGCACTGATAGTGTTTTTTGGTTATGTATACAGATACATAAATATTAGACCATGGTTAATGTACTGCACTGAACCAGCAAAATAAATGTGTTTTGAGATGTGCTCAAAACTTTGAAAGGCACTGATGTAGTTAGAGAGTGATTCGTCCAAAGGGAAGCAGCCATTCCTGGAAGAATCAAAACTGGAATCCAAGCGTCACTGGCCAATGCTCCCTCTGTCATACCACACTGCTTCATGTAGTTAGGAAACATTAATTCCATTTCTTAGAGGAGAGAAGAGTAGAAAAGAGATGGGTTATCCCGGTCAAGTCAGTTCCTCCTGAGTCAGGATATGGCCACCTCATGACATTCTTCTTTTGTCAGACTAACCATTCCCCCTGCCTCAAGTTCTGACTCACTATATGGTATTGCTATGGGTTAAGTGCTTTGCATAAATGATTTTGGTTAATTCATGCATCAAGCAAATGAAGCAGACATTAATGCCGCTGTTTTCCAGATGACAAAAATGAAGCTCTGAGTTAAGCAAAACACACCCGAAGACACAGAGGTGGTAGTGGTAAACGCAGGATTCCAACTCATGCCTGCTGAATTCCAGTGCCCGAGTCCTTCACCCCATATTTCTGACCCCAGATTGTGTGGGTTTCCCACAGCAAGTAATTCTCCAGTTCTCTGGGGATATCAACTGGGTGTCCTATAATTCAATTCAATTCTAACTCTCACTACCCAGGTCAAGTACTCCGTCCCACAAGACATCCCCCCACCTCAGATGCTACTCACAAGTAAAGGGTCCCCAGGTGACCCACACTTCTGCCCATGTGGCAACAAATCAGAGGTTCCCATAACCCTCGATTTCAAGAACTTGCTGTAATAGCTCACAGAGCTCAGGGAAACACTTTAGGTACTATTAAGGGTTTATTATGAAAGATACAAATGGATAACCAGATAAGAGGGATGTAGAGCGAGGTCCAGATCTGTCCTGAGTGTGACACCCTCCTGGCACCCTCCTGGCACCCTCCTGGAACCTGGAGCCTGGATTCACCAACCCGGAATCTCTCTGAACCCGCTCATTTAGAGTTTTTATGGTTCCATTACATAAGCATGCTTGATTAAATCATTGACCTTTGGTGGATAACTCAGTTTCCAGCCCCCGGGCTCCTGGAGGTCACGAGTGGGGCTGAAAATTCTGACCCTCTGATCACATGGTCAGCTTCTGGGGTTTGCAGCCTCCGCCCTGCAGGTGTCACCTCATTAGCATAACTCAGCTGTGGTTGGATGGGGCTTATTATAAATAACAAAAGACTCTCCTGCCACCCCCATCACTCAGGGAATTTACAAAGCTTTTTAGGAGCTCTATCCCAGGAACTGGGGATGAAGACCAAGTATAAATTTCTGGTTATGTTGTAGCCTGGTGCAGGTGTGCAAGAGCGCGTGGCTCCAGGGGTCCCAAACAGACCAGGTTCGGCCACTCTTCTGCTGACAAAATCCAAAGGCAGAGAGACAAGCAGTGGTGAAACAAGAAAGGAATTTATTTCAGCAAGGCCAGCACCGGGAAGACTGTGGACTAGAGTCTCAAAGACTGTCTCCAAAGTGCCGAAAACACTTCCAGGTTTATATGAGGAAAATGTGGAGCAAAGGTCGGTGGGAATGTGCAGGCGGGCAGTAAAGGTCAGGTCGGCCATTGTCTTGGGGTCAGGCATGCAGGGTCTTGCTGGTTCAGTGCGGTACTTAACTGCTGGAGGGGGTAGTTTAGTTTTCTATCAAGGGATGCCTTGCCCACAGAGTCTTTTGCCTGAGTTAAAAGATAAGCCACAAAGAAGAACTTAATCAATTAGAAAGTACAGACTGAGGTCAAAATGGAGTTAGTTGAAGTCCTCTTTCAATATTACAAATATCACAGCTGTTAACTACTAAGTGCACTGTGCCTCACAGAAAATTTCTCTGCACAAACTCAGACTTTGTGGCTGGGAAATGTCCTGGATTGGGGGGAATCTACCCACAGATGGTAATACATAGCTAATATTTATTGAGCATTTATTCTATGCTGACCACGGTGACGGGCACTTTACATTCATTACCTCATCAAATCTTCACAACCCTATGAGAGTAAATACTAGTATTATCTGCAATTTACAGATAGGAAAACTGAACCTCAGAGGGAGGTCATCAAGAAATAACTTATTTGAGATTATGCTGGAAATTCGAGGATATGTCACTATTAAATAATCCGTTCATATAAAGCACCATTTGAACGGGTCTAACGAGAAAAACATGTGATTTCACCCTAAATGATAAATAAGCTTCCGACGAAATCCAAAAAGTGGTGCAACCATCGTGGAAAACACCGTGGCAATTCCTGAAAAGGCTAAAGATAAGATCCAGTAATTCCACTCTTCGTATAGACTCAAGAAATCAAAACACCCAGGGGTGCCTGCGTGGCTCAGTCGGTTAAGTGTCCGACTTCAGCTCAGGTCATGTTCACACGGCTCATGAGTGTGAGCCCTGCGTCGGGCTGGGAACCTGGAACCTGGAGCCTGGAGCCTGCTTCAGATTCTGTCTCCCTCTCTCTCTGCTCCTCCCCAGCTCATGTTCTGTCTCTCTCTCTCTCTCCTTCAAAAATAAATAAACATTAAAAGAAAATTAAAAAAAAAGAAATCAAAACATACAACCACACAAAAACTTGAACAAAGATGTTCATAGAAGCATTATTCATAACAGCCAAAATGTCAAAACAATCTAAATGTCCACCAACAGATGACTGGGTAAGCAAACTGGGAGATCACCATGTAGCAGACTATTATTTGTATATAAAAAGGAATGAAGTTCTGAGACACAGTACAACACGGATGAACCTTGAACGCGTTATGCCAAGTGAAAGAAGCTGGTCAAAAAAGACCACATATTGTATGATTCCATTTATATGAAATACCCAAAATAGACAAATTCATATGGACAGAAAGTGGATCAGTGGTTGTCTGGGGCCGGAACAGGCATGAAGCCTGCCGCAGAATGAGAAATGACTGCTAATGAGTATAGGGTTTCTTTCTGGGATGCTAAAAATACTCTAAAATTAGATTGTGGTGATGGGTTTGTACGACTCTGATTGTACTGAAAACCACTCAACCGTGTGAACTTTAAATAGGTGAATTTTATGGCATTTGAAAGCTATCACAATAAAACATTTAAAAGGAGAAGAAGGGCGCCCGGCTGGCTCAGTGGGAAGAGCATGTGACTCAACGTCCAGGTCTTGAGTTCGAACCACACATTGGGCGGAGAGATTACTTTTAAAAAGAGAGAAAGAGAGATAGAGAGAAGAAAAAGGAAGAAAAGACAAAGAAGCAATCCAGCTCCCCTACTGAAAAGACCAAATGAAGAGGCCCCATGGAGAGAAGAGGACCTAGAACTACATGTGGAAGGAGAGAGGCCTTCCCAGTATCCAAATCAAGCCTTTTTTTTTTTTTTAAGCTGTATTTATTTATTTTGAGAGAGAGAGAGCAGGGGAGGTGCAGAGAGAGGGAGAGAGAGAATCCCAAGCAGGGTCTGCACTACCAGTGTGGAGCCCGACTGGGGGCTCAGAACTCACTAATGGTGAGATCACAACCTGAGCTGAAATCAAGAGTCCAACGCTTAACTGACTGAGCCACTCAGGCACCCCCAAATCAAGCCTTTTTAAACAACTCCAGCCCCAGCCGCCCAGCACTGCAACCATACAGGAGGACCCAAGCAAAAATAGCAAAACTGCCCAGCTGAGTCAAATCTACACACGGAACTGTGGAAGCTAATAAAACTAATCTTATTTTAAGCCACTAAATTTCAGGGTGGTTTGTTATCCATCCATAGATAACCGAAACAGCCACTTGGGAAAAGGTATCACGGACTCCAAATGGGGCAGAGATCCGAATGCCAAACCTGAAACACGAGTACTAGAAGAAAACACGGGCACTACCTTCTACAACCTGTGTATCGGGAAAATCTTTCTAATTATGTCTCCAAATGAAGATGCAATAAAAGACTGATACATTTAATTACTTAAAAAAATTTAAGGTTTCGCAGGGCAAACAAATCAACAAAATCAAAAATCAAATGACACATTTATAGAACAGATTTACATCACAATCCCACAGATAAGGGATCAAAATCTCTAATATATCAATGGTTTTTTCAATTGAGGGAAAAGGATCAAAAATCCTCCAGAAGAATGGGCAAAATTAACAACAGTAAAAAGATACAAAACTGATCCTGAAACAGGAACAAATGTTCAACCTCATTCATAATAAGGGAAAGGCAAATTAAAACCATACTAAGATAGCATTTCTCCCCCATCAGATGGGCAAAAATTTAAAATCCTGACAATATTTTCTGCTGATGAAACAGGCACTTATCTATTGCCAATGAGAATGAAAAATGGTACAATTGAGGGGCATCTGGATGGCTCAGTCAGTTAAGTGTCCAACTTTGGCTCAGGTCATGATCTCACAGTTTGTGAGACTGATCCCTCCATCAGACTAGGCTCTCTGCTGTTAGCATGGAGCCCACTTGGGATCCTCTGTCCCCGTCTCTGCCCCTCCCACACTCGTTCTCTCTCTCTCAAAATAGGTAAATAAACTTAAAAAAAAAAAAAAAGATACAACTCCTATGCAGAGGAATTTGGCAATATGTAACAAACCAGGATACAGTCACTCTTTGACAAA
Organism: Lynx canadensis; assembly: GCF_007474595.2. Lineage (NCBI taxonomy): Eukaryota > Metazoa > Chordata > Mammalia > Carnivora > Felidae > Lynx > Lynx canadensis. The sequence continues at coordinate 111,310,342 of NC_044308.2, read as the reverse complement.
ATCGTCCCACTCCTAGGAATTTACCCTGAAGGTACACGTCCAACAATTTAAAAACTATTCATGTACTAGGTTGTTCATGCAACATTATTTGTAATTTCAAAAAATATACATATATTAATACCTTAAATACCCAGACATGGAAGATTGGTTACATAAACGATGACATCTGGTTGGAGTACTATAGAGTACTGTTTTTAAAAAATGTGGTAAACTCTACGACCTGATTTCCAGAATATAGTAAATGAAAAATGCAAAGTGCAAACAATTGTAAATAATATACTTTTGCACAGAAGACCAAAGGGAATAAGAAAACATAAGTGTTAAATTTTGAAAAGCGAAAAAAAGAAAACCACACACACACACACACACACACACACACACACACATCAAAAGCAAATCGGAAAACCATGAAGTGGAATACCTACAAGGGGTGGGGGATACCGGGTAAAGGGGGGGGGGGTGAGGACGCCTCTCTGGGTATACCTTTGTGGACAGTTTTTATTCTTGCGAAGTAGGTTAATGTGCTACATATTTAAACAAATGAATTAAATAAAGGACAGGAGGAAGGAACACAAGCAAGGGCAAATAAACCCAGACGCACCTGTTACCCGCTCTCTCGGTTCCAAACCACCCTTTTCTACTCTGCCCCTGATGCTGGAGCCGAGGCTCTGCAAAGCACATTTCCGCCGCGCCTGCTGCGTCTGGGAGCCGGTGGCAGGCCGGAGCGGGGGCTGCGGGGCTGCGGGGCTGGAGGAGGGAGAAAGGGGCCGGTCCTTCCCGCTTGCCCCGGGCCGCTGCCCTTCCAGGGGCGCCTCGCCCCGGCCGCCGGTCACCCTGCTCACAGCAGCAGCCAGATGCAGCTCACGGTTTTCCCAAAGGTCTCATTACAGCACTGCAGACTCACCGGCACGGACCGGAAGTACCCCTCTCGGAGCTCTGGTTTCCAGCCCGAAGGGCCCCTTCCTCTGCACCCACGGAAACCACCCCTCAGGGAGCACCTTTTCCTCAGAGGGGGTCTGAGACTCCACAGCTCCCTTCTGAGTTTCTAAGTTTTAAAAATTCAAACTACTTCCTTTTGTCCTCTCAACCCTAAGCGATTATCTCAGAAGAATGAAATTTTGAGTGAATTTTTTTCTTTTTGCTTTTCTACCGTTTCTAAATATCTAAGCAATGAACATGCGCTACCTTTATAACAAGAGAAAGAACGATGCCCTATATTTGCGTGCCCCTCTTATTTGATGACATTTCATTGTGCCCTAGTACAAATACAGAGGCCATGGGTGTAACTGATGGCTGATGGTACTGAGCTCACCTGGGTGACGGCCAAGTCCTGCCCCTCCTCCACAGAGAACAGGCCTATTGAATTCAGATACCCTCCCTTCCCTCCTTTCCCCAACAAAAGATTATTTGAAGACTTTCCTTGTTCTCCAAGCAAATGATATCAGCCCAGAAAAACATTTCTCTCAGAAGCTTTTCCAGAAGGTTACAACAAAGCCAAGTCCCCCAAAGTAGTGCGAGTCAAGGAGCCGGGAGAAAGAGTAGACACTGCCGGGGTCCACAGGGGCATCAGAATGGTTGTGCCCTGGGCTCCTCCGCCTTCTATCTCCTTCAGCGCAGGCTAAGGACAGGGGGACAGAAAAGCTCTTCTGCCAGTGGGACTCACAGCCATCTGCCCCCACCTCCCACTTCCCTTAAAACAAAACAAAACAAATAAATAAAAACACAAAATCCGATCCTCAGAATCCAGACCAGGAACTCTGGAGACATTGCATATTCTGGCAAGCAGCCTGATGGCTAATAGATAACAGGTTATCCAGGAAATAATTAGAAGCCAGAGCCTACACAGATCAGTTGCAAACACTGACCTCTGTCATTCAGGATATGGCCCTAAAAGTAAAGAACTCTTTCTTCTTTCACTTCCACGGGGTGGGAAAACGTCAGGGCTCTCTCCCTTCTTTTAAACCTGACAAATTAACAAGTGCGGGATCCTCGATAGGCACTTAAGCCTGGTGAGGAGCAGACACCAGGGTGTCTCCTCTCCCTGAGCTCCCCAGGGTGGGTGAGGAGGGATCAGTCCATAGGGCGCCTGCCTCAAGGTAGGAGGCCAGAGCCGGGTTTCTTTTTCACCATTACTTGACTGTGTCTTCACTCTTCTCAGCCTCCTCACCCACACTTCTGCCCCTGCCCTGCTCCTTCCAAAGTCCACGCCTGGCTGCCTGGGGCGATCATTCCAGCCCCGCTGTCTCTTTCCGGATTCAGCACATTGCATTCCCTGCTCCCTTCCCCCAGACACTATGCTTGTTTCTTTGTGAGGAGGGAGCTAGATTCAGAAATAAAAGCTTTGTTTATGTTTAAGGAATCCATGTGGGTTCACGGCTATAGATTATACTTTTGTGTTACATCATTGTTGCTTTTAATAATGGTTTCCAAAATTGCTTCCTCTTCAAACCTTCTTTATCATTTTCTCCAGCAAGATGTATAGAATTTGAAAGTAAACAGGAATACAATGACAGATTGAGGCTTTCTCACTTTCTCTTAAGTAGATGGAAACAGTTAATAATTCTCTTCTTATATATCATGTCAAATCAGCCCTTTTTCTTCCTGTCTCTGGATGGGGCTCGTGTTTTTCTCTCATAAAACCCATAGTAACAACAGTAGCTACCATGTTTTGAGCACTGGCCTGTGCCGGCTGTGCTAAGCTCTTATTGTGCATTGTCTAGTTAACCATTTCCACAGTCTTGTTTATTAACCCCATTTTACAGGTGAGAAAACAGAGGCCTGGAGAAATTAAATAACTTGTCCAAGGTTACTTCCAAAAAGAAAGTAAAGTAGAAACAGTAAGGATTCTGAGATTCGAATTCGTGTCAGATTGCAGTTTCATCCTCTGCCACCCACATCATAGTAACTCCTTCAGGGAAGCAGCAATGAGAGTCCTGGGTCCTGGGAGGTGGGATAAAGGTGATGGTGAGATCTGTAGAGGACAGAGTTGGGAGACTGTGGCCAATATCACAGCTTCGAAAATCGCCCATCAGGCTCAGAGTTTGCCTGGGGCTCCACAAGTGCCCTCTCATTTGAACCTCAGCACCACCCCATGACTCAGACATAAGTTTTTTTTCACCAACCCCCCCCACCACCCACATTACACGTAAGATTTAAACTGAGGGTTGGGGAGGGGGGCGCCTGGGTGGCTCAGTCGGTTGAGCGTCTGACTTCAGCTCAGGTCATGATCTCGCAGTCTGTGAGTTCGAGCTCCGCGTCGGGCTCTGTGCTGACAGCTCAGAGCCTGGAGCCTACTTCAGATTCTGTGTCTCCCTCTCTCTCTGCCCCTCCCCCGCTCATTCTCTCTCTCTCTCTCTCTCTCTCTCTCTCTCTCTCTCTCTGTCAAAAATAAATAAAACATTAAAAAAAAATTTTTAAATAAATAAACTGAGGGTCAGGGAAGTGATTTGGTCAAGGTCACTCAGCTGGTAAGTGGGGTGGGATGTGGCTTTGATTTCAGGCTTCCAATCTCTGATCTCCATTCGTCTTCCTAGACCCTCTGTCTCTCAGCAACACTTGAGTTAGGCTCACCTCTCATGCACTGGAGAGCCTGCTCTGTCAGTGTTCAGTAGTTAAAAAAGCACAGTGAGGAGACACGAGTGTGGTTTCTAGAACCAGATTACTAGAGTCGCAATCCCGGCTCTGTTGCTTGCAAGTTATGTGGCCTTGCACTATTCACTGTGTCTCAGTGTCCTCATCTATAAAATAAGAGAAAATAACAGCATCCACTTCTACAATTGCTATGAATGAAGTGTGTGAAGAGAGCTTAGTATCATGAAGGAAGCTATTAATACATGCAAGTTATTATGACCACTTAACAATTTCCACCCAGTAGCTAGATTTACCGAGAAGCTACTATTTCAGTTAGTATAATTTACATTTTCCTGCCAAAGATAAGCCCTCCGGGCTTTTCTGCCTTAGCTTGAGTCACTCCTCTGAAAGCAGACTCGGGCAAAGATTCAGGTTGCACGTAGTTGAGGTGGTGATCCCAGAATGCTCTGTGAGAGAAGGAGGAAGGTGAAGCAGGAAAGGGAGGCAAGGGTAGTGAGCTGGCTACCACTGGCAAGAGGGGGGCTCGATGCCGCAGGGACCCTCTGAGAAGTTGGAACACATCTCAGAATGGCCCCTGGGGACCCTCACACCCCCATGGGGTAAGTGTTGCTCCTGGAGCATTCATCCCTGCCAACCTCAGAGGCAGGCATGCTCCAGAGGCCAGAGAACACCTGCAGGCAGCAAGAAGCAGGAAGCTGTGGGTCACCGGGGAACAGGTGGCAGGTGACCCTGGGGTAAGCCAAGGGCATATAGGTGGGGCTCTGCCTGCCAGCTACACAGTAATCTCCCAATGTTGCTAATGTGTACTCTAGGTGTATTTTTTTTCCCTCAGAAACACTTGCCAAATAGCCCCATTGTTTGCTCTGGATCTAGTTTTAATGAGCAAAATTTCCTCTTTGAACTGGAAGTGCCTGCTTAGAACTGTCTTGAGAAATTCTAGCTAATCAAGGCCCCCTTAAAGTATCCATAATCATGATAGCCCCCTGCATGTCCGTGCATCGTGCCTTCTGGTTTACCAAATTACAAAATTCTTTTTGCATATATGATCTCACGTAATCCTCATGGTAAGCCGGTGAAGTAGAGGACAGTCCTCTGATGCAGTCCCAGAGTGCTCCCCCCTTTTATAAGCGGTTAGAAACAGTTCCGTGATTTCTGTTGGGAGAGGATTCCGAGGGCCTGAGGGAAGTTTTGCAGTATCTCTGCTCTATCTGAACAGTCCCTAACGGACCAAAAAAGACCCATCCCAGCCATTTTACTCAAGTTTGGAAACTTTAAGAATATTGATGCTTCTAGAATAATTACTCAGTTACTTTGTTCATTTTTCTTAATGTACACATGTAACAAGATATCACAATAGAAATTTCTGCCAAGACCTAAAGACAACAGAGATTACATTCCAAAATGGGATGCCAGACCACCAAGCAGGCTTTAGAAGGCAGGCAGGGAAAACCAGTTTTGTGACTGCTGTACCCCTCAATCATGGGGATAAGAGTTTGGAGGTGAGAGAAGAGGGTCTGTGAACAAAGTTTTTGATGTGCTGTGAGTCCCATTCTTACCCACGAGTGAAAGAAGGGAGTATAGGGCCCTTGTCGCAGGCTTAGAGAAAGGGGATCCAACATGTCCCCTGAGAGGTTTAGGAGACACAGTGCACAGGTATCAAATATTCCACTTAGAAAATCTGAGGGATGAGTGACCGGCTGACTATGGCTTTGACTGTGGAGTAAAGGGAAGGCCAGTGACAGCTTGCACTCTCCAAATTTGTTACAACAAATTGAGTATCTGGCTAGATATTGGCCTCACCCAAAATAGGGTTGGCAGTGAAGGGGATCAGAACATCCCACCCCAAAATATGCCTCTGTAACATAAGGGTTATTTTGAGCTGAAGGCAATGAAGAAATGACACACACTGGAGGAACTGTTTGCCCTCTCTCTTTGTAAAAGAGAGACATGCCTTTCCCCTGTGCTGTGCCCCTTCCCCTCTTCGCATACTTGCCCGAGGCACTGACTTGAATCTAAGCTAAAACAACTCTTATCTTCCATTAGTTTCCCCTGTACATTACCTTCCATGATTTACCACCCCTAGAAGCCCAAACCCCTTAACTTGTCTTGTCACTTCATGATTTATCACTTTTTGTTAAAATGGTATATAAGCCCCCAGGCTTTAGGGGATTTTTTCACTCCTTTTTGTGAGAGCCTCCCCACCCCCCAGGCCAAACATAGACCTCCTCTCCTGTTAATCTATCTTTTGTCATTTTAATTTGCAGGTTCCAGTCACTGAATATAAGAGGGTAGAGGAAAAGTCCCCCCCCTTCCTCCCTCCCCCCACGTTACTCCCCACAGCAGTGAAAGATTATCTTAGCTCTAAGAGGGCTGCAGGGGGGACAAATAGATCTTCTCAGAGAGAAGCCTGAGGTATCACCACATTCACAGAGGCTGAAGAAGAAGTAAGCAAGTGGCTAGAATAGAGTATTTGTCCTATGAAACAAACTTTAGGAAAAAGATCCTCAGTAATTGGGAGTAAAGATCATCCAAAAGAGTCTGTGAGAGTCAGCTTAAAAACACCTGCCAAGTCCAAAGAGAGCAGATGATACAAATCACTATGCCAAGACCAATCAAGCAAGAACTCCCCCACTCCTCTTACCTCCTCTCAATTCCAGAACTCCAGCCCTGAAAGAGTCAGGACTCATAGTTAGTAAGTATACTTAGCCCCCTTTCTCTCCATCTTTCAATAATCCTGAGGTGGGACAGGAAAGGGAGCTTCAATTTTAAGGCAAGAATATTTCAACTATTAAATTTATACTATACATTTTGAAGTGACTAGAGGAATCTTGGGTATTACTAAGTGTGACTAGAAAGTCATGGGGCTCGCCCTAAATTTTATCTGGTGCAGGGGAAGAGCTCATTCCCCTGAATGGATGAGAATGGACAGTGGGAGACCGAAACAAATTTGCTTTGATTACACTCCATGAGTCATGTTTTCAACGTTGGGCGATTTCCTAGTGCCCAAGGAAAGAGTGGGTGGTTGTTTGTGAGTTGGACTCTGGTTCAGAACCCCAGAAAACATCACTGGAGAGGTGACACCAACCACATAAATAGGCCAGTGCCCACAGTCGCCATGGGGCTATGATCAAGAAGTACCATTGGTCCCCATCCGATTTAGAAACCCATCCTGACCAGAGATTATAAATGGTGAGAACCACCACTGCTCCCGTTGCTGCACGACCACGGTCCAAAAATCCACTATATGTGCCCCCAGAGACCACCCAAGGATGAATCTATTAAGAGTTTGAATCTCTTGGGATGAACAGATTGGATGATGCCTGTGAATATTACAACAAACAAAATGTTTTAGGAGACCTTTAGAACTTACCGTCTCTCAGATCCAAACCTGCCCTTCCGGGCTCAGCCTTGTGCAGTTCAGACTCTGCAAACCACACTGCGGGCTTCCCTGCGGGCTCCCTGTTAGCTCTTGGATGGGAAGCACCAGAGGGAGACAGCAAAGCTGGAGGAGAAAGAAAGAATGCGTTCCTTCCTCTCTGCATCCCGTGGGGTGCCTGTTCCTTGGTGGTCACTCTGATGTCACCTCTCCACCCCGGCACTGGCAGTTCCCAGCACTTTGCACACAGTGCGGTTTTTCCAACGCTTACCTCACGAGCTTCATTACACTTGCCTCTCCCCGGAGACCCCAGGTCCCCACGGGCCCCTCTCCAGCTCAGAGGTGCCAGCCCAGCCAGCCGTGCCTTCTCCTCAAAGTCTGGGTTTCAGGTTGCTAAGTTTTTAATAATTCCCACCTGCCCTCACACCTAGCCCCTCAGACAGCGGCTGCTTTCTGCAGTTCCTACCTCCGTGACACCCTAGTGTCCTGGTTTTGACTTTCAGTTGCCAAGTTAATAACTTCACTCCTACTGAACAACTATTATACTACCTTCTCTGTTCAAATACCTGACAACGTTTCCCTCTCCTGGCCGGTCCCTGACTGGTATGCCTCTTGCCGAAAAAGTGAGAAGGGGAGTCTCTCAGGGGCCTCACTGGGGTAAAGAATCAGTGGAGCTTCAGGGCATCCGGCTGGCTTAGTCAGTAGACTGGAGCATGTGACTCCGAATCTCAAGGTCCTGAGTTCAAGCACCACATTGGGTGTGGAGCCTACTTAAAAAAAAAAAACAAAAAAACACACAAAACAGTGGGGCTTCTAGGAGGGAAAGCTGCAGTTTTTTAGAGTAGTTTTTTAGTCTTAGCATTAGTTTTTGAACCGTTTTTGAACCATGGAGCTCTCTGAGAGACAGATGAAAACAATGGGCTTTCTCTCTATGAACTGTAAATATCTATCAGCACACACCCCCACCTTCAACCCTCGAATACAGTTTTACACCCACTTACAGGGGTTGGTGGACCCCAAAGCCCAGATTAATCATTCCTGTGGTAGAATGCTGGCCAGGGTGGGTCTTCTTCTTGGAGGAAATCTGGTTGGCTCTCAGAGGCTGTTGTCTAAGCCTAAGAAAAGTCGAACAAAAGGACTGTCAGTACTGGGTTGCCAAGGAGCTGTCCTAGATTTTCAAACTCCCTGAATTTGAGATAAATTTCCTGACTGTGGACCTGCCAACCGTCCTGGATTCCTAGTTGCGCTGGCATCTGAAGCCTTAAAAATGTACCTTTTTCAGCAACGACTATTTTACTCATGGGGACCAAGCCAACAAGAATGAGGTCTTCTAAGCAGAACCCTGTTTGGGGGGCTCTCCTGCCTAGGGGCCCCTGGTTGACAAGCCAGCTGACCTGGCCAGGTCCCCAGTTCTCTGCCCTTCAGCACCTGCCTAGAGTGTAGCCCTCCTGGAAAGAAAGGCACGTCGCCATCTGCTGGCAGGCCCTATTATCACAGGCCAATTTACCAGAAAGCAATCCAGGGTGCCCCGTTTGTAAGCAAGTGGAAGAACTCTTTTATTGTTAGTTATCCGGATGTGTTTGTTGAAGGATTATGCTCTATCCCATTAGAGGGGAGAACACAGTTTGGGAGAAGTTACTACCTCTAGACCTCAATTTTTCCATCTCTAGGGCAAGGCCATTCTCTAAATGCAGAGGGGTCCACCACTGATTTTCCTTTCTCCATTAAACTGCACCAGAGAGTGGAAGAGAATTCTTCCTCACATCACTTACAGTCAGATAGCCACCATCTATCTCTGCAAAGCTACCTGACATATAGTTGCTTTCTTAGCTGAATGTTGATCTTTTAAGTTACTTAGACATTGCTCAAGATACAGATGGATTTTTTTCTCTGTTAATTAAAAAAAGAAAGTTTATTCATTCAATCTGCAAAATTATTCATTCACCCAACAATTTTTACTGAATGCCTACTATGTGCCAGGCACTTTTGAGGCACTAGGGATATCACAATAAACAAAACAAGCAAACAAAAAATCCTTTCCTCATACAGCTTCTCATCTAGTGGAGGAGACAGACAACAAACAAAATATGTAAGTGGATGCATGCCAAGAGGGTTTTTTTTTTTAAGCTGTTGCTCTTTCTTTATTTTTACTATCATTTTTACTTATTTATTTATTTGCTTTTTCAGACAGGCGAAATTATAGCATGTCTGTCTGCTGATGGGAATGATCCAGTAAAGGGGGGCAGGGGGATACTGACACAGGAGAGAGGAGGGAGAATCGGTGAATTGTCCTTGAGGAGGTGAGATGGAATGGGATCTAGTGCACAAGTGTGAGAATCTACTTAGGTGCTGGGGACACAGCAGAGAAGAAAACAGGCAACATCCCTGCCTTTCTAGAGATTTCATTCTAATTAGGGCAATGAACAATTAAAAAAAAAAAATGGATCTATGGTACCCATGGTTTGGGATAAAGGCCATGACTGAAAGACAGCAGTCCTAGAAGTTCTCTTTGAGAAGTGACACTTAAGCTGAGTCCTGAAGTGTGCCACATGTCCATGTGAAGAGCCTGAGGGAAGAGGATTCTAAGCAGAAAGAACGGCAAATGAGAGACCTGGAGGAGGAAGAACTTGGCCCATTTGTACATTTGTAGGAGGTGAAGCTGCAGGAGGGTAGTTACCAAGAAGAGCGAAGCATGAGATGAGGTTATAGAGGTTGGTCACTGATGGCTTTTTTTTTAACAGCCAACGAGTTTTATGAAAAAATTTATGGATAACTCAAGGCAAAGAAGGACAGCTAACATTGTAAAATGACAAAATCAGAATTAAGGCACATTTCAATAGATGGCATGTAACAAATCTCCATGTCAAATTTTACGTTTAGGTTCAAAAAATCAATTGCAAGAAAACAGTAAAAGGAAGATCATACATGAACAGTTCTTATGAAAAGTGTTTTCGGCTTGCAAAGAGCAGAGTCTAGGACAGAGGCCTAAGTGCAAATTCCTTCCTGGGAATGTGATCAAAGGAGCAAAGGAGAGGAGGTGAGGCGGAGTGAAGAAGGAAGAAGAAAAGAATCAGTACAGAACTATGTCATGGAGGTGGCCATGTCTACAGGCATCTGTGTGTACAATCCCAGGAGGTCATGGCATTGCTGTCTGAAAGGTGTCTCAGCACCAACCCAGGGGGGAGGAAAAAAGACAGCAGCTCTCCATTGCCCTCGTACCACCGGGCAAAGGTTCTTTGCATGGTTGTCTACCTTGCCCGTGTGTGAGTGACAAATGGGCTTCCAGGGGGGCCCCACCCATAACGACACTCAGAGGCCCAAAGGCAGAAAACAAGGGGTACAAAAAGTGCACCTGAGGTGGGTCAGGGTCAACTGCACCTGTGCGAACTGGCTGGCACCCCACAGAACTGGATACAGATGGAATAAGGGACAGGAGAGACCTAAACCTTGGAAGCGACTCATGGGACGTGTCTCATGCACATACATTGGTAAAGGAGGACGATTTCCCTTCCTTCGGCATTTTACCTCAGTCTTTTTAGGTTTTTTGTGGAGACACATGTATATAACTGAATCTCACTGTCAGTGCTTTCATGAAATTTGGGCCCTAAAGGCAAAGAGGTCCCCCAGAATGCTGTCCCAGAAGCCATAATAATCCCTTCTTTAATACTTGGCTAAGTCACAAAGCAAGCAGTTTTTATTAAATATTATCTAAGACTCCTGAGTCTTCATAAAATGTTAACTTATATAAACTATTTACTTCCGCTCCACCCAGGGCTACCATTGTGGGGGGAGGGGGCAGTGTGTTATGTTGAGAAAACCATTTATTCCATTTATCCCAGGCTAGCCAAAGGCCTCAAAATTAATATTTTGACTCATCTCCGAGTGAGGTTCTATGTACAGTCTCAGGGCCACACTGACAACAGCATTGAGGAAGATGCTGGTCTTCCTATGGCTAAAACATGTATCCCCACTACCAAGTCAGACTGCCTGCAGTACATTATAAGTTGATATTTTTCAAAACTCCTATAATTATCTTGTGAATAACTCAGTGCCTTGGGCATTAAATTATACCAATGTATTAAATGCAGAGTTTCCCAAAAAATCATAATTTTTGTGATTCTGTTTTGACATTCTTTTTAAAATATACCGGGAGCTTTTAAAAATGAAAGCAGCCCATGTATTTCTTGATTTCTGAGAGATCCTGCCTAATCCCTACCAACTTGCTGGAAGTACTGTTTATGGAAGTTCCATATCCCCCCCCCCCCCATTCTGAGGGCTTATTAGTCCTGCAACCTTTGGCTGCACGGGGGAAAGCAAAGGAGAATGAGCTAGAAGGTAAGTGAGGAACCCGTGCTCCTTTTCCCAGCTCTGAAGGTGTTTGTAAGCATCACCCGAGGCACTCTGGTATTGCACTGGAGATTGGTTTATTTTTCATTTCACAGTGTTAGGAGTCCCTTTATATAATTGTTGCTGCGGGGAGCCAGCACTTCTAGATACGTCTCTGTTGGATCCCCAAAGGATAGTCTTCTCGCAGAGTTTCTTCAACCTATTTATTCTCCCCGCCACTTTAAATTCAAAACTCAGGGCTGAATTCTCTCCTCATTACATCCCTGCTGGCTCTCCAATGGTGCCTTTGGGGGAGGCCCTGTAAAAGTTTGGGGATCACTTATCTCTGCCCTGCAGGTGCTCAACTAGCTGGCTGCTGGCTGTGGTACGCCATTGTTCAACCCCTCAGTGAGCTCCTGGACCTTCCCTCCCTGCCCTTTAGGTTCTAGGTACATGCAATTCAAAGAGGCTAACATGGGCTTGCAGAAATACCACCCAGGACTGGGGTGGGGAGTGTCCAGAACCTCGTGGTAGTCTGAATACTGCCTACCTTTAATAATACCTCCATCACTAATAAGAAGAAGAATGGCAGCGACCATCATTTACTGAATGTTTTCTAATCTCCAGGCTTTATGTTAAGTGTTTTACAAACATTATCCTTGTATAATCTTTACAACTGCTTTACCATGCAAATGGTAGTATTATCCCCATTTTATAGACGAGGAGGCTCAGACTTGTAAATGTTATTTGCCCATGTGGATAGTCATTGGTGGAAGCCAGGCTGGAAGCCAAACATGGACTCCAGAGCTGTCACATTTAACTACTGTATATATTATTGCACAGTCCTTATGTACGTCTCTGCCCGATTAGCAGTGGATGCTACATTTGTAGAGGATAGATTTACTCATCCAACTGTCCTCTGCTCTTCTTGAACTGGGGAAGCCTAGTTCAAGTCTCACATTCCCTCTGAGATCCTCCCCAACCATCCAGCCTTCACAGAGCACCTCTCTCCCTGAATTCCCCTAGCAAGTAGAATGTGTGCCAGTGACTTGGCATTTTATCACCCAAGGTCTCAGGTCATTATCTCATTCAAGTGGGAACATCTTTTCTCCCCAACAAGAATGCATATAACCACAGGCAAGGACATGTCTTACTTTTCAAGGCAAGAGAAGTACCTGTTGAGTAGGATTGAGTAACTCCTCTTCCTCCAGATCCTTCCTGTTGGCTCAATGGCAGGCCAGCAGCATGCCTTTGAGAGGGCCCTGCTCCAGACTTGAAGACTGGGGTGTTGGAATCTCAGTTATCTTGGCTGTCTGCCCCTCACCATATACCCCTCCTTCCTTGCCCCGTGTCAATATCCTCACTTTCTTGCCCTTTCTTACCTGGCAGTCGTAAATCTGGCAGCTTCCCACTACCTTCCTGATGAGGCTAACTCTTTGCTGTCCAGAGAGGTCACGGCAGCCTATTCCCAGAGAACTCTTGGCCCTCCTCTAGGACCCTCACCTGGGCAAGAAGTGGCCTCCCCAGTGTGCTGCCCTAGGATGTCATTGTGCAGCATCTATTGTCCCCACCCCCTCAGTGTTTTCCCCGTAAACTGCCATCTCTGAGGAGGAATCAATCCACCCTGTAATCATTTTCTTGGAGGGCCTGGGGACTGATTGATGGGTCTAGTTGTTTTATTATTAGCCAGTGTAAGTTAAGTAAGTCCAATCAATAAACTTTATAGGTCTCCCCAGATTGCTCCAGAGGTGAGACCCAGTCGCTTTCACCTCAATAGATTTAGACCCCTGCCTAAATAAAAAGCAATACTCACCTGGAGAAGCAGTTTTATTTCCTTTTGAAAGAATCTCTTAGTGCCCTTGAGCCTGTCATGACTTAAATCAATAACCTTAACAGCTTCCAAGAAGAAATCAGTTGCCTTTGGAGTGTCTCCGTGCCACCGCCCTCTCTGCCTGACACACGACGATTTTAGACCCCTGAACCGAACCAGGCAAAGTGGTGAGGACTAATACCACTGCCCGTCACATCCCTGGGCACCGGGCCCCCCTCCAGTGCTGGCAGTCCAGACCTTCCCCTCCTACCCTTCTCTCCCTCCTGTCCCAGACCTCTCTGTGCCTAAGACTCCTCATAAACACATCCCTGCTCTGCATCCCTGGCCTCCAGGGCCCTGAGTGACTAAACTGGTCTGAGTGACCAGGAGCTGGTCTTCCTTGTCATTTTGAGGGTGAATGTGGTAGTCCTTCCAGGTGGCACTTTTGAGCATTCACAAGAATATCTAGGAAGCAGAGTAAAATGGTGGTATTAGTAACAGGAGGAGGAGGAATAACACCTCGACAGTGAGAATTTCAGGACTTATGGGGGAGAAGAGGGCCCGATCTGGGCCAGTGACCTTGCCAATTATTCCTCGGAGAATGCCACCCTCTCTGCCCATTTAGGGCTGGCCACAATAGGGCTGATTTAAGGGTGATCCTCACTGTCTTCACTCTGCCCCTTCATCAGGCTGGCCAGTCTCCACTTCCAAATTCTGCAAAGACAACCATGATGGAGCCAACAGTGATATGGTCTGGCTAAGGGCCAGGAGCCAGCAGGAGAGGAAAGTCACTTCTATCTCTCAGCCCAACGTCAGAGCATTGTGCCTATGAAAGCCCCATATCACCTATCTAGAATGGTGGCTAGAAAGCCCCTCACAATATTTTCATTCTCAAGTGGGAACAAGACCACCCTCCTTGGCCATGAGATCAAACTCGCAAATTCCAGGATTTCCATGGTTGCTCCAAATCTCATTCTGTGCTGCCAAGATGGACTCTCCAATCAGGCCAGTAAATATGGGATCAGGTTGTCTCAAAACCATTCCTATATTGGAAAAAGCTTTTGTCTTTTTAATTTTTTAAATTTAATTTTAAATTTAAATGGAAGGTGTTTAAATGGAAGTTCATTTATTTATTTTGAGAGGAAGAGCATGCTGGCAGTGGAAGGTCAGAGAGAGAGGGAGAGAGAGAGAATTCCAAGCAGGCTCATGCTGTCAGCACAGAGCCTGATGCAGGGCTCAAACCCACAAACCATGAGATCCTGACCTGAACTGAAACCAAGAGTCAGATGCTCAACTGACTGAGCCACCCAGGTGCCCTTAAGTTTTATTTGAAAGAGAGAGAGAGAGAGAGAGAGAGAGAGAGAGAGAGAGAGAGAGAATCTTAAGCAGGGTCCACATTCAGCATGAAGCCTGATGAAGGGCTTGATCACATGACCCTGGGATCATAAACTGAGCTAAAATCAAGTCATACACTCAACTGACTGAGCCACCCAAGCCCCCTGGAAAAGGTTTTAAATGAAATACTGGGATGGGAGGGAAACCCTCTCCCTATATATATCTATCCCAATAAAAATATATAAATGGTAAAATATAAAAAAGAGAAGTAATGGATTTTTCTGTTTTAATTACATCAATACTTTTAAAAACTGGAATAAACATACCTACATATTGGTCTGTTGCAGTAACGAATAATAGTTTCTGTTTTCCAGGTTTAACCTCTGCAAATTTGTTAATGACTTTGTCAAAACTCATCTTCACATAATTCATGTTCAATGGACAGTTTGTTGTTCAATAGACAGTCTTCACTCATGGTTAATTTTCATTTTGAAAAACTTCTTCTACATGAATCAACAAATATATAAATAGAAGTCTTAAATATAACAATAGGTTTGTCAAAGATTCATTAAAAATCCCATGTTGGGGCGCCTGGGTGGCGCAGTCGGTTAAGCGTCCGACTTCAGCCAGGTCACGATCTCGCGGTCCGTGGGTTCGAGCCCCGCGTCGGGCTCTGGGCTGATGGCTCAGAGCCTGGAGCCTGTTTCCGATTCTGTGTCTCCCTCTCTCTCTGCCCCTCCCCCGTTCATGCTCTGTCTCTCTCTGTCCCAAAAATAAATAAAAAAAACATTGAAAAAAAAAATTTAAAAAAAAAAAAAAAATCCCATGTCACAATTCACTTTAGAAGTTGCAATACTGTCCATGTATTTGTTTCTTGGGATCAATTTTAGATGCTTTCAAATGTCTTCGTAGTAAAAAAATTTCTGCTAAAATATCTCCACCAGAAAATTTACCATACATTTTTATTACAGTTGGTAAACTTCTACGGTGTTTCTTCTGTAAAAATCAGGGAAAATGGTTGAGTAACAGTGAATATTGGCATTATTTGATATGTTGCTTTAGAACAAGCATCCAGCTCTTTGAATGCCTTGAAAACAAGGGATTTAAACATTGCCCTTTTGATATAGGAGTACTGATGCATAGGGACACTTGTACCCCAATGTTTATAGCAACACTCTCAACAATAGCCAAATTATGGAAAGAGCCTAAATGTCCATCAACTGATGAATGGATAAAGAAATTGTGGTATATACACAATGGAGTACTATGTGGCAATGAGAAAGAATGAAATATGGCCCTTTGTAGCAACATGGATGGAACTGGAGAGTGTGATGCTAAGTGAAATAAGCCATACAGAGAAAGACAGACACCATATGGTTTCACTCTTATGTGGATCCTGAGAAACTTAACAGAAACCCTTGGGGGAGGGGAAGGAAAAAAAAAAAGAGGTTAGAGTGGAAGAAAGCCAAAGCATAAGAGACTCTTAAAAACTGAGAACAAACTGAGGGTTGATGGGGGGTAGGAGGGAGGGGAGGGTGGGTGATGGGTATTGAGGAGGGCACCTTTTGGGATGAGCACTGGTTGTTGTATGGAAACCAATTTGACAATAAATTTCATATATTGAAAAAAAAAAAACAAAACACATTGCCCTTTTCGGGCGCCTGGCTGGCTCAGTCAGAAGAGTATGTGACTCCTGGTCTCAGGCTCGTGATTTCGAGCCCTATGTTGGGTGTGGAGATTACTTAAATAAATAAAACTGTTTGAAAATTAGAAATAAATAAACACTGCCCTTTTGAGTCCTTCTGGCACGGGCACATGGAATGACAAAATCCTACTAACTCTTAGTCTGTTTCTTCATGTTTGCAATCAGGCATTATCATTGTTTATTTTGAATTTATGGTTTAAACATAGGAATATGTGTTTCCACAGGGTTTGGAACTGAAGGGTTCCAAATCATTAGGTACTTATTCTGAAAACAAATACTTATGGGTGAATTCACTGGAGTCAGGGGTTAATTCTCAAATTAACTTCCATGTAGAATACAATGCTTGTTAATAGATAAGCTATTTGAATGTGTTCATTGAAGCTTACATATACATTAGTGAAACTCAACAGCAACCAGAGCGATTATGTAGAACTTAGACCGACAAAAGAATTTTTCAAGGAGGATATTTTTATCACTGACATTGTTCAGATTGGCCGGCACATGTGAACAATAAAAAAAACACCAGACTGAATCTTAATTTTATGGTTGTTTGAGAATTTGCTGAATAATGCACCCCCGATAGCCTGCCTTCGGGATGGGTGACCCCACTGCCCTCACACCCCTGGTGTCCCACCACTCACGCGAGGAGGGGGTGGAATTCAGCCCTGGCAAGCCACGCTCTGAGTCTGGCCTTCTAAACCTTGCCAGGAAGCCTTGCTGACCAAACTCACAAAATGGAGGCCCGTATCCAGGTCACCGACCTATTTTGTTCGGCCTGTGATGTTAACAAGCAAAACAAAAAAAGCCACGACCCGCCAGTGTCATTTGGCGGGGTGTGTGCTTACAGTTCACCACTGTGGCCGCCACTCCTATTTTTCATGCTTTGTCTCATTTGCCCACCTCAGTCATCTGCCCGGCGTCTGTAGCCATCTGACTTTACGGCTTTGTCTCTAGAGCCGTCCAGACAGGAACCTAAATGTTGTCCAGTCAGTTAGCCTGATGGCTCTGCTCTCTGCTCTGCCCTCACTGACCACAGCTCACCAGCCTCCCCCTAACACCTCAACTCTAACGCTTCAGAAGCCCCTTTCCCTCTCGTTTAACCTGGTGTTTCTCTCCTCTCACCACCACCGCTCTGCTTCAGAAAGGAGGCCCTTAGGCAACCAGCCGCAGAGTCTCCTCCGGCAGGAGCCAGGCAACTGCCTCCCTTTGCCCGGAAGCTTTGGTCTTCAGCTTCGTCTTTGATGCTCAGGAGGCCAGGGGGAGTGGCGAGCATGTACGTACCTGTCATCCGGGGTGCAGCAAGGGGCTGGCTCCCCTGGTTAGCAGGTGGCGAAATGGAGGGGAGAAACCATTTCCAAGCCCTGAACACACGCGCCGAGTCCCGCCCGTGGTTGGCTTCACTGAACCAACTTCATGCAAAACGCATTCTTGGCCAAGCGGTGCCACACGGACACGAACAATTACTTTCAGCCCGGGGTGGTAGAGCCAGCTCGTGCCAACTCCTGAGATGCAGTTGCTAAGCACTCAGGAATTTTACCGGCGTGGTGTGTCTTAAAATCAGCCAAGGGAGAAGTATTTACACCAAGGACATTGGCAAATGTTAGAAACAAGGGCTTTCTGAGGGGGGTTGACCAGCATACCACGGCCTTCGGCCCAACCCAACATGCCCTGCCCACGGACAGTGACTAGAAATTCTAAGTTTTATTTGATTTCTTTTCGTCCCTTATGCTCTAAGAGAAGTTGTCTAGTGCAGGTAAGAGGTGGGTTCTGGAGCCACCCATCTGGGTTCAAGTCCACATCCTACCTGTGGGACCTGGAGCTTAATCTCCGTGCCTCGTGTTCTCATCGCTAAAGTCAAGGTGGTCCTAGCACCTTCTCATGGGATTTTTGTGGGTTTATACAAGTCAATAAACATGAAGTACCTTGAGCAGGGCCTGCACCTAAAAAGTGCCCCACAAACATTAGTTGTTGTTCTAAGACTGAAATGTCCTGTAGTTCTCTTATTTTAGCTGTGTAGTTAAAAGATGCAAATATCTAGTAACCAATTTAAACCGTGCACTGCTCTGACTATAAATATCACTAATGTACCATCTTTTCGATTGGGTATCTATCAGGTTAACCCAAGTCCTCTTCCCCTCAAAAAGAGAGCAACGACACATGGTAAAAAGCCTATCAACACTGTTATCCCAAAATGTGGGTGTTGGTTTTGCATCTCAACCCCAGAATTAGGAAAAGTCTCCTCTTGCTTTATTTTTTTTTATAAATTCTTTTTTTTCCCCTCAAAGTTTATTTATTTATTCTGACAGAGAGAGAGAGCATGTGGAAGGGGCAGAGAGAGGGAAAGAGAGAATCCCAGCAGGCTCCACACCGTCAGCACAGAGCCTGGTGCGGGGCTCGAACCCACGAAGCCATGAGAGCATGACCTGAGCCGATGTTGGACGCTTAACTGACGGAGCCCATTCAGGTGCCCCTATAAATTCTGCTTTAAAAAAAAAAATCATTTTTAAGGTGCACTGTATTTTTCAAATGCTCACAGCCCTGAAATCAGAACAGATGTTAGAGTTGATGTGTGCATTGGATGTGGCCGTGTGTTTCTTTTTCTGTCCCTAAAAGCAGTTATTAAATTGTTGGTGCATCTTACAACTGATGGTGCCTTAGAATCTGAGAAGGGTAATAATAATTGTCAAAGGCATAATCAGTTAAGGATGGGGATGCCAGCCTCCTCGTCTGATGCCGTGTCCCCAGGATCACAGTGTTTCCAGGGTGGGGCTCTCTTACTTGTGTGACTACCAAGGCCGCCCGTCCCTACCCTGAGGCCCAGTGTTGGTAGGGGTTGGCCCAGGTCCAGACATTTTTTTTTTCTAAGTGTGCAAAGTTGCTTCCTCATTCTTCAATTAGAAGCACAGTGCAGCCTTCCCCTGGGGCTGGGATCTGACCGCCAGCAAGGAAAGCACTAAAGCAATGTGAAAGCAAAGGTGGGGTAGGAACTGGGCTGCGGAATAAGAAGCAGGCCCAGCTGTGCCCGGCAGAGAACATACCCGCAGCACTGACATTCTGAGTCATCCCCTTCCTGGTTCCACATGGTTGGTCCACATGCCACACTTTCTCTATAATCTCAGTTTCCCCACCTGCATTCTTGCCCCAACGGCTCGTGGAGTTTAAGAGGAGCAATCAATAAAAGGCTTGAAAGGACTATGCGAGAAATTCTGGCCGTGGAGACTCCGGGGTGGGGGTGGGGGGCCCCTCCCCAGCTGCCCCCTGAGCCCACGCTCTCCGCAGCCGGTGCCTCTGGGCCCCGGAACTGTCCCTGAGCCGGAGACTCTGAGCCATAGCCCCTGGGACTCCCCTGTGTGAGGCTGGCGCCAAGCTGCAGGGACCCCAGGGGAGCCCCAGC
Source organism: Lynx canadensis (assembly GCF_007474595.2). Classification (NCBI taxonomy): domain Eukaryota; kingdom Metazoa; phylum Chordata; class Mammalia; order Carnivora; family Felidae; genus Lynx; species Lynx canadensis. The sequence continues at coordinate 111,290,805 of NC_044308.2, read as the reverse complement.
TAGAGCAGAAGCCACAGGAGTGACCCTTCATAGGAGCTAAGCTGCCATCCACACCCTGACCTCCTTTGTTCCTGTTTTGTCCCTACTCTGTCCTGCGTGCGGGAGCCCCTACAAGGCTGCGGCAGGAGGGGAGCACACAGTCTGGGCCTGGACCTCACCTGCCACTGCTGTGTCCAGAGCCCTGCGCAGATCCTTTTCCTCTTTGCAGGAGCCACGAGGTTGGGGGGCGGGGGGGGGGGGGGAGGACACAAACATGTCAAGCAAAGAAGCCTTGCAGGAAGACGGGGTGGGGGGGGCGGAGGGGGGCAGCTTCACCCAGCCGCTGCCACTACCATCCCTGTGGCATGAAGATGACAGCCACCACTCAGCATTCCTGCTATGGGCTCCACCCCCACATTCACACCGAAGCCACACTCCCTAGGCCTACACCCAGTCCAAGCTGAGCACTGGGGAACCGGGGATGGACTAACGCAGGGCATTCCTGAGAGACCCAGGACTCCTCCCAAGCAGCTTTGGCTCAGGGCCTCCCCATGTATCTGCCCGAACGTTTCTCGTACTACTAAGACTCTTCCCACTTGTGTAATAAAAAAATTAATCTAGCACAAAAGAGATCTGACGTTTACCCCTAACTCCTGGGAGATAATCTTCATTTGCCTGGGAGGGGGGCATTGGGCCGGCCAGATAACAGCAGTGTGACTTAGGGTGGGGGCTGGCCACACCAGGAAGAACAATATGGTTTAGGGTGCAGCTTTGGGTCACCCAGAGACAGAGATCCCCTACGTGGACAGTCAATCAACCATGCCTACATGACGGAGCCCCAATAAGCACTCTGAACACCAGGGCTTAGGTGAGCTTCCTGGGTTTACAACACTCCATGCATAGTCTCAGGTAGATTCCTGGAAAGTAACGTGTCCTGACTCCATGGGGAGGGGACAAGGAAAGCTCTGGGTCTGGTCCCTGGACTCCATCCTATGTGTTCCTTTCCTTGGCGGATTTTAATCTATATCCTTTCCCTATAAACTAGTCATGAGTCTAACAGCTTTCAGGGAGTTCCATGAGTCCTTCTAGCAAATCATGGAACCCTGAGAATGGTCTTGGAGACTCTGAACTTGCAGCTGGTGCCTGAAGTGAGGGCAGTCTTGTAGTCACTGTTCCCTCTAACCTGTACAATTGCCCTGAGTCTCCTCACTGCCTATTCTTCCCCTTCACTGGGGCCAGAACTGCACTGGGGTCTGAGCTCACCCCCTTCCTGGGCTCCCACCCTTTTATCCTTCATAGGCATTTCCCTCCAAAATCTCTTTTACGGCCGATCCCATCTTGGCATCTGCTTCTCAGTGAACCTGAATGAACACAGGTGGTCTGTGAGCCATCGGTAGACTCGTGGAACCCACCTCACACCTGCTAAGTGACACTCTCAGAGGCGAGGCCTAGGGATCCACATTGTAGATGAGGTGCCCACATGATTCAGGTGCACACCAAACTTGAAGGGCCACTGGCCTGGACGATGGGCAGTTTCTGAGCCACTGCTCAGGCTCAGATGAAAGGCCGCCACCAGTGGGAGGTGGGCATCCAAAGCACCACCAGGCTGCTGCCCTGGGTGGGACGCTAAGCTCCCAGCTGCAGGGTGGATGTGTCCCGTGATGGTCTCATGGGTGGCAGTGAGTGCAGTCATTGTAGGAGCTGGTCCCACGCATGAGACCAGGTGCTTCCTGCTGCCTACACCCCCACCACCTTGTCGGAGACATCAGTCCGTTATCCTCACACCCAACCTGGCTCTTTGAGAGCCCAAGCTTCAGAACATTTCCCTGCAGCATCTACTGCCATCTCCTTTTTCCACCAGGATGCTGGGATCCCTATTCCTCTCTAGGGTTTCTTGTCATCACAAAAGCTCATCATCACAAAAGCTCAATCTTTCCAAAGCCTGACAAACAAGGACCACTTCCTCTTTGCATTTCCTTGTATGTATTTCCACTTTTGACAACGCTTCCATTTATTCATTCATTTATCCAACAAATGCTATAGAATGCTTAGTGCATAGCATATACACACTGGAGTCATCGTACCCATAACCCCCAAATGGGATCAGCCTAGACACAATGGACTGAAGAATCACAGATCTTGAGACCACAAAGTTACTTGATGTGATGATAAGAATAATAAGGTGGTCAGACTAGTCAATTACAGAAATCATCTTAGAAATAAGCTGCCATGAAATACAACATAGGAATGTACCACTCATGTGATTGAGGCGCCTCCGAACCTTCCCCGGAACCTTGGTTGGTGCGAACGTGTGCTTCTGACCTTGATGACCACATCTCCAATCCCTTCATCCAGGACTTCATCCTGGGTGGCTGAGGACTAGATCTTAGACAAGCAGCTCTTAACATCTTTTGAATTAGGAATCTCTTTGAGAATTTGATGAAGGCTATGGACTCCTTTCTCCACAAACAGACTCCCCCTCCCCCCGCCCCGAGATAGAGATCGTGCCTGTGCACAAGCAGGGGAGGGGCAGAAGGGGAGAGAGAGAATTTTAAGGAGATTCCACACTCAGCACAGAGCCCAGTATGGGGCTGGATCTCATGACTGTGAGATCATGACCTGAACCAAAATCAAGAGTAGGACCCTCAACCGACTGAGCCACCCAGGCACCCCTAGCCTTTTATATATGCAAAATTGTGTACACATTCCAAAGGGTTCCATCCTCTGCTCACATATTTAGCTACAGTAATGTAGCCAAATATTTAGTACAGTATTACTAATATTAGCAATTAAAAGAAAAACTATTTCTCTACTCACAACACTTCTGGCACCAAATATGGGGGGAGGGGTTTCCACATCAACCGATTCTCCAACTCTCCATGCACCAACTGTTCTCATTCTGACACAAACTATGAGAGTTGGCACGGACCACACAAGCTAAGGGTTCAGATCCATAAGACTGCTTCCACTTCGGACACCAGTTGCAAGTCCCAGGCTATGACTTACACTTCTTTTTTTTTTTTTAAGTTTATTTATTTTGAGAGAGAGAGCGCGCGCATGTAAGTGAGCATGCATGTGAGCAGGGGAGGGAGGGAGGGAGGGAGGGAGGGAGAGAGAGAGAGAGAGAGAGAGAGAGAGAGAGAGGAGAGAGAAACCCAAGCAGGCTCCACACTGTCAGTGCAGAGCCTGGTGTGGGGCTCAAACTCACAAACCATGACATCATGACCTGAGGCGAAATCCAGAGTCGGACGCTTAACTGACTAAGCCACCCAAGCATCCCATCACTTACACTTCTTTTATTTTTTAATTAAAAAAAAATTTTTTTTTAAGTTTATTTATTTTTGAGACAGAGCATGAATGGTGGAGGGTCAGAGAGAGGGAGACACAGAATCTGAAAGAGGCTCCAGGCTCTGAGCTGTCAGCACAAAGCCCGACACAGGGCTCAAACTCATGGACCGCGAGATCATGACCTGAGCTGAAAAGTTGGACGCTTAACCGACTGAGCCACCCAGGCGCCCCCCATCACTTACACTTCTAACCAACTGCCTATAAATCCAGGTTCCCATAGCCCCTTCCTCAGGCTTGATAATGTTATCAAGGCTTACAAAACTCAAAGAAACATCTACTTACATTTTTCTTATATTATTATAAATAATATTATAAAGGATACAAATGAACAGCCAGATGAAGGGGAACAGGGTGAGGTCCAGAAGGGTGCCAGGCACAGAAGCTTCTGTCCTTATGCAGTTGGGTGTGTCAGTTTCCTCGTATGTGGATGTGCTCACCAATCCAGAAGCTCTCTGAACCCCGAAGTTTAGGGACAGAGGCTTCATCACGTAGGCATGATTATTGACAATCGTTAACTCAATCTCCAGCCCCTCCCCTCCCTGGAGGATGAGAGGTGGATCTGAAAGCTTCAGACTTATAATCATGACTTGGTCTTTCCGGTGACCAGTTCCTCTTCTTGAAGCTATCTAGGAGCCCACAGAAAATTGCCTCATTAGAACAAAAGACACTCCTATCAGGAAATTTCATGAGATTTTGGAGTTCTATGTCAGGAACTGGAAGCAGAGACCAAATATATTTTTTATCATGTCACAGTAATAAAAAAACTAGAAGAGATCTAATAGTGGAATTAAGGTACAATATGACCAAATAATAACACATTATGCAGTGATTGAGATATTTTTTTAAAAATGTTAATGTCTATTTTTGAGAGAGAGAGAGAGAGAGAGAGCACAGCCAGGGAGGGACAGAGAGAAAGAGAGACACAGAATCCAAAGCAGGCTCCAGGCTCTGAGCTGTCAGCACAGAGCCCAATGTGGGGCTCGAACCCACAAACTGTGAGATCATACCTGAGCCAAAGTTGGACAGTTAACCAACTGAGCCACCCAGGCACCCCAAGATTTTTAAAAAATACCCTTGCTGACATGATGAGCCAAAATATACTGCCTATCCTGTGATGGACATGATTATAAGTTCTTTAAATGTATTAATTCATGCTTGTCACCAATGCCTTATAAGGTATGCTTTAATTTTACTCTTATTTTGTAGATAAGGAAACTGAGGTAGAGAGGTTAAGTAACTTGCCCAAGATTATATAGTTACTAAGGAGAGGGGCAGGATTTGAATCCAGGAGATCTGAGTTTATAAACACAAAAATGTAGAATATGAAGTCCTCCATACCATATGATCCCATTTTAGTTAAAAAAAAAAATTTTTGGACTGGTGACCCCTGTGGTGGCTTTACTATACGCCCACAAGTTCTTGGATTCTCCTCCTTTCAAGAGTTAGAAGTTAAATCCTCTCCCCTTGAGGGTGGTCTTCACTTACTATCTTCCTTCTAATGAATAGAATGTGGCAGAAAGGACTTCCAAGACTAGGTCACAGAAGACACTGCAACTTCCTCCTTGTTTTCTCCCAGATCACTTGCTCTGGGAGAAGCCAGCCCCTGTGCTGTGAACATTGTCAAGCAGTCCTGTGGAGAGTCTATGTGGGGAGGAACTAAGGCCTCCAGTCGACAGTCTCAGGAATAAGCCACTGGCAATCAGGTTTTCCAGTCCCATTCCAGTCCCAAATGGAGGTTTCTCATCTGTCAAATGGGCATTAATTCTGCAGAATTCATGAAATTAGATATTGCCAGATATTTATTGTCTTAATCCATTCAGGCTGCTGTAACAAAATGCCACAGACTGGGCGGCTTATGAACAGCAAAATGTTATTTCTTATGGTTCTGGAAACTGAAAGTCTAAGATCAGGGTGCCAGCATGGTGACATTCTAGCAAGGGACTGCTTCCTGGTTCATGGTCAGTCCCTCCTCACAGCATCTTCTCTTGGCGGAAGGGGCCAGGGATCTCTCTGGAGCCTCTTTTATAAGGGCACAAATCCCATTCATAAAGGCTCCCTTCTCATGACCTAAGTACCTCCTAACAGCCCCACCTCCTAATACCATCACACTGGGCATTAGGATTTCAACATATGAATTTAGGGGTGGGGGGAGAGCACAAATGTCCAAACCATAGCATTTACATAGAACAAATAACATGATTATATACAATGTGAGGCAGATTATGTGCAGTATAAAAGAGAAACAATACTTCCTGACAAGAATGATTCCTGCAACCTATGGTCTTATGAATGTAAATTTAGGGACTAACAATTCTCATTTTTAAATTCCTTTTTTTTTTTTTTAATGCTGAAGTATTGGGCACCTAGATGGCTCAGTTCGTTAAGCATCCAACTCTTGGTTTCGGCTCAGGTCGCCTCACAGTTTGTAGGTTCGAGCCCCGCATCAGGCTCTGTGATGACAGTGTGGAGCCTACTTGGAATTTTCTCTTTCTCTCTCTCTCTCTCTGCTCCTCCCACATCTCTCTCTTTCTCTCTTTCAAAATAAATAAACGTTTTTAAAAATGCTGAAGTATTTTATTTATTTATTTTTAAGTTTATTTATTTATTTTGAGAGAGAAGGGGAAGGGCAGAGAGAGGAGATAAAGAATCCTAAACCGGCTCTGAGCTGTCAGCCCAGAGCCCTGACAGCTCAGAGCCCCACACAGGGCTCGAACTCACGAATGGTGAGATCATAACCCGAGCCAAAATCAAAAGTCAGACACTTAACCGACCGAGCCACCCAGGTACCCCAAAATGCTTACGTATTTTAAAATAAATTATAGCATCATAATATTTCATCCCTAAATACCTTCTCCAAAAAGTGAGAACATGTTCCTGCATAATTGCCTGACCTTTGGCCAATGATACTGCAAGAAAATTTCCCCAAGCAGAATTCAGGAACGATAGCATTCTCCTCACACGTACCTTGCATATAAGCCTCCACTATCAGGATCTTGTTTAAATGGCAGTAGCAGTAGATCGGCCCTTTGTAAATGAATTGAAGCGGACCGATTAAAACGGAGAAATGCTCATACCTAGCAACTTACGATAGAATAGGTTTCACCCATCTACAAGGGAGGGAGAATACTGTGTGGATGGGTTACGCAAGAAATAGCCGTGAGCCAGAGACTTCCAGTATCTGCCACGTTGGCAGACCAGCAGGGCCACTGGCTCCCTTTCCCAAATTTCTGCTGGAAAAACTACAGAGGGAAACTGGGATTCCGGGAACCAACACCAACAACAATAACTATAGCAACAAGGCTTGAGAAGCCCCTGGGGAGGTGGCTCACACCAGGGCCTTGCCTTGTGCACTCTCCGGCACACAGTACAGGACAGAGCCACCAGCGCTTCTGGGGAATGTGTGCTTCCTACCTGGAGCGCTGTTACTCCTTCAGAAGAACAACAGCAAACCACACAAGCCACCCGTGTGATTTGAAGCAGAAGGATTTGAACAGGGACAAACAGACCAAGAATCTAAAACAAGCCTCAAGTAGAAATAAAGAGACAAAAGATACAGGGATGAAGCAAGAAGTGTAAAGAATGGGGCCCCTGGGTGGCTCAGTCGGTTGAGCGTCCGACTTTGGCTCAGGTCATGATCTCGCAGTTCGTGGGTTTGAGCCCCGCGTCAGGCTCTGTGCTGGCAGCTTGGAGCCTGCTTCAGACTCTGTGTCTCACTCTCTCTCTGCCCCTCCCTTGCTCATACTCTGTCTCTCTCTCTCAAAAATAAAATAAACACTGAAAAATTAAAAAAAAAAAAAAGAAGTGTAAAGAACACGTAGAAATATTAGGTATGAAAATGCTAACCATGAATAATAGACACAGGGCCAGGCTAGGACTGAATGACACCCAAGGACAAAGCAAAAGAGAAAACAAGGTAGACCTGCACAGGCAGATACTGGTCTCACCACCCCCCACCCCTCCTGCCCCAGAGTCTGGGGTTTGCCTGGAGAGCTTTCTCATAAAAGGGACTGGTGGAGAAGTTGGATCCTGTCTCCTGTGCACCTGCTACACCATGCTTGCTGTCGCTGGACCTACAACTTGGAGGTCCCGGTCCCTTCCCACCTGATCCTTTGGCCCATTGCCTTCAGGTGGAATTTCTCCCTCTAATACCCTACAGATGGGACCGGCTACACAGTGTGCAGGTCCCCATGCAAAAGAAGAGTGTGATGCCCCTTGTTAAAAAAATATATATGTATGAAGACTTTCAAAATGGTGACAACACAACATTAAACCAGTGGTCCAGGAAGCCTACTCAGTCCATAAGGGTCTGGGGGCTCCCCAGCCTGCCCCCAACCCCACCCTTGCAGCTGGGGGTACATCAACGAGCTTTGGGTTTGTTACAGAGCTTCCTTCACCCCTTCAGCCACCCACTGGGTGGGATCTGTCAAAATCCATTCCCAGACCATTTCTCCACGCGGGCCTCGGGCTCAACCCCACCAAAACTCATTCCTCGTCTCACCAGTGTCTTCCCATCAAATGAATAACCTTAGAGCAGTTTCTTTGGGAACCTCTTGAGGCCCTGAATTGTCCCCAGGCAGGCACTCAGAGCCGCTCTCCCTTCAACCCCAGCAACAGGGACAGATGGCTACTGGCAGCCGTTCTGAGGTGGGGTGGGGTGGGGGTCTCAGTACCAAAAAGGAAAATAAAATAGGATTCATCCCTTCCCCAGAGCCATCAGTCCACAAAACTGCACTGTCAGAGGGGTGCGTAGGTGGCTCAGTTGGTTGAGTGCTTGACTTCAGCTCAGGTTGTGACTTGAAGTTTTGTGAGTTCAAGCCCTGCACGGGGCTCTCTGCTGTCATCACAGAGCCTGTTTCAGATTCTCTGTCCCCCTCTCTCTCTGCCCCTCCCCCGCTAGTTCTTTCTCTTTTTCTTTCTCTCTCTCTCAAAAATAAATAAGCATTTTTTTAAAAAACTGTGTTACCAGAAAAGCCATCAGGCTTAGAGGGCCCCAGTGAAAAATTTAGAGTCAGGCTAGGGAATTTTGTTTTTCTGTTCGTTAAAAAAAAAAAAAAAAAAAAAAAAGTGGATGATGAGGTAGTTCAAAGAGCCATTAAACCCCACAATGAAAACCTAAGAGTTCTGGCAATCTGCATCCTCTTAAAGAGTTCTGATTTGGGCAGTGGGAAGGCTTGTGTGTTGGGGGAAAGGGGACATAAAATATACATAGCATAAAATGTTAACCATTTTAATTATTAAAAACATTTTTTTTAATGTTTGTTTTTGAGAGAGAGACAGACAGACAGAGCATGAGTGGCGGAGGGGCAGAGAGAGAAAGGGACACAGAATCCAAAGCAGGTTCCAGGCTCCGAGCTGGAGCCAGACGCGGGGCTCAAACCCACAAGCCATGAGATCATGACCTGAGGCGAAGTCAGACAATTAACCGGCTGAGCCACCCAGGCACCCCACCATTTTAATCATTTTTAAGTGCACAATTCAGTGACATTAAGTACATTCACACTATTGTGCAACCCCCACCCCTATCCATTTCCAGAACTTTTTCATCGTCCGCAACTGAAATTCTGTACCTGTTAAACAATAAATTAAACAATAGTTCCCCATTTACCGTCCTCTCAGCCCTGGAAACCTCTTCTCTACTTACTGTGTCTATAAATGTGTCTGTTCTACGTATTTCTTAGGTAAGTAGAATCCTATAGTATTTGTCCTTTTGCATCTGGGTTCTTTCACTTAGCATGATGTTTTCACTTGGAATCCATGTCGTAGCACGTGTCAGGATTCCATGCCTTTTATGGATAAATGATAGGGTCCCAGGATGGGTCTGAAAATTAAACTGACAAAAGACAGAATGACAGGAAAAATCATACAAAACCTTTTTCAAGTATGCTTCACACCCAGTGCAGAGCCCAATGCGGTGCTTGAACTCATGACCCTGAGATCAAGACATGAGCTGAGATTAAGAGTTGTACGCTTGACTCACTGAGCCACCCAGGCCCCTCCAAAATTATGCAACTTTTATTAATTTTTTCATGCACTTGGAAGCCTTCGCAGGAGATAGAGACCTGAAGAAGTGAACAGAACACGAAGCTTTATACCTTTCAGACAAAGAAGCAGTAAATTTGTAAGGATTTGACAAGACAAATCCTTAGGCTAGGGGGAGTAAATGGTGAAGAAATCACGAGGAAGATAAGGGTTAATTTAACAAGGTTTGTTTCCACAGATTTCTCAGCCCCAATCCCCTGGCCTATAATGATAAGAATGTCTTCCTTCCTCCTGGTACAGGGAGGGTACCTTTCACATGGGGGTTTTATGACCTGTTTAAGAGAAGAAGGGCAAGGGCCCAGGGGCAGTCAAAGCAACCTTCCTCCTTCTCCTGTTTCCTCAAACTCCTTCAGCCTAAAATATTCAATCTGCCAAGGTGCTGTATTTTGGGGTCGCATGTTCCGAACACAATCACTTGCCCACACCTTTGTCAGGGGCCCTTTTGCTAAACTCTCCTCAATTACTCCATTAGAGGATCTCCTGCCGGGCACTGACTGACAAGAACAGAAACCCTTTGGAGCCAGGAAGACAAGAATTCAAATCTTGGCGTTTTTTGCTCAATCGCTCAGATGGGTTCATCTCTCTGAGCCTCCCCTCCTTCCATGGTCAAGTGGAGATAATGACATAAATGGGCTTGTGGGGTGGATAGAATGGAAGAGCAAACGTGAATGCCCAGCACACTGTGTGTGCCCAGTAGTGCCAATCCCCTTTCTTCTGCTGAATGGAGCTAGTCTTTGGTCCCTCTCACAGCCTCCATTGGCTTCTCTGACTCTGCTGCCCGTGACTACTTAGAGTGCCCAAAGTGGTGCTCCATCCCTGGTCTGCTCAGCCCTCATAATCCACATCTCTTCCTTGCTACCTGAGTAGCCCCAGAAGCATCCTCGAAGACCCCATTGAAAACCAGTGCATCCTTTTGTTGCATTCCTTGGGAAGTCTTTTTGCCCCTAAAGTAGGTGAAAATATGTTACCCAACAAACTCATCTCAAACTTTTATTCACCCAAACGTTACAATCCCAGGTAAGGAACTGGCTTGACTCCATTAAAATTTACAGCTCCTTGAAGTTTGAGGCTGAAAACAAATACTCAGGACACTTGGCTAGGAATTTCCCCATGGGCTGACCACTTAGCTTCTGGAATCCTGGAGTGGTGGGAGGCAGCACGGCAAAGAGCCAAAGCTGAGAGTGTGGCTTCTGGAGTCAGTCTGCCTGGGCTTAAATGTCAGCACCCCCACTCACTAGTTGTATGATTTAGGCAAAGAACTAATCCTCTCTGATCCTAAATTTCCTCATCTATCAAATCAGAGTATACATGCCAACTTCACAGGACTGGGGTGGCGATTACATAAAATAATCCAAAGTACTCTGTACATTGCTGGGTACACGATTCATACTCAGCGAAAGTTAGCTATTAATAATTTCATTTCTACTCCACACTACTAAGGACGATCCATGAGTGCACAGCTGGAGACAAGGGCTCCAGGCAGATGTCTTATCTATTGTATGTATGTATGTATGTATGTATGTATTTAAGAGAGGGCACAAGTGAGCAAGAGGCAGAGAGAGAGAGAGAGAGAGAGAGAAGTGGGGCTCACTGGAAGCAGGGCTTGAGCTCACCCAAAGGGGGAGTTGAACTCACCAGATGTGGGGCTCGAATTCATGAACCGTGAGATCATGACCTGTGCCAAAGTGAGATGCTTAACGACTGCGCCACCCAGGCGCCCCTATCATATTGTTTTTAAATCTTTTTTTTTTTTTTTTTAAAGTAGGCTCCATGCCCAGTACAGAGTCCAACACAGCCCAACACAGGGCTTGAACTCACAACCCTGAGATCAAGACTGAGCTGAGATCAAGAGTCAGACACTTAACCAACTGAGCCACCCAGGCACCCTCATGTTGTTTTTAAAATAAGATTCTTTTTTGTTATAAAAGTCATGACTATTCATTGTGTAAAGTTTGGAAACTAGAAAAATATATAAAGAAGAAAATAAAGGTCACTTGTAATCTTACATACAATTACAACCACTAATTGTTTTTGGTGCCTTTTCTTCCAGATTGATATACATTTATGTATATCACATGTATTTGTATTTATAGATAGTTTTTATATACCAAGAATCTGTATACTGATTTAATCACTGCTGTGCCCTTTTCCTTGTGCCATTGGTCTCCTAAAACATGATTTTTAACTTAAAACCATCTGTTAGTTTGGTTGCACGTACATCTTTAAAATCATATAGTGTATAAAATAACATTCTAAGGGAGGAATATGGCTTTTTCCCACACTCACATTGCATGACATAATTCATTTGAATTCTTCCCATGTCTCTTGCACATTATGATTTTAAAGATCTTTTCTCCCCGGAGCCACTTTTTGAGTTCTCTGTCAGCTTTCTAGAGGGTGTTACCTTCCCTTTCATGTAAATTGTTTGCGTTTCAGCACTTTTTAAACCTATTTGCAGTCACTGGAAATTTTATCCTAAACCACAAGTGAATATAGTTAGTTCTACCTAAAACAATTCAGTTTTTCTTTTTGAATACAGGATTCAATAGTAGAAGGTAGATTTTTCATGTGCTGTGTGATCCCTACAACATAACCATTTAGTTTGTTTCCTTTATTTTTTTATAGCTCTTTAAGAGTTTATTTTTAAATAGTCTCCACACCCAACGTGGGCCTCAAACTCACAACCCCAAGGTCAACAGTTGCCTGCTCTACTACCTGAGCTGGCCAGGGGCCCCAGCTCGTTTCCTTTAAATGTTACATTTCTAACAAGTTATACATGATACAATATTCAAAAGGAAAGGTAATTTTTCATTGACATTTAATTTTCCTTCTTAAGACAGAATATTACCTACTTAAGCTGTTCCCTATTAATGGATACTTAGAGTGTTTTTTAATATCTCATGAAGCTGATTTTTGAAATGGCTTGGCAAGGAACTAGGAATGGGGAAGAAGTCAAGATCCACTTCAAGAGAGAACCTATACTTTTGATTGTACTTAGCAGCATCTCTGACTTCTCTGAATAGTAAGCAAGTTCCTTCCACCTCCTTTAGAACCAATACTGTTCTTTGACTCTGGCTGGTGTTCAGGGGGCTGAAGCCCCAGGCCCAGGCGCCGCTGACAGGCGGGGGAAGGAAGGCATAGGATGAGATAATTCTTCAACCAGCCCGTTTGTTCCTTGCTAAACTCCAGATGCCTCAGGCTCTACTGGCAGCAGGGACACAGCCCAAAGGATACGCCTTCAATCCAGCAGAGAATTTGGCCATCAGGCCACCTGCTCAAGCCTACACACCCCATGGTTTCTGCTGGCCAGTGCCCCGCCCCTTTGCCAGTTCCTTATATTACATAAATCAAGGCTCGAGACCAGCTGAAGACAAGTCAGGACTGAAAAAGGAAAGAGAATTAGAATGGGGTAGCCAAACAGAGGCCTCTGGCCCAACAATGTGACATCTGGTATTGGAATTATCCCAACAGACAAATGCACCCTTGATGGGCGACTACGAGAGACATTGACAGTTGATACTTTGGGGTCTGGGGATGTACAGAAAGAAAAGACCATTTCTCTCTTGAAAATTCTACCCAGTTGCCTAATACCTCAAGAAGCTACCCAGTTGGTTTTGCAGAAGTCATCCAAACCTGGCAGAGGGGTGAGTTTTTCTTGGTGATTGAGAATTCAGAATGTTCAGAATGAAGTTAGAGGCAAGAAACTGCTGAAGAAGTTGGGTTCCACCCAGTGGTATGCTGGTAAATGTTAACAACAGGTTCTCAAATGGGGGATGGGTGGGCAGCAAGGAGCCCTGATCAGTAGAGTCTCCTAGTTTCCATGGTGTCACTGAATGCAGAGTTGTAAAGGTGTGAATTGAAGAGTATTTCCACCATACAGATACAATACATAGAAACAACTTCGAGAGCATAGATAATAGTATTGAGTAGTAAAATAGTTAAGATGTGATGTTTTAAGTAGTTATTTTACTCTGCTTTCAATATAATTTATTTAATTGCAAGCTTATGTAATTTAATGTTTAATAAGTGTTTAACTGATGGCATGTAAAATTCCTGAAAATAAGTCAGCTTTCATAAGCCACTATAAGCCAGCAAATCATTAAATAAATAAATAAATAAATAAATAAATAAATAAATAATCCAGCACACCATTTGGACTTCCAGCCTCCCCTGTCACTGACATGACCTCTCAGTCCCCACTCCAATGTAGAACTAGCAAAGAGACCTTGGGCAGAGTAACAAAGCCGTGTTGAATTTGAATCGCATTTGAACTGTTCCCTTGTTTCCCCATTTCCATTCAGACACCCAACAGATTGGATTAAGCCTGCCCACATTGGTGAGAATGGGTCTCTTCAGTCCTCCAATTCAAATGCTAATCTCTCTCTTCACAAACACCTAGAAATAATGTTTTACCAGCTATCTGGGCTTCCCTTTGCCCCTTCAGGTTGACACATGAAATGAACCTCACACAACCCTAACCTTTCTTTAAAATTTGTTTTAATGAGGGGCCTCTGGGTGGCTCAGTTGGTTGAGCGTCCAACTTTGGCTCAGGTCATGATCTCGCACTTTGTGAGTTTGAGCCCTGCATTGAGCTCTGTGTGGACAGCTCAGAGCCTAGAGCCTGCTTCTGATTCTGTGTGTCTCTCTCTCTGCCTCTCCCCTGTTCATGCTCTGTCTCTCTCTCTCTGTCAAAAATAAATAAACATTAAAAATATTTTTTAAAAAAATTTGTTTTAATGATAACATTTGGCAGATGTGCATATAAGCAAGGCATAGACGTTACTATAATGAGCACCTGTGAACTATTCAGTTTGAAAAGTAAAACATTACAGATTCACCTGAAGTTTCCTGTGTGTCTTCTTCATTATGTCCCCCTCCCTCTTCTTCAGAGGTGACCACTGTCCTGAATTTGATGTTTACCATTCCCATGCTTATCTTCCTAATTTTAGTAATATGTATTTATCCATGTGTTTTTGTGCGTATGTGGGTGTTTACATATGTATATGTGTATATGTATTGTTTCCAGTCTCTTTACAGATAGGAAAATTTAAAACACTCAGACTCCAACTTGCTTGAATAAAATATCTTTCTCATTATTATTTTTTTTTTTTCTGTTTCTGGCTCTGAAGAATGAAGATCACCAAAAACAGGCTTATGGATAAAACTGGCCTCTTTATTTCTAGCCTAAGGATAATTTAGAAGGATGGGTGCATGGCTGGCCTGCAGGATTGGAATAAATGCTAACGAGCAAAGAAAAGTTGTTGTTGTGGGGTGCGGTTTTTTTTTTTGTTTTTTGTTTGTTTTTTTTTTTTTTTTTTACTTCCAGATAATGGCCTGTCTTCTGTTTCACTGTGAATGCCACAGGTAGCAAATCATGGTTGTCACTTGAATTTCCATCTGGCTTTTCCTTGTCATTCTGTATAAATGCCGCTGTGAAGACGTCTTATTCATTGAATCCTTTACTAACCATAATTTTCATCCAAGAGGTAAGAGTTTACATAGCATTTCTTTCTATTTTACCCCTTTCTTAAAATGACAAATATTGATAAACATCAAGGCAGGGAGATGTTTTTTACGCAGATTGTCGTAAGCTAAAAATCACAAGATGGAGATTTGTGATTCTTTTTTGAACTTGATTATAAAAGTTTTTATCGAGCACTGTCAGACGCGTAAGCTGGGGAGAGACTTCAGATTTATAACTTGGTCCTAAATGGGCAACAGCAGATATAAAATCTTGGAATTTAATATCAGCTTTGAAAATGTTAAATTGAGAGTTCGAGCCGTTTTTACTTTATGAACTGGCACATTGTAGAATGCACGGGCTGTATTGATTTCTGACAGAAGAGGCTGTCTCTAAAATGGATTTGAGCCTTTTCATATTCCATTTCATCCTAAAGGCACATTTTAAGTGATGTCCTCTTCATTTCCATTTAGTGTGTGTGACTTAATTGAAGAAGAAAGAAAACAGCTTTACAGAGAAGGACCTTTTCCAAGAGCCTGTTGGGGTCACTACAGGGGTGGAGAATAAAATTAAGGAAATCTGCTAAATGACCTGAAGTTCACGCCATGGATTTTTTTTTTCCCCCAAGTATTTCAGTTCAAAGCAGATTCAAAACCATTTCCTTGGGCTATTTTTGAAACAGAGCGACAAGAGGAAAACAAAGTCCTTTGTGTCACTCCTCAATTTTTTGGCCCACCATCCCTGCCTGGAGAGGTCTCCTCACCACCTCTGCCTGCCTTTCTCACTTTCTGGGAATGCAGTTCTGAGCTCAAAAGTCTTGGAGATGGGGACCCCAAGCAACCTTGGCCTGGTGAACAGTGAAGGACAGGGCTGGGAATATGCTTATCAGGGCAGAAACCATGTTAACATCAGTTGCACATGTCATGGGACAGTTAACCAGGGTAGCTTTTACACTCAGGATTCCAGCCCACAGGTGTCTGTACAAAGACCCAAGATCGGTTGGCAAAAATGCCATCCTAAGCAAGTTTTGGTATAGCCTGTGATTAAAGGTTGTTGGAAAGGAGCCTCTGCCCCAAAGATATCCTCTGTGTTGATTTTCTATGATTGCTGTTACAAATTACTGCAAATTTAGCAGCTTAAAACAACACAAATTTATTCTCTTACAGTTTTGGAGGTCGGAAGTCTGAAATGGGTGTTGTGGGGCTGAAATCAAAGTCCATGTTCCTTCTAGAGGCTGTAGGCAAGAATTGTCACCTTTTCTAACTTTTAGAGGCTTCCTGATGTCTTGGTTCATGGCCCCTTCTTTCATCTTCAAAATACATCAATCCAACCTCTGCTTCTGTTGTCACAGTTCCTCTCCCAGCTTCTGACCCTCCTGTCTCCCTTATAATGATCCTTGCGATTACATTCGCTCTATCTGCATAATCTAGGATAATCCCCACATCTCAAAACCTTTAATTTAATCATACATGCAAAGACCCTTTTTCCACATAAGGCAACGTATTTACAGGTTCTAGGGATTAGGGCGTGCGCATCTTTGAGGGAGGCATTATTTAGCCCACCGCACTTAACCAATACTAAACTGAAATGCTGCCTTTTGAGAGACTTTCTTTCAGGCCTTACATTTTGTATATTTGAGTCTTTTTTAAAATGCAAACACTCCTGGTAAAGTGACGGCAAGACAGCCATCTTGAGAGAGCCCTGGCCAGCTCTTGAGTTCTTTCTGCCCTTAATTCTTCTACCTACTGGGGCTGACTTATGTTGGTTTATGGAAGCCCCTGTGAGGTGCGCCCGCCCTAGCCCTAAAACCATGAGAAAACAAAGAAAATAAGATTATAAGATTACATTTATGAATCCATCATTTACCTGATCAGAACAGAGATACCTAGAGTCATCTGAAAGAGAAAAAAATAGCTCTCACAGCTGGAAGAACACTGAGTAACCAGATGAAGGGGATTATTCTGGATGGTCTCAAGCAGAAGCAGGGTGGCCTGGAAGGAAGTGTGGGAAAGAAAAAGCACAATGCTTGCAGGCCCATGTAGCCGGATCTCTGCCCATCTAGAGCTGTTCTCCTTCTTCCCTACATTGCTCTGTGACCCGAGAGGCTGGCCTCCACAGATTGTGACCCAAGAGGCTGGCCTCCACAGATCGTATCAAGCTCTCTGGCTTCTACTTGGGTTCAGCCAATGGGAGGCACAAGCAGAATCGAAGGACAGGAGGAGCGAGAAGCCCAAGTATTTCTTCCTCAGTTCCCTCCCTGCTAGACAGCTTTGGCAACGATGTGTTTCTTCCCATACCGAGGCCTTGGATCCTGTGGAACTGCTCTCTCCCTCAGGGCTGCAACTACCGGCTTCTCCAGCTTCTGACAACTGCTTCTTCCTTTTGCTCTGGAGATGGTAATTACTCCCAAGGTTGCCAGATTGGGGCTAGATCAGGGGTGCTTCATCATCTCTCGTTGGCTTCAAAACACATCAGAAAAGAATTCCTTCTTCAGCTCTCTGCAATCACTACACTCTTTGGAGTATGCTGTTTATCTCCTGGCCTGATGCCTGCCATATTCCAGCACTGCCCAGAAGAGAGTGAGTAGGCCGAGTTTGATCAGGGCATGCGTCCAGCCGTTCTGGCAGGTACTTCTTTCTGGTAAAAGTGGTGGCCCCAGACCTTAGCACTCAATGCCGTTAAATTCTGGGCTTCTCTGCCTGACACCATCTCTGCACTGATTTCAGAAGCCCTGAACAGCCAGTTGCTGCTTCGACTTCATGCAGCTTCTCATTCTGTGCGAGACAAAGCACTGAGTGGGCTCCAGTCACTTCACCAGCTTTATGTCTTATTGTACATTAATAAATTGGCTTTTTTATTTGTATTGCTCCCTGAGCTTTGTTCCTATGAGTGATCATCGCTCATCCAGTCAAACTGAGGGCATGAGACAATGGAGCGTCTGGAGTAGCAAGGCTGGGAACAGACCAGGTGCTGGACCATAGTGAATGCCCCAAGGTAAATGCCACCTTGCCAGGCTGCCTGGTGGCCAGGCCCTCTGGCATCTCTTGCAATATCTGTCCCAGCACACACTCCTTGCAGATTTCTATAACCTCTAATGTCCTCCACTGGGCCAACATTTTATGATCCTCCCCCAAGCTGTTATCGTCTAACACCTTGCAGGGATTATGTCAGCTGGCTCAGAGCTGGAACACATGGAAATAGGACACGGCTCAATGCCGGAAGAGGGTGGGATGTGGGAGGGGGACAGGTGAGGTGATGAGGCAGGAGGAGGTTGACAACAAAGGGGCTGTCAGCTTGACCTGCTTCACTTTTCTGCAGCTGCCCCTGGGAGCTCTCATTCCCTGCATGCCCTCTATGGGTCCAGGTTCTGGTCTCAGTTCTGCTATTACCTGTGTGAACTTTATCTTCTCTAGATATCCGTTTCCTCAACTGAAAAGCGAATGCTACAAATCCATGAGTCCATTCCACCTGCATTTGTCACGTATGTTCAAGTATTGCAAAACACATGCATATCCTAGTGGCATTTAGCTGGGAAGTAGAGATTCAGTCTGAAGTGGGCTCTTAAGGCTTTAGGTTTAGAGCCCAGGAGGTCACATGAACTTGGGCTTAGAATCCAGATCTACTACTTACAAGGTCTACTATGTGACCCTAGGCAAGTTATTTAACCCCTCTGAGCCTTAATTCCCTCATCTGTAAAGCAAGAACAGTGCTGCCTACCTTACACAAAGGTAAAGATTATATGAGATAATATATGTGTGCCCCAGACCTAAGCCAGGGTCTCCCGCCATCCAGTCTCTGCATGAAGTTACATTTGAAGAAGATAGTCCTAGAGGCGGAGGTAATTCGTACTGCTTTCTGATCACAGAAGTATCACTCAAAGATCATAAGAGAGGGTCCAGTCTATAACCCACCGTAACCTTTCATAAAATATCTTTTATTCTTCTGCCCAATTGCCCTGCCCCCGCTAGAAATCTCACAAAACTCTCCCAACGGCACTAGACTTACCGAGTCTAGCCAGACAAAACGAAACAAGTAACAGAAAAGGATGCGCAGTTTAATTTGATTTTCAGATACACAACAAACCTTTTTTTAAGTACTAATATTTCCCATGCAATATTTGGGACATACTTATACTAAAAAACATATACATTACACTAAAAAAATGACCGGTTTACCTGAAATTCAAATGAAACTGGTGTCCTGTATTTTATCTGGCAACGCTCCCTAACACCCATCTCACAGATTTTGTTTTTCTGTTCTTCATTCCTCCCCATCCCATATTTGCGACACAGGTTGACGGAGCTAAGTTTCTCCCACTTCATTTTCAGATTTTCATCTACGCTCTGCCCGGTACCGGCATCCTCCACAATGAGGGAGAGCTTTGGAGGGGGCCCAGCAAGAAGAACCCTTCCCTTTTCCCCTGCTTCCCTGGTCCTCCCTCTACAGCCACTCCCCCAGTCCTACCTTTGCAGAAGCTCAGTAGCCAGGAGGACCTGAAAGGGTAGGAGAGAAGAGAAGCTCACCGGCAAAGACCAAATTTTTGTTAGTGTTAGGGAGTGGAGGTATCGCTCACACGTTAACACATACGGTACTTAGCTCAGGCTCTGCAGTACGGTAAACACAGACGGCCTGCTCTTCGTCATCCTTCTCCTCCTCGATATTCGGAGCGAGACCTCCTTTCCCAGCCTCCTAGACCAAATCCAAGGCCTC
The DNA here is from genome assembly GCF_007474595.2 of Lynx canadensis. Classification (NCBI taxonomy): domain Eukaryota; kingdom Metazoa; phylum Chordata; class Mammalia; order Carnivora; family Felidae; genus Lynx; species Lynx canadensis. The sequence goes on along the minus strand of NC_044308.2, from coordinate 111,271,268 downwards.
ATTCTCCATAGAACACTCCAGAGACCTTAAAAGAGGCCCGCCCACCCCGGGGCTCCTGCTGAGATGCTGCAGGAGTCCCAAGCCCCCTGGGTCTGGATCCACACCAGCCCGTGGGAGCCTCCGCTCCAGGATGGTCTCAGCTCCATTACTTTGAAGGCCCAGGTGGTCACAACATCGCTTTGTTCTCGGGGTCACGTGACCCACCCAGAAAGCTCAAAATTCCCAAAGGCCCCTGATGAGCCAAGGGGTTCCTTCTGGGACGGCGGCGGCCTTGGTTCTCTTTAAAGGGGCCGCCGGGCCGCTGTTGCCAAAGGCAGTACTCTTCCTCCATCCTGGGGCCACCTGAGGGAGTTAAATTCCCATTTCAAAAACAAAGCCCACTGAACTGGAATAGTGTTGGTCCTGAGTGCCAGCAAGAGCCTTGCCTCATTCCCAAAGGGGTACTGGGTCCATTAAAGCTTTTCACAGCTGATTGCTCACCTGCTCTTTATTTTCCACTTCACTCGGTGCACTAAACAGTGTCCCGGAGAGAAGGACCCAGCAGAACGCATCAATAAAATTGAACATTTCCCCCTCAATCCTCTTTGAGGCAGACCCTCCAGGCTGTCTCGATGGGGAGATACAGCTTCATTTCTTTCCTTTTTTTTTTTTTTTTCCTTCTTCTAAGAGTGGGAATCCAATCTGGGACAGATCAGACCCAGGGCTTTAAAAAAAAAAAAAAAAAAAAATGGCACCACAATCATTTCTCCTTATAACTACCAAGGGGTTTTCTCCGCCGTTCTTTCTTCCTATATCATTGCTACTTCCCAAAGAGCATCACATAAGAAACAGAAAGAACAAAAGAAGAAGGCTGGGTGGCATGGTACACTTCCTAATTTCAATTCATTTCAGCAAACATTTGGTCTGAGGAACCAACCCACCACAGGGGATACAAAGCAGGGTAAAGCCAGAGCCTGCCCTCCTGAGGCCCACCGTGTGGGAGACTCAAGACATAAGCAGCACGAAAGCAGCATTGAGAGGGGCTGTGTGCACAGGAGGAACAGGGCAGGACGAGGGATGGCTAGAAGGTCTCAAAGAGACCTTCAGAGAGGAGCAGTGCTGTTGTTTGTGTGTGTTGTTATTGCTGTGGCTTTTGTTTTTGTTTTATTTTCTCTCCTTTTCTATTCCCCCTCCGCCTTCTAATCAAGCCCATCCCTAGTCTACTGGGTTGGCTGAGCTTGAACTTGGTAATCCTCCAAACCCTTCAGTATTCCTCCCACCGTGACTCTAGAAAACAGACCGTTTTGTCTAGCTTTTCCTATAGATGTTTCTGTCCAGAAGAAGTGTAGCATGCAATATATATATATTGTTGTTGTTTTGGGTTTTTTTGTTTGTTTGTTTGTTTGTTTGTTTTAACTGAGCATTTACTATGGTAAGCACTAAGAAAATGGTTCTGGAAAATAGTCATGAGCAAAAACACCTAGAGACTCCCCCCTCCCCCCGTTCGTGGTGCTCACAGAGCAGTGGTTCAGCATGGAGTTAAGATTACAAATGCACATACTTTGGAGGTGAAAAGAGCTGGGTTGTCTTATCGTCCATGAGACTGTAAGTTAATTAAATTCTCTGTGACTCAGTTTGCTGATGTGTAGATCACGGACAATACTACCCGGCTCATAGGTTTGTCATGAGGTGTTGGCAAGGTGTGCAAGGTGTGGGCGCATGGCAGGAGCCCCCGCTAGTGGTAGAGATGGTATTCTAGTACCACACATTTGGCACCTCGTGATAACACTGACGACACTACTGTGCTTTGCTGTTTTCACATTGTGTCCCATGTGTCTGTTTCATTTCACCCACAACATCATAAGCCCCTTGAGGACATAACGACAACCGAGCAGATCATAAGTGCTCAACAAATAGCCATTGAGTTCGGATCGCAGGAGACTGTGGAATTTTTCTGCAAAGCCACGGAGGTTTCCATTTTAGGCAAGAGCGAAGGGGGCCGGAGAATTTCCATGGCCGAAATGCCGAATGCACTTGCTCAGCGAATAGGGCAGAGGGAAAGGCAAAGTGAATTTTGACGGTGCTGTGACAGCGTCCTGTGACAGAGAGCCTGCAGAGCAGAGGAGAACACAGCTGAATAAACCCGGGGCATAGAGGCGGATGCAGCTCCACAGGATGAAAGATAGCAGGAGGTCCGTATGAGACTGAGAAGGAAACTGTATTACTGCCCAGAGAGAGACCAGGGCCGCTCTCTAGGTGGGTGGTGCTCGGGGAATCCCACGATGTGGGATCAAATGGAACAGCCATTGGGGACAACCACCAACTTGGAAGGCAGGAAAGGTAGGTGATCAGTAAACGAGTAATTGAGTCAAAAGATGCTTCTCTCCCCCCCACCCCCTTACCACCTCCGCCCACTGGCCCTGGAGAGGTGGCTGGGCTGCAGCCACCGAAGAATAACCTGTGGGACACTTAGAAATTGGAAAATGTTTCTTGTCCTGAGAGATCCCTACAGGTTAGCTGGCAGAGAGAAAGTGGTCAATAAATTTTTGCCAATGATTATTTGAGTTCTGAGCATCAGAAGCCTATAATGTAGCATTTAAAGGGAATTATTTAGGCCCATCTCTTTGCTTACATGTCTGGAAACCAGTCCAGAGAAGTGAAGTGACTTGCCCAAGGCCATACCGGTAGTAAAGAAGTTGGGAATCCTTGTTCGGATCCCCCAGGTCTGGGCTCATTGTTCATTCTCTTTTTTTTTTTTTTTTTTTCATTGCTCATTCTTTAGGCAAACCAGTCTACATTGAGCAGCAGTTCTGTTTCTTGTGGTCAGGGCCCCAGCCACACCTTGACCTCCATTCAAGCTCAGATGACTTCAATGTGGAATTTTCTTTTTCCCAAGTTCTCTTCCAACTGAGTAATGTGGTTGCGTCAGCCTTGTTTTTTCTCCTGTAGTTCTCAGCCTTGTTCTCTCTCCTGTAGCTCTTTAAAAAAAAAAAAAAAAAAAACCACAAAACTTTTTTTAATGTTTATTTATGTTTATGAGAGAGATTGAGACAGAGTGTGAGTGGGGGAGGGACAGAGAGGGAGACACAGAATCTGAAGCAGGCTCCAGGCTCCGAGCTGTCGGCACAGAGCCAGACGGGGGGCTCGAACCCACGAACAGCAAGATCATGACCTGAGTGAAGTTGGCCGCTTAACCCACCAGCCACCCGGGCTCCCCTCCTCCCCCGTAGTTCTAAATATGTCTTTCAAAGCTGGAGAAACCTCAGCGAGGAAACCAACGTGACTGTCTTCAGACAACAGAAGCCTTAGTCAAGCTCAGCTATTATCAGTTATTAATATTGTCATTAACATTATTTGGTCGCCAACTGTTGGCTAGGCCCAGGCGGTGACAAACCAACAGCTAAGGTGGCCCCCATGGCGCGCACCGAGAGCAGGCCTGCCGCTCTGTCCCTTGTCAGACACCGCAGGTCTCTGGCAAGCCCCCACAGCAGGCACAGGAAGAAAATAAGCAAGTTGATGCCGGCCTGAGCTGAGTCATCAAGGCTCAGATGGGAGAGTCTGAGGGAAGGTGGCTGGAGCGTCCTGGCTCTGTGAGCAAACAGCTGAGATGGAGGTTGTAGAGAAATCACTCCCTACCCCTTCCATGGCCGGAGCGCCCCCCCCCCACCCCTGCAAGTGATCCGCAGAGCCCAGGGTGAGCCAGGGCCCCTCAAATTGGCATTTTATTGCTGAATTTTAAAAGGTATCGGTCATTGCCAATCTTCTGTTTTGTATCTTTTAATCGTTTTAAACTTGTGCGTTCTGTGCCCTGAGGCGATTTGAACACCAAGGGCAGCACTTTATAAAACAAATAGATAATGAGCTGTATCCCCTTCCCGGCAGGATGGAGACGTAGGCAGCAGGGGTGGGGTAGGAGGGGACACAGAGAGAAGCTTTCTGAGGGTTTTCGGCCTGCAGGGCCTCACTCCTGCTGGTCAATCCTTCCCTTATTCCCCTATGGTTTCACGCTGGGCTTCTGAGCACCATCAGGAGCCAGAAAATTGGAAGCTAGGAAGTTTGGTGCTGCCCAGTCCAGCCCGGCAGAGCCAGCTTGAGAAGGCGGGATTCCTGCAGGGACTGTGTCTTTACAGAGTTGTAGAGAACACAGCCCTACAGTCACGGGGGGAGAAATATGACTGAAAGGAAAAATCGAGATCTGGGGGCTCCTGGGTGGCTCAGTCAGTTAAGCATCTGACCCCCCCCTTTTTTTTTAATGCTTTTATTTACTTTTTGAGAGACTGTGAGAGAGTGTGAGTAGGGGAGGGGCAGAGAGAGAAGGGACAGAAGATCCAAAGTGGCCTTTGCACTGACAGGCCGACAGCAGCGAGTCCCATGTGGAACTCAAACCCACGAACCGCAAGGTCATAACCTGAGCCAAAGTCAGACACTCAACTGACTGAGCCACGCAGGCGCCCTATAAACATCCGACTCTTGATGTCAGCTCAGGTCATGACCTCACGGTTGTGAGATCGAGCCCAGAGTCGAGCTCTGCGCTAAGCATGGAACCTGCTTGGGATTCTCTCTCTCTCCCCTTCTCAAAAAAAAAAAAAAAAAAAAGAAAAAAAAAGGAAGAAAGAAGGAGATATCGGACAACAGATGTCCATAGCACACAGGCACACAGATTTGGCTACTGTGTGTTCTGACAGGATGTAGGAAAGAGAAGTGAGAGCCAGACAAAAAGTCCCAGAGAACAACCACACATTTCACATTTGCTTGGTGCTCTGTGGTTGAATCAACACTTCCCTTCCCTGGAAAATTCTGCCTAAGTAATATGGCTTCAGGGAAATGAAGTCCTGGGCCATTTTAGGAAGGGAGACCTACGCTTGCTGAGAAACACAACTGTGAGTGATAAAGGGAAAGAGAGCCCTATTTCCTGACTCATGAAGGCAATACAGTATTTAACAAATACCATTTGCTGATGAAGTTCTGACAAGGCCACTCAATAACCCATGATTCTGACGACTCCACTTAAGAATCTGCTTGAGCCCAGACTTCAGCTGCTATTAATAGAGGTCATGTTGTTGGCAGGCTGAAGCAGGTTCTGTGCACAGGAGAGCAAATACCAAGTGGGGGACCCAAGACACCACAGGTATTTCAATCTAAGTCACAACATCATTTCAGCCCAATTCCACTGCCCTTGGGGGCCTGGCCGACTTCCTGCCATCCCATCTTCATTTCTACCTCCTAAATAATACTTCTTGTGCTGTTTTATTAGATTATGAAAGGTAAATACATACTTATTTCAGGAAACTCAAATAAAAGGACAGAGTCCCCATATCCTGCTCAACCTTGCTACAAACCCTCATGTCCTTTTCTAGGCATATATGAATGAATATTGTATACGATTTTTAAGTGGAATAATACTGTTTTATAACATACATTGAAAATACCTCTCTATGCTTATGATACACTTCTATAGCATCAGTTTTATTAAAATCAAGGGTTTTTAAAAATTATATTGGATGTACCATAAAGTATATTTACCCAATCCCTCATTCTTGGACAGCTAGATTGTTTACAAATGTTATTATGGGGTTCTCTGGAGTCATGTCAAGGTAAAACAAACACACCCCTGGATAATGGGGTTACTGTAGGGTAGTGTAATGGCCAGAATGTTAGGGTAAGAAACAGGGGCACAGTACAGAAAAGGGGCTATGAGAGAGAAGAACTGCCCTCAGAAAAATATTATTTCTGTCTGACATCATGCAGACCACAGCTGGAACCCTGGAGTTTTTCTGGGCTCTTCTCCCAGTTCAGTGGAGATTTTGCCATTTGAATGACATAAAGAAGCCTTATCCATATGGGTCCTGTTGTTTCCATGTGGTGGTGGTAGATGGGTCACTAATTCCATTAGCTTTGATTATGTATGTTTTGGTAAATAACTAGATAATAAATCACCCCACAACTTACTGGCTTAAACCAATCATCATATTTGCCTGTGATTCTGTGGCTCAGCAAACAGGGCTGTATCGGGTAGTTATTCTCTTCTACAAGCCATTTTCTGGGGGCAAGCACTTGGCTTCCTTTTACATGTGGCTGGGCAGTAGGTCTAAGCAGAACATTCATATGTCTGGCACCTCAGCACTTCTCTACATGACCCCTCTCTCTCTCCATATGGTTAGCTTGGGCTTCCTCACCACATGGAAGTCTCAGGGTAGCCAGACTTCTTACATGGCAACTGTCTCCAAATAGGACAAAATTGGAAGCTACTGATGTCTTTAAGGGCCAGCCTTAGAAGATACACAATGTTACTTCCAATGCATTCTATATGTCAAAGCCAGTCTCAGGGTCAGTCTTTTCCAAAGAAAAAGGAAATAGGCTCTGCCCCTGGATGGGAGGTGAGGCAAAGAATGTGCATCCATCTTAACCTACTACAGTAAATCTGCTGAAGACAAAAGGGTTACGAGGTTCTTGCATAATTAAGAAACAGAACACTATGGCGTTGCAAATCACTGAGACCCAAGTGTGGACTCATCCAGCGGGAAGAGATTCCCCCAGTTCTGAGCAATAAACCAAAAGAGACCATTACCAGATGGCATGTGGGAAATGGAATCTTTGGCAGAACTCACACCCAGGAGACGGTAGTGACGCCGATCCTGCCCCACGGCCCCCACCCACAGTGCTGGAGGAGGGTCTTCAGCCCAGCTCCTTCCTCTGCTATGGAGCTTACTTACCCCTGGGTTCCAGCAAGGCACCTGCTTCTCCTTTTGCAGATTCCTCACTCCTTAAGTATAGTAATTCTTTCCCAAGCCTGCATTATATGGGTTTTGAGATCTTCGTGAGATCCTTTGCACTGAAATTACAAATACTGGTTCTGCAAATGTTGATATGCTTCCTCAGACTGGCAAAAGAAAAGAAGACATAGGTTGCCTCATGAAAATAGTGAATTTACCGTGTAAGAGTTGATCATTTCTTTTCATATGGGGGCCTTGAAAAAGCTAAAATCCCTCACCCGTCTTGGGCTCTAGAGGTCTGTGTGAATCAGCCACTCACTCAGGGAAAGACCCCGACTGCCCCCCTCACAATTACTGTGATGCCACAGGGAGTTTCTTGGTCACACCTACTCCCATCTGATTGTTGGTTCTATAGTTTCTTACAGGCTTCTCCAAGTGCTGGGCTGGCCCACACTTAATATCAAGTCATTCATTGCCTGATTCCCACTGGATTGATAAAAAAGATGCTGCCACTTGGGCAGTTCCTTGCCACTTTATCTGAAATGAAGCCATCTGTGGGATACTATGCAGGCAAATGGGCCACATCATGGACAGGAAGTTGCATCGTCTATTGTCATCTACACACAACCTTGGGCCAAACCATGGAGGCCTACTCTGCAGAAACGTACAGACCGTGGCCTCTTTAAAGGGGGCTTAGACTTGGGGCATCTGGGTGGCTCAGTCGGTTAAACTCATACTCTTGATTTCTGCTCAGGTCACAATCTCACGGTGTGTGAGTTCAAGCCCCGTGTAGGGCTCTGTGCTGACAGCAGAGATTCACTGTCTACCTCTCTCTGTTCCTTCCCTGCTTACTCTCTCTCTCAAAATAAATAAATAAACTTTAAAAAGGGGTGGGGGGGGCGCCTGGGTGGCGCAGTGGGTTAAGCGTCCGACTTCAGCCAGGTCACGATCTCGCGGTCCGGGAGTTCGAGCCCCGCATCAGGCTCTGGGCTGATGGCTCAGAGCCTGGAGCCTGTTTCCGATTCTGTGTCTCCCTCTCTCTCTGCCCCTCCCCCATTCATGCTCTGTCTCTCTCTGTCCCAAAAATAAATAAAAACGTTGAAAAAAAAATTAAAAAAATAAAATAAAATAAAAAGGGGTGGGGGGGGGGGCTTAGACTTAGTGTCTGCTTGCACTCCAAACTGATCAGATAAGGGCTGACCACCTCTTTAATATTTAAAGTTTCTTTTTCACAGTCCAGCCTGAAGCCTTGTGCCCATTCAATTTGTACTGCCACATACCTGGCTGATGCTGGTGAATTGAGACAAATATCATCTATTCAGAACTGAAAATGACTCCATTTTTCCCTATGCCTCCCTCCAACCATAAGGCAGTGCTCTAAAAGCTGGGGGTGGGACAGATGCCTGCTTCCCTGGGAGAGGAGAATTCCACCTCCCACCGCAGTCCCTTAGGCTTCTCTTGTTATATCGTCCCTAGACCATTGGGAAGGAATCAAGACATTACTTTATTCGATCAGGATCATTTATAAATAGCAGAACCACTTTCTGCTTCACTGCAGCTCATGATATTGAGATGAGTGAATTAAAGTAAACGGCTATTAGAGAAAGTAGGGGAGTGAATTTTAATGTAACGTATGGCAGACCTTCCTTCGGAATCTTTGCATATTGTAACCATTGTGTAGGCAACGGGGTAAGCACTTTGGAGCTTGTATACCTGGTCCTCGCACCTGGATACAAGGCTCTGGATGGGCCAGACCAAATGCAGGCGGACGGGGCACTGGCCTCATGTCCCTCCCCACCTCACCACCTTCTGAGCCTGAAGTTAGCAGGTTTCCTGCTGAGTCCTGAGTTTCATCTGTGGCTCCAGAGAAAGAAAGTGAAACATTTCTTCTGCAGAGAAATGTTTTGTCTCTGATAGAAGAGGCCCTTTCACCAGGTGCCAGGGTGTCTGGAAAAAGTCTAGGAAAAAAGAGGAAAGAGGTGTGTGTGTGTGTGTGTGTGTGAGAGAGAGAGAGAGAGAGAGAGACAGAGACAGAGACAGAGAGAGACAGAGAGACAGAAACAGAAACAGAAACAGAGACAGAGATTGGAAGGGACGGAGGGATTGAGAAAGAACATGAACTCAGTCCTGGGCTTTCTTACAGTGTTGGCTCTCTGCCCTCACTGAGCTGGGTCAGTACATCCTGCTGAGAACATGCCCTCCCTTCCCTCAGAAACCTAAAAGGACACTTTGACTTCATTCACCGGTCTGATTTGGACATTGCAACAAATACGTTTATCCCAGCTTTCTGTTTGGCCTTTTGTGACACCCTTGAGGGGGTAGCTGCGTCTTTTCGCTCTCACACACACCCCCGCCTCCTGCATTAAGGTTGGATTCTCTTGCTTTAACGCAGAGAGCCGTGAGGACCTAAATACTAAGGTGTAGCATCAGAGTGAGGGAAAGAAACGAGTGGGAAGAAAATTCACTCAAAAGGACTTTGCGTATGCAGATGGGGCTATTTTTTTTAAACTTTATTTTGAATTCGTTTCAGGCTACGGAAAAGCACAAAGTTTTTTTTTTTTTTTTACAGAAAACTACAAAAAGTGCAAAGAATTCCTGTATACCTTCATCTCATTTGCTTATCATTTTCTCTCTTTATATACTTTTTTCTGAACTAGTTGCAAATAACTTGAAGATATGATGCCCCTTTATCCCTACATACTTAAGCATGCCTTTCTAAAAAAAAAAAAAAAAAAAAGAAGAAGACATTTTCTTTCCTAACCCCAATACATTATCAAAATCAGGAAAATAATATTGATGTAATACTATTATCTAAACTACGTATCTTTTTCAAATGTCGTCAGTTCTTCTCACAATGTTCTTTATAGCAAAAGAGAAAATTGTTTTGCTCCAGAAGCCAATCCAAGATTACCCATTATCATGTCTCTTTAGGTTCCTTCAGTTAGGATACTTCCTCAGTCTTTGTCATTCGCGATGCTGATATTTTGAAGAATCTAAGCCATTTATTGAATAGATTGTCCCTCATTTGGAGACTGTCTGATGCTTCCTCACAATAAGATTCGGGTTGTACATGTTTGGCAGGAATACCACAGAGGTAATGTTATGTCCTCCTTAGCACGTCACATCAGGAGATACAGGATATTGATCTGTCCCCTTGTGATGTTAACTTTGATACCTGATTCGGGCGGGGTCTGCCAACCCTCTCCACTCTCAAGCTATTATTTTTCCCTTTGAAATCAACAAGCATTTTATAAGGAGACACTTTGAGATTGTATAAATATACTGTTTCTCATCAAACTTTGACCCTCTATACATCCATTGCCAGTTCTTGCCTGAATCAATTATTGCTCCGAAAGTTGCCAAATGAGAATTTTCTAACACTGTTATTTCGTCCATGCTTAGTAGTTGAAATTTTACCATACGAAAGGGCTTTTTCTTTTCCACCATTTATGTATTCGTTTATATCAGTATGGACGTATATTTCTTATTTTATTCCATAGATTTTAAACCACTACTACTTTTTTTTTCAAAGTTCAAATGGTCCCAGATTTGGCCAGTGGGAGCTCCTTCCAGCTGTCTCCTTTTGTCCTTGTGACATGTCCAGGCAGGGCTATTTTTGAGGGCAGATGCTCCAGAACTCTGGCCCAGAATATTTCTCTAAATTGTGGAAGTTTAAGTCACACACAAGAATGTCATTTTTTAATATTATGATAAAACACACAGTATATGCCAGTGACGTTTCGAGTTCCAATGGAGTAACAAAAGGCTTATGAACATACATTGCATTGTCTTTCTATACACCAGACTCATTTTGTAAGTCAAGGCTTGACTCTTTCTCCCACCTCCTGGTCTCAATGTGAGGCCAGTCCACTTCACAATAAACCCACTAAGGAAATAGAGGAGAGAGAAGAGTCAGGGAGGTGGAGAGAAACAGGAAAGGAAAGGAGAGGAGAGCAGAGGAGAGGAGAGGAGAGGAGAGGAGAGAGAAAAGCCTCTTTTCTCGTCATCCTTGAGAGTGGTGTGGCACCTGCAACTTCCTCATGTCCCCCTTGCACACTGACCCCTCTAGGGAGCAACCCTCTGCTGTCACAGGCATTAGTGTGGACAGAATGCAGGACATTTCGTCAGAGGTTAGAACAGTCACCTTCATCTCAGAAAACAGCCTGGGAGAAGACACGGGCTGTGTGGAAGGAACTGAGGTCTCCTCACCACAGCAACACCCCTGGAAGGGATGGAAAGAAAGGAGAGAAAACCCTGGGTTTGTGATGTCCCCTCCCTCTCCTCACTGGGTCTCGCACCACAGGCTGGAGGAGCTTCCGGCAGAATTGAGTGCTGGGGAAAGCCTGTGATAAATCAGCTCTGTCTTCACTAGCCAGGGGGTTGCTATGGCAATAGGAATACACTGTGGGTTTTAAGAGATGTAATTTTCTGTGATTCACTGTATATTTTTAGCCATTTTTCTTCCTGTATTGTCTTCCTGTGGCAATTGCCTATTAATGCTGGCCTGCACCAAGATTGGACTAAACGGTCCATTCTCAGAAGTGATGAAAGCCCTGGAGATCAGTAAGTACAGGAGGGTTATGGCCCGTGGATTTAAGGGTAACCTGGGGAAACAACCGGCTTGGTCAGGACACGGATTAATTAGCTTGGGCCATGCCGCATCTAAGGAAGAGTAAAGGAGAATGAAAAGCCCCAGAAATATGGTACCGGGTGGCTTGGAATGGGAAACTGAGCCACGCTCCTCACTGCAGTCAGGGTGCTCACACGGTGTCAGGGGCAGTTCCCTAGCAGCAGAAAACCCCCTGAGCGAGGGAAACTAGGACCCAGGTTTCTGAGCAAGGAACTCTAAAAGCATACTGACCTCCTGTTGATTTGTCATTCTTTCCTTTTCTCTCATCCCTTCTGCTTTCCTTCCTTCCTTTAATTTTCTCATCTTTTTGCCTTAAAATTTGGTGGAGGGACCGAGCGGAGGTGAACATTCAGTCAGTCCACTTGGCTCTTTGTGAATAGTTGTCTCAGGAGCCTTTCCATCTGGAGCAGCAGAAAACCCAACCTAAACTGTTAAGCACAAAGAGAACTTACTTTCTCTCATAACTGAAAAGTCCAAGGGCTGGTCTCAGGCACAGCTGTTCACGGGGGCATCACCATCTGGGCTCTGTGTCACACCAAGTTCTACTGACGTCTTGGCATTTGGGCTGTCATAACATAAAACTCAGCTAATGGAGGCTTCCGTGAAGTGCGGTTTATTTTTCTCACGTAAGAAGTCCAGGGAGAGGGGTTTTTTCCCCCCGCATATAACAGGTAGCCCAGGATAGCCACCCATGACATCACTATGCAGCAGCTCATTAATGTTACCAAGAACCCAACCTCTTTCTTCATTTCAATTCCGCCATCGTTAAGGTCACAGGAGGACTGCTCTGGCTGCAGACATTCAAGGCAGAAAGAAGTAGCTGTATCTGATTCTTTTACCTAGAAAAGCAAATCTTTCCCCAGAGCCCCCAGTCGATCTCTGCTTCCAGCTGATTTGACACATCAGTACCACCAGAAGGCTAGGAAAGCATATTTTTAGTTTTTCCTGGCCCCTAGAGTAGAGGCCATTTTTTGTTTGTTTGTATGTCAAAGAGAAGCCATACCCAGGAATGTGGGATGGGTCAGCCCCTTCACCAGAGGGTCTGCTTTGTTACTCCATTGTTGTCCTTTCCCAGCTGGGAGGGGAGAATAGAAGAGCAGGGCAAGAAGCTTCCTTCTAAGGCTGTGATACAGAAGTTTCGCTCATCATCTCTTCTGCTCCCGTCCCATTGGCCGGAGTCTAGTTACGTGGTCACAACTAGCTGCAAGGGAACTTGGGAAATGTACAGTTTGCATAGCCATGTGCCCAGCCAAAACTTGGGGAGTTCTGTTACTAAAATGAATAAGGGGAGGAGTATGGCAGGACAATTAGCAACCTCCTCCAGCACAGTTATTAGAGAAAGGATGTGAATGGGTGTTGGGTTAGCCAGCCAACCTCTTCTGCATCGGCCTCATTCTCAGAGAGGCTTACCTTTGTGGAGATTAAGACAACTTCAGCAAACCAGCCTCACACCCTCCAAGTCCCTTAGTGAAAGAGCCCGATGTCTTTGCAGTTGCCCCAGTCAGTCTCATTACATCTGATTGGATCTTCTGCCCATCCTTGAACCATGGGGATGCAATGCAATGCTCTGATCTGTCATACCTGAGTCACTTGCTCCACCAAATCACAAGACCTTTCTGAGCCTCAGTTTGCCCATCTGTACAACAAGCATAACAATAGAAGCTACCTCACAGCGTTGGTGGGAGAGTGCCTCCAGTGGCCATTGTCCATAAATGCATCCTCCCTTGACCCTATGACCAGACTCACCTTAACAATGTCATTTTAGAAGATATAACTGCTACAAAGCAAAGGAAAGCAAAGGCTGTTGGGTGGCTGGCCTGCATTTCATCTCCCAGTACGTCCCAAAGTAAAAATATTTATCCAGCACTTGCGAGGTGTTCTGCACTGTGTTGAGCACTTTCCTAAATTCCATCATAATCCTCAGAGTAGCTCCATGGGAGAGACGCTTTCACTATTTTCACTGAACAGGTGAAGAAGTTCCGGTCCTTGCCCTGAGGTCACAGTCAGTGCAGTGATGGAACCACAAACCTAGGACTAACTGAAACCCCACGCTCTGCTCCCTCTTCTTGTGTAGAAACATGTAATATCACACATTTATGGAATCGCGGGAATCTGGCCGGCTGTGGCAGTCATGAGAGAGCACAGCTTAGGTCTCCCTTGGAGAGAGGACGTGCTACAAGGGTGTGGTGAGCTAACAACTGCCATCCATGGTGCCTTGGGGATCCCACTGAGGCCTTGCTCTCCCTGAGCACAGCAGCAGTCCAAGATTCCAGCCAGGCCTGCCCAGTGGGGACTCCTAGGCTCTTGGGCTTCCCAGCTGCCTGGCCATAACTTTCTTGGAGCTGTGCTTTCTTCCTCCCCAAGCTTCTTTCATGTCCTCTCTCCTCTGGTGAGTGTGAGGCCTGCATGGCTGCCTGAAGGCTCTCTTTACCTAGCCCTCCTCCCTCACCCTTCAGCCTTCTCAGGTGTTCTTCCAGGTACGTGTATTACATACGTACTTTCACCTCAGCATCTCTTTCTCGAAGGACCTGAAATGACACACTTCTTGTACCCGCCTTGACTCACCGCATGGGCTATGCCGTAGGTATGTATGTTTCCGAAGGTTCTTGAATGTTTAAGAACAAATGAGCAAGGAAAACACTAACTCCGATTGTGGGGGTGGGGAGATCTAATGTAGACCAATTAGGAGGCTTCTGGCCTGGCACTTAGAGAGCGGGGTCTCCTTCTCTACACAAGACTCCAAATAGACGGGAGAACGGCACTGTTGGTCTTACAGGAGTGGAAACCCAGTTGCATAGTGTGTTGGAGGGAGAGAGTAGGAAGGGTCTGAGACTGGTCTGGAGTCACATGACAGGGTTGCAGATAGATTCCAGTCATTCTAATCCTCCATCCAGAAGCATCCAATGCTACTTACACAAGGAATTGATTCTTTACAGAAAGAGCAAAGGCAGCTACTTAACTCAGCTGAAGGGAGAAAATGATCAATTGAGCAAAATACACTGGCTTTAGACAAGGATCTCCAAACTGAAGTGGGATTACCCTTGCTGCTCCTGGGAACACTGCCCTTGGGCCACAACAACCTGTCCCACCCCCAGGATGGTGTAGGCTGAGTACTTTTTGTAAATTGTATGCAGTGATTGCTATCTGGTGGCCACAGAGCCGGATACAGCCTACAAACATGTTTGCTTTAGTCCCCAGAGTGTTTTTTTTATAAAACCTAAAATTCGTTGACAAGATTTATCGATTGGAATATTTTACATAAAAATCTGGAGGCCATGGGGCGCCTGAGTGGCTCAGTCGGTTAAGCATCCAACTTCGTCTCCGGTCATGATCTTGCGGTTCGTGAGTTCGAGCCCCGCGTGGGGCTCTGTGCTGACCTCTCAGAGCCTGGAGCCTGCTTCGGATTCTGTGTCTCCCTCTCTCTCTGGCCCTTCCCCTCTTGAGCTCTGTCTCTCTCTCTCTCAAAAGTAAATAAACATTAAAAAAAAAATTTTTTTTTTTTAAATCTGGAGGCCTTGCTTTTCCTGAAAAATCAGCAAATTTAATCATACTCTGCCTGCACGTCCACTTCCTGCTTCAGACAGGATCCGAATCCCCACCGCTCCTATCTTATCACACCTGAAGTCATTTGAGTTCCTAAAGCCAGGCTTAAACTCCCCAGGACAGCCAACCTCCCTGATTTTGAGCCCTCGGTTTCAAATCATGAGCCCTGGAGAGGATGGGCTGCAGGTAACTGTAAGCTCTTTAAGAAAAGTGAGTTACTGGAGCACCTGGGTGGCTCAGTCGGTTGAACGTCAGACTTCAGCTCAGGTCATGATCTCCCGGTTTGTTTGAGCCCCACGTTGGCTCTCCTGTGTCAGCTCAGAGCCCACTTCTGATCCTCTGTCCCCCTCTCTCTGCCCCTCTCCCGCTTGCACTCTTCCAAAAATAAATACATCCTTTTTTAAAAAAAAGTGAGTTACTAAGCAAAGTAATAGCATAAATAGGATTTCAAGATGGAATCCTTTAAAAAGTGGTTTTTAAAGCACTAACAGGAACGAAGAGCATTATTAGCACAGGAGGTTTGTCAGCAGTGACAGCTGGGCACGGGTAGCGGCCAGAGGCAGAGACCCTGGGTTGAGAAAGATGGGCCCTCTGTCCTGGCTTTGCCCTTACTGGTGATATGACCTTGAATGTTTCCTTCATGTTCAGATCAGGTGCCTGGTGTTGTGACAAGAACCGTAAGAGCTAACAGCTGCAGAGTGCTTATTACCTACAAAGCAGCCTGTTAAGTGCTTCGTGTGCATCCCTTCATTTCATACCAAGCCCGGAGGTCAAGTACTGGTGTTATCGCCAGAGCACAGGAAGGTTTTGTGACCTGTCCAAAGTCAGAGAGTCAGGAATTGCGGAAGCCAGGATCTGAAGCCCAGATGCGCTGACTCCAGAGCACACACGTGTATTTATCTTCCACCTGCCTGGCAGGATCCTCTTGAGAATTACACAAGGTGATGTCGGCCAAGTGCTTTTTGTAAATTGTAAAGTGGCCCAGCAATGTTCACTGTGATCACTTGAACACTACAGTTTTTCCCCCAAATTGGTGCTTTGTCTAAAAATCACAAATTTAATTTTTTAATTCATCCAAATTCATGGATTTTGATTCTTTGAAAGAGAGTGTAGAAGGAAATTGGGGCTCAAGACACATCATTAGTCCTGCAGCGCCCCCTGCTGACAAGAGTCATGAAAACTATGCAATTCTAACTGCAGGTGACATTGACCGCTCTGACCCCTTGAACCAGTATTTCTGGAGCACCTTACTTTGTCCTGGGCATTGCACTAGCTGTCACATGGTCTAGAGTATAGGAATGGAGGACAGGGAAGGTCCTTTTCCAGCCAAGCCTGGATTTAGATATAAGAAGATATAAGCTGATACAAGGCTTAGTTAGATACGAGCCTCTGTGACTTAAATATAGGAAAAGAAAAGCAGAGAAACCACAGGCAAGGGTGACCCCACTTCCCATCATGACATCACGGAAAGGAGACCAAAGCCAGGTGCTGTTGTCATCATCTCCTTCAAAAGAGCACAGGATACCCCAAATCATGAGGTCATGGTACTCCCGTTCATGGGCATGTGTGTAAATGTTTAACAACCAGCTCTCTGACACAGGGAAGCTTTGGTCTGTAGTGTTTGCCAATTTCCATGGTGTAAATACTCCCACTATGACCAATTTCAAGCTACCAACATGATGATTCACAAGGTTCTTGAAAATTTAACAACTGGCCTTGCACGAACTGGTAGGAGCTGGCTCCAACATACCACTTCTTTTATGTCTAGAGAAAATACACCCTCTCATCTTCCTTCCCAACCAACTAGACTCCAGAATTCTTCCAGCTGGTGCACATCAATGAGCAGGGACAGATCAGCCTTCCCCCCCTAGCAAGGCTGGCCCCAAACAGAGAATGAGGGGTGCCAGCCAAGGTCCCCTCCACATCTACAGGTGGCTCCAGCCAGAAGTCCATTTCTCCTTCCATTCCATCCCTCCCTCTTTCCAGGCCTTCTCATTTCTTTTTTTTTTCTCTATAATTTATTTTATATATAACAACTTTAAAATATTTATTAAGTATATAATCAGTTCAAGTCACTTCAGGGTAACAAAATGAATCAGACCTGTCAGGACTCCTACCTTCGAGGTAACAGTAGTCTGGTAGATGGATAAATGTCTACAGATTATTCAAATGCAAGATAAAAAGTGATACATGAGTCACAACTAACAACATAAGATTTAAAAAGTGTGGTTACTAAATGCAATGTAGTATCCTGGATTGGATCCTGAGACAGAAAACGATGTCAGTGGAAAAACCAGTGGACTCTGAATCAAGTCTGTAATTTAGTCAATAGTATTCTACCTTTGTTAATTTCTTAGTTTGGACAAATGTGCCACCGTTATTTAAGAGTTAATCTTCAGGGACACTGAGTGAGAGGCATGCAGGCATTCTCTGTAATGTCTTTGCAACTTTTCTGAAAACTGAAAATCATTTGCTTAAGAACTTGATTACAGAGTGCAGACATTTAGATAAGAAAGACCCGGGCGGAGGATGGCTATAAGGGAAAACATCACGGAGCAAGCATAATTTGTATTGAGTGGATACAAAATTAACACACAAAACCAAAGAGGAGGTATATTTTAAGCAGAGTGAAAACATTTACAAAGGAAAAGAGGTATAGTTCTGACTAACTGGAAAATACCAAACAGCAATAGCTCTTCCACAAAATGGTTCTAAGTGTAGTTTAGATCCATTTCCCTGTTAGTAATTGGGGAACCAATTACTACATCTAGGTTTTGCATCATGTCCCAAATTTCTTGTCTATCACTCAACCCAGTTCTCGCAGAGACTCAGGCTTTCTCATTTCTAATCAACCAAAGAAAGAGGGACTGCCCTGAACATCATGACCAGCCCTGAAAGAGAACATCCTTCTGACATCACCTTCCTGTCTTCGCCTCCAAATTCCCTCCCCAGAGACTGGATTCGCCTCAGCCCAGAAGCTCCCACCCCAGCAGAGGGCACCTCCTGGCTCCTGGCCGAGCCCTGGATTTTCTGGTGTGAGGAGGGTGGCTTGTAAGCCACTCACTTTATTATTATTATTTTTTTAACGTTTACTTTTATTTTTGAGAGAGAGAGAGTGCGCGCGAGCAGGGAAGGTCAGAGAGAGAGGGGGAGATACAGAAACTGAAGCAGGCTCCAGGCTCTGGGTTGTCAGCACAGAGCCTGACGGGGGGCTCGAACCCACAGACCATGAGATCACCAACTGAGCCCAAGTTGGATGCTTAACTGACTGAGCCACCCAGGCGCCCCTGCCACTCACTTTATATAAAGCCCAAGGAAGAAGGCCTGTCTTGGGCCCAGGAAAGGAGGAGGAATGCGTGGGTCCACGCATGGCCTCAGGGAGCAGCTCTCAAATGTCCCCAGCTAGAGAGGTAAGCCCAGCTAGCTGCCAGGAGCCCCAGAGGACCCAGCTGCTGAGGGCGTGCTTTCTTCTCCTCCTCCTTCTCCTCCTCCTTCTCCTCTTCCTCCTCCTTCTTTTTAATGTTTGTTTGTTTTTGAGGGGGGAGTGGCAGAGAGAGAGAATCTCAAGCAGGCTCCACACTGTCAGCACAGAGCCCAGTGCGGGACTTGAACTCACAAACCTTGAGATCATGACCCGAGCTGAAAAGAGTTGGACGCTTAACCGATTGAACCACCCAGGCACCCCTTAAGGCATGCTTTCTACTCATCCCAGAAATAATCCTGGAGCCCACCACATAAACCCCAAAATCTCATGACCCCAGCTATCTGAACACCAGCCCCAAACCTCCACCTCCCATGAGATTAGCTGTTCGCCTTCCTTTCTCCCCCAATCTGCCCTCAATTTCTGCCTGCAGCCTCAGTCCGCCCATTCCAAGACCCTAGTATCTGAGCAGACAATAAAACCAAAGGAAGAAGACTGGCTTCCATTCTGACTCAGCCACTTGGAGTTGTATGCCCTTGAGAATGTTTCTAAACCTCTTGAGGCTTGTGTTCTAAAGCCTAAACAGAAATAGTCATCAGTGCTGTCGAGAGAACGAAATTAAAATGTGTGCGAAAAAGACTTCATAAATCAGAATGTTAGATAAATGGTTATTTTCCTGCTGCAAAGAGGTATTTACTCTGTTTTTTCTCCTTTTAAAAAGAACATGAATTCTTTGTGGACAGCTTGAAAACTACATTTGAATAAAAAAAAATAAGTAAGAATCACTCAGAGTTCACCACTATGCACATTTGGTATTTTCCCCAGGTCTCCTTTTCCTATCTGTATAGCTATGCCTTGGTTACCAGAGAGGGTGGGGGCACTTATGGCTCAGGGCAGTGTCCTCCTCTCTAACCTACCCTCAGACCTGCTACAGTATCTCTCTCCATCCTGGCCATAGGAAAGAAGGCAGACTTAGTCTCTCACTAGAAACAAGGCAGAGGGGCCTGTTAGCTCCCCAAATAAGGAGATCTTAGAAATAGAACCTGTTCTTCCTGATAGAGACCTTCAAACTTTGTACTCTGCAAAGCAATTTGGAAAGATCATACGCACTTATGGATCACCTTGTTTGCCCGGCCTCCTTTACAAAATAAATTTTTAAAAGTTAAAAGACAGGGGGTGCCTGGCTGGCTCAGTTGAGTCTATCTTTGTGCATGGTGTAAGAAAGTGGTCCAGGTTCATTCTTCTGCATGTCGCTGTCCAGTTTTCCCAACACCACTTGCTGAAGAGACTGTCTTCATTCCATTGGATAGTCTCTCCTGATTTGTCAAAGACTAGTTGGCCATACATTTGTAGGTCCATTTCTGGGTTCTCTAATCTGTTCCATTGATCTGAGTGTCTGTTCTTGTCCCAGTCCCATACTCTCTCGATGATTACAGCTTTGTAGTATAGCTTGAAGTCCAGAACTGGTTTTCTTTTTCTGGATTGCTTTGGCTATTCAGGGTCTTTTGGGGTTCCATACAAACTTTTGTATTGTTTGTTCTATCCCTGTGAAGAATGCTGGTGTTATTTTAATAGGGTAAAATAGAATGGTTTTTCAATAAAAGTGATTTGAGATGAAATAGTAAACATCTGTGCTGATAGCTCAGAGCCTGGACCCTGCTTTGGATTCTGTGTCTCCCTCTCTGTGTCCCTCCCCTGCACGTGGTCTGTCTCTCTTTGTCCCTCAAAAATAAGTAAATGTTAAAAAAAATTTTTTTAAGTTAAAGGAAGGAAGCTTTTGGCTTAGTAAGGCATCCACTGCTACAGCCGTATTATTAAACCGCTTGTGTTCAGGCCCTTTACAACGTGGAACTGCATTTGCTGTAGGAAATACTTTTGAAAACCTCACACATCTTTCGGTGGCTGGCCCATGAATCACCAGAGGAACCCATGTAGAACAAGAATGCAAATTTGCTCCTCTGGGCTCTCTCGGTATCTGACAAAATGTCATCTTTCCATCCACGTTACCGAGATTACCTCTCGCTTCTGCCCTAAAACAGGTGTTTCTTGGCTGTCAGAAACTGTCTGGGTCTCCTCTCGTCTGCAATGACGGTGGCAGGCAGCTGGCGCCTCCTGCCTGAGCCCACCTCACCCTCACTTCTTCAGTGTTCCAGCCCAACCTAGAGACTCAGGTCTCTGAATCCCTGGGCAGGGGCAGATGCTCATGGGACTTAAAGTGCATTGTTAGGAGAATGTGTCCTAGTCCCAAAAGTCACTTCTGACTAGGTGCTAGCAGAACTTGTGGCTAAATATTTCCACTCCAGATGTTTCAGGCTAGATGGTGATGAAAACCAAGGGTGAGCCCTCTTCCCTTAACTGCGTATGACAAACAGGGGCACCTGGGTGGCTCAGTCGGTTAAGCTTCCGACTTTGGTTTAGGTCATCTTGCAGTTCATGAGTTCAAGCTCAGAGCCTGGAGCCTGCTTCGGATTCTGTATCTCTCTCTCCGCGACCCCCCCCCCCCCCACCAGGTCCCGTCCCCCCATTCACACTTTGTCTGTCTCTCAAAAATAAATAAACATTAAAAGAAATTTTTTTAAAAAAATTCAAAAAAAAAAGGCGTACAAGTGCAGCAGCTTCTCACCACTTCTCTCCAGATGCACTTAAGTGCAAGGGGCAGAGAGGGACACCCATTCCGTTGGTCTTCTCGCTGCACAAGAGAAAGGTCTCAGTGACTCCTGTCTCCTAAAGGAGGGTTCAGCCCCACCCAGAGGACAAGTCTAGTCGTACTCCTTGAGAGTCCGTCGTGTGTGTGGGAGGTCACTAGTGTCCACAGTAGAAAACCTGGGCTTTGGACCCAGGCTGACTTCAGCTTGAATCCCAGCTCCATCACTCCCCTGGAACTTTGGCCTCAGGCAAGTGCCTCTACCTTGAGCTTGAGGAGGGGGCTGTGTGTTCCGAGGATGTTTGTAAAAGAAAGCTTTGCAGGTGCTTAGGGAATGGTACTGAGAGACCAGGAGCTCCTGAAGCAGGGCCCCACTCAACAAAGCTGCAGCAGCGACAATCAGCTGGGCTTGGCAGAGATGGTTCTCGTTGGTCTCCTACCCCCCTCGGAGGCCCTCTCTTCTCTAAACTTCCATGGTCCTGCAGCAGCCCTTCCAAACTCAGCGCCCACCAGCCAGGACCGCCCTTCCCTCAGCGTAAGCTAGGGTTCCACGTGGCTAATCCCGAGGCCTTTTCCCATCTCTTGACCAGGATCCCCTCATCGAGTCTTCCATCTAGGTGAGGTGTTGGGCCATCTCCGGCTTTTGACGAAGCACATCACCTTCTTGTGATATCGTCTTTCTCTGTAGGCTCATGTCCCAGCACCCAAGAACAGCATTCTCCGATTCCAGTCCAGGGCTCCAGAACCTACTTCAAAATGGGACAGGATCCCTCCAGCTCCCCCACCATAACCATGCACACAGCCCTCCTCATCCAGGGGCAGAAGTCAATGTAGACACAGAAAACCAATCCAAGGACAGAGACCACCGGGATAATTTAATTCTGTTTTTCAGCGGTCACCACCAGAACCCAGGATGTCCAGCTCATCCCTTATCTCCAATTCTCTTCTTTGTACAGCTCAGATGTCACCTATCAGTGAGGCTACCCCTGGAAAAGTACAGCCTCCCCACCATTTCCTCCTACCCCCGCCCCGCCACACCCTATTGAATGCAGTCTACTCTTCCGCCAAGAAAAGTTTCAGAAAAGCACTTCTTCTCCCAAATTCTCTTGAGATGTGACTCAGACAATGTCACCCTGCCAACTTCTTGGAGTCCTTCCTTCAGGAAACCAGACTTCCGGCCCCTCCCCCAGTTCTGGGAGCCAAGGAGCTCTGTTGGGTCAGTAGGATCATTGTGAGAAGCAGCCATCATCACATCCCTTATGTGGGGGCCAGCACAGCAGTTAGGACAAGGCAATTGTCAAAGATCCCCATCAGCCAAATTCGGAGCCCCTTGGACTCGTGGAATAGTAATGAGGTATAAACCTCTGCTTGTTCCCCCAGTCTCCAGCCCAGGTTTCAGAGGACCCACAGGCCTGCGGAACAGGAAAGCTGCAAAACAAGGGAAGCAGCTTCTGATTGGGAAAGTGAAAGGCACCACAAGCCAAAAAGCTCCAATTACTTGTAGGGGCTGGCCTGGGAGGCCACAGCCAACTGCTCTCAGCTGGGAGACATTGGAGAGCGTGTGGAGACATGGAAAGTGAAATCGGACCCTTCTGTTCCTCTGGCCTCCCACGCTGTTGGCTGCTGCTCATTCAGTCACCCACCCCAAGGAGGAAGTCACCTGCTGCCCCCGCCACAAACACTTCCTAGACCCAGGGATCACAGAGTAAGACCACCACTTCTTCCAGGCCTGCTCACCTGCTGCTAAGAAGGGGCCTCACCTACCTCTTTGGCCCCTTTTCCCTGGTGCCACCAGAGCCCCAGGCTGAAGGCTTCAAGCCCAGTAGGCACCCGGGCACTGTGGTGGACATTGCCAGGCTGCTGATGGAGCAGGAAGAGGCAGGGTCCTTGCTCTTCAAGGTCCATCAGAAGCACCTGGAGGACATAAAGCTGTTGGCAAGCACCAGGAGGCCCACACTCTGCAAGGTTTGCCCAGCCAGCTGAGCAGAGTGAGGGTCCCCATTCACACGGGTCAGCACACGTTTGGGGGAAAGGGATGGACTAGGGGGTCTAAGCTGGAGACAGGTAGAGATAGGGGAGGGAAAGGAGGGAAGGAGGAGGAAGAATGGAGGAGGAAGGAAAGGGACTCTCGAAGGCAATGCCCAGTGTTAGTGGAGTGGAATGCTTTCCAGCATAAGCCACCAGAGAGCTGCCCATCATGTTCACAGAGTTATCATTAAAAGCTTTACAGGAGGGGCGCCTGGGTGGCTCAGTCGGTTAAGCATCCGACTTCGGCTCAGGTCATGATCTCGCGGTCCGTGAGCTCGAGCCCCGCGTCAGGCTCTGTGCTGACAGCTCAGAGCCTGGAGCCTGCTTTGGACTCTGTGTCTCCCTCTCTCTCTGACCCTCCCCCGTTCATGCTCTGTCTCTCTCTGTCTCAAAAATAAATAACCGTTAAAAAAATTTTTTTTTAAATAAAAAAAAAAAAGCTTTATAGGAGAAAGTCATTTTTCAGGTGGCCTAGTGGCTGAGGGATCCAGAGTCTGTAATACGTAGATTCAGATCTGTGCTCTGTATCTTCCCCTAGGAGTCACCTTAGATAAATGTCTTACCTTCTATAAACCTCCATTTCCTCATCGGTAAAATGATGACAGTAGTTCCTACCTCTGAGCGTTGTTGTAAGGATTAAGTGAAGAAACGTTTATAAAACCCTTAGCACCTTGCCTGCCACACAGTAAAGTCTCGATAATTACTCCCCTTTTAATTTTTTGCCGTTGTCATTAGCGGTGGCTAAGCATCTGCCTTAACAGAGCCTCACTTCCCACGGCCAGCCTTTATGAAAGATGCGTGTCCAGCCCTAAAACAACCAGATCTAGAAAACCGAATTCAAAAACTGCTAATGGTGGTGTACTAATGGTTCCATTTACAGGGTTCAGTGGACACTTTTATTTTTTTTATTTTTTTTTATTTTTGGGACAGAGAGAGACAGAGCATGAACGGGGGAGGGGCAGAGAGAGAGGGAGACACAGAATCGGAAACAGGCTCCAGGCTCTGAGCCATCAGCCCAGAGCCTGACGCGGGGCTCGAACTCCCGGACCGCGAGATCGTGACCTGGCTGAAGTCGGACGCTTAACCGACTGCGCCACCCAGGCGCCCCCAGTGGACACTTCTTGATCTAGGAAGTGTGTAGCCAGACCCACGGCCAACATGCTCCATTGTGACAAAAGCAGACAATTTGATTTCCCTATTTCTTCGTTCTTTTTTTCCTCATGGTAAATTTTCTCTGCTTTCCTCCCAGATGGGATCTGCAAGGGCTGGAGAATCTTACTGAAAACATGGGGAAAGCATGGACACAACATGGCCGGTCCCCCCGGGCCTGCTCATGGCTGTACCTGGGGCTATAAGCCTTCCTGCTCCTCCCGAAATATGCACAGAAGTCATGAAAATGCCACAACACATTTCATGCCTCGGGGCTGAACTGTGGGATCTGGAGGTGGGCCCAGCCCTGGCCCCTTGAAGCCCTGCCTTTGAGCTCAGTGTTCACAAGGCGACCTTCACATCTTCCAACTGGGAGAGGATTGCAGTGTCTCGAGCTCTACAGATGGGATGCGGCAAAAAAGGAGCCCCGAGCTCTGTGGCATGAGTTCTGAGGTGCTGCAAGGACTGCTCCCCAAATCTCCCCTCCACACCCTTGTCCTGACGCCCAAAATTTAGACCAAAAAGGTCACTCTTCAGGTTACGGGGCTGACAAGTGGGTTTCACTGTAAGCGCCAACTCCAAGCAATTGAGAGTAGAATTTTTTCCAGAAAGGTTCTGAGACCTTTTCTGGGCTTAGCAGTAGGATGTTTGTGATCAGTTAGCACTGTCTTTCGTGGGCACTGGAAAAGAAGAGCCAGGGGTTTTGCTACAGAATTGTTATCCTTAGAATTTTTTTTCACCATTTATAGTTTCAGCTCTATAGCCGGGAGAGAACACACAGGAACTTGTTATGACTAACAGCCATTATCAGCAGGGCCCTAAGGGCATAAGAGTCAGGACAGGGAATTTTCTTTTTTTTATTAAAAAAAATTTTTTTTAACATGTATTCATTTTTGAGAGAGAGAGAAGCAGTGTGTGAGCAGGGGAGGGGCAGAGAGAGAGAGAGAGAAAGAGACAGAATCTGAAGCAGGCTCCAGGCGCTGAGCTGTCAGTACAGAGCCCGACACGGGGTTCAAACTCATGAACCATGAGATCATGACCTGAGCTAAAGTCAGACGCTCAACCACCTAAGCCACCCAGGCGCCCCAGGACAGGGACTTTCTGATGAGGGGGTTTGAGGATGGCAGGCTGCCTGAGACTTGGTGTTGCCAGTGGAGGAAGACAAGCCCAGATGGGGTGCAGATGGGAAGCTGGGATGGTCTTGGAGCAGCCCCATTCCTTGGGTTTCTTGGGGAAATGGAGCGCCTCCAGATGGGTCACCAAAGCAAATTCTAGTGCAGCCCCGTATTTCCTGCCTTTGAACCCTATCCTCCCGCCAGCCTACAGCACTCCCATGCCCTTTGCCTGGAGGGGATTCTAACTCCAATGTTAGTAGCAAGCATCATGCACCTTCTATCTACCAGCTTTAAGCTTGATGTCTTCACACACATTTAATCCAATCCTTTATGGTAGGATTTTTTTAAGTTCTCTAACTTTATATAATATTGATGCAATTATTTTTAAAAATCACGTGCTCATAGTTTAAAAAAATTCACATAGTACAGAATGGTCTAAAGTGAGGAACATCAGTACTCTCCGAGCCCTGATCTCACTTTCCAGAGATAACTACTCTTAAAAGTCTCTTAAAGGAAACCCACGTTCATAGCAGCATTATTCACAACTGCTGGAGAGGTAGAGGCAACTCTAGTGTTCCTCAACAGGCAAGAGGAGAAACAAAACGTGGCATATATGTACAAGGGAATATTACTGGGCCATAAAAAGGAATGAAATGCCGACACAGGCCGCAGCATGGATGAATCTTGAAGACATCATGCTCAGTGAAATACGCCAGACACAAAAGAAAGTGTTGTATGAATTCCACTTTGTAGAAAGTCCCTGAAATAGGCAAATCCATAGAAACAGAGAGTAGAAGGGTGCTTACCAGGTGCAGGGAGGAGGGGTAGAGGGAAATGAGGAACTATTGCTTATGGAGTAGAGCGTTTGTTTGGTCTGATAAAAAAAAGTTCTGGAGATGGATAGTGGTGATGTTTGCACCACACTGTCAATGTAGTTAGTGTCATTAAATTGTACACATAAAATGATTAAAATGGTAAATTTTATGTCATGTGTATTCTAGCCCAATTTAAAATAACAGGAACAGCAACCACAAAAGTTGGTCTGTTACACACTTTTCCATGAGGAAGTACAGGAAATCCTCCTCCCCAAAAATGGCCACGTAAGCTGCCACCATTCCAAGTGACCTCAGTAGTCAGTGGGAAAAATTATAATTGTTCTCCGACCTTTAAAATTTTTTTGTTGCCAAAACACGAAAGGCTCTCTTACTATCAGTTTTAAATACAGAGGAATTTTTTTTAAAGCAGTAATTCTAAAAAAATAGTAACACTAATACTTATATGGTACATCTGTTATTTAAAACAGTAGGAATGTTGGGAGTAATGTGTTCTATTTCTTTATAAAAAATTTACAAGAAGAGTTTGAACAGTGCTTGCCTTCTTCTTCTCATGCAACTCACAACACAGAGCGGGCATCATTTATACGTTTGGTAACTTTTCATGCTCCTTTGGATCTTAACCTCCCTGTACCTCAGTTTCCTTACCCAGTAGAAGGAGGGGAATGGTACCTGGTTCTGAGTGGCTTTGTGAGAATTAAGTATGTTAATATGGGAACTCAGGACAGTGCCTAGGGCACAGCAAGCAAGTCCTCTATATGGCTGTGGCCCTGAGTCCTCACCCGGTGCTGAATGCTGATCTCCCCATGCGGATGAATTCATTTAACCCTGGAAAGGGTCCTCAGTATTTCTGCTTGGCGTGGGAGGAAACTGAGACCGACCCACGTCTCTCACCCCTAAAGCGAGGAGGGAGACTTCAGTTCCAGCCCCCAGACCCATGCTTTTGCCACCACACTGTATGCCACCAACATAAGTGGCCTACCGCGAGACAGATGCCCTAAAGTAAAACAAACCCTTGCTTCTTTGTGGCTTCACACCGCACCCCGTGTTCACCCAGTAGTGCCTCAAAACCCCTTTGGTTGCCTCGATCCAATTGCTTCTCAGTATCAGCCGCCACCTTTTTATTTCAGAAATATCACACCCAAGTGTGCAGGCTGCATTGGAGCATGGGGACCAACACAGTATTTGGACTATGGGTGAAAACAGGAAGAATCGATGAGAAAGGGAAGAAAGGGACAGGTTCAAGAGATACTTAGACAATAGAACCTAGTGACAGGTGCACACAGAGCTTGAAGGAGAGGACAAATGCCACATTTCTGGACTGAGCCTGAATGACTTCTGTATCCTCAGTGAAGTAACAGGCGAGTCAGTGTGGAGACTTGGGTAGGAGACCTAGACTGGCGGCTTGCCCCCTGCAGAACTGTTACCTTGCTATACGAAGAAGGTAATCTGGATAACTTCTGTTTTAAGTGTTTACTATTTCATCTCAAATCACTTTTGTTTAAAACCATTTTATTTTACCCTATCAAAATAACAGCAGCATTCTTCACAGGGATAGAACAAACAATCTTAAAGTTTGTATGGAACCACAAAAGACCCTGAGTAGCCAAAGCAATCCAGAGAAAGAAAACCAATTCCAGACTTCAAGCTATATTACAAAGCTGTAATCATCAAGACAGTACGGTACTGGCCCAAGAACAGACACTCGGATTAATGGAACAGAATAGAGAACCCAGAAATGGACCCACAAACGTATGGCCAACTAATCTTTGACAAAGCAGGAAAGAATATCCAATGGAATAAAGACAGTCTCTTCAGCAAGTGGTGCAGGGAAAACTGGACAGTGGCATGCAGAAAAATGAACCTGGACCACTTTCTTACACCATGCACAAAAATAAACTCAAAATGGGTGAGAGACCTAAACTTAAGACAGGAAGCCATCAAAATCCTTGAGGAGAAAGCA
This sequence comes from Lynx canadensis, assembly GCF_007474595.2. NCBI lineage: Eukaryota > Metazoa > Chordata > Mammalia > Carnivora > Felidae > Lynx > Lynx canadensis. Next base: position 111,243,250 of record NC_044308.2, on the reverse strand, counting down.
GGCAAAATCCTTTTTGACCTCAGCAGCAGCAACTTCTTATTCAACATGTCCCCACAAGGGAAACCAAAGCAAAAATGAACTTTTGGGACCTCATCAAGATAAAAACTTCTGCATGGGGAAGTAAACAATCAGCAAAACTAAAAGGCAACTGATAGAATGGGAGAAGATATTTGCAAATGACATATCAGATAAAGGGTTAGTATCCAAAAATCTATAAAGAAGTTATCAAACTCAACACCCAAAAAACAAATAATCCAGTGAGGAAATGGGCAAGAGACATGAATAGACACTTTTCCAAAGAAGACATCCAGATGCCAACATTCATGAAAAAATGCTCAACATCATTCATCATCAGGGAAATAAAAATCAAACCCATAAAGAGATACCACCTCACACCAGTTAGAATGGCTAAAATTAACAACTCAGGGGGCGCCTGAGTGGCTCAGTAGGTTGAGCATCCGACTTCAGCTCAGGTCATGATCTTACAGCTTGTGGGTTCGAGCCCCACGTCAGGCTCTGTGCTGACAGCTTGGAGCCTGGAGACTGCTTCGGATTCTGTGTCTCCCTCTCTGCCCCTCCCCTGGTTGTGCTCTGTCTCTCTCTCTCTCAAAAATAAATAAATGTAAAAAAAAAAAATTTAGGGGGGCCTGGGTGGCTCAGTCGGTTAGAGCGTCTGACTTCGGCTCAGGTCACGATCTCACAGCTCTATGAGTTCGATCCCGGCATCGGGCTCTGTGCTGACAGCTTGGAGCCTGCTTTGGATTCTGTGTCTCCCTCTCTCTCTGCCCCTAACCTACTTGCATTCTGTCTCTGTCTCTCTCAAAAATAAATAAACATTAGGGGCGCCTGGGTGGCGCAGTCAGTTAAGCGTCCGACTTCAGCCAGGTCACGATCTCGCGGTCCGTGAGTTCAAGCCCCGCGTCGGGCTCTGGGCTGACGGCTCAGAGCCTGGAGCCTGTTTCCGATTCTGTGTCTCCCTCTCTCTCTGCCCCTCCCCCGTTCATGCTCTGTCTCTCTCTGTCCCAAAAATAAATAAACGTTGAAAAAAAAAATTTTTTTAAATAAATAAATAAATAAATAAACATTAAAAGAAAAACATTAAAAAAAAAACAACTCAGGCAATAACAGATGTTGGCGAGGATGTGGAGAAAGAGGAACCCTTTTGCGTTGCTGGTGGGAAGGCAAACTGGTGCAGCCACTCTGGAAAACAGTATGGAAATTCCTCAAAAAAGTTCAAAATAAAACTACCCTATGACCCAGCAATTGCACTATAAGTATTTATCCAAAGGATGCAGGTGTGCTGTTTCGAAGGGGCACATGCACCCCCATGTTTATATCAGCACTATCAACAATAGCCAAAGTATGGAAAGAGCCCAAATATCCATTGATGGATGAATGGATAAAGAAGATGTGGTATATATACACAATGGAGTATTACTTGGCAATCAAAAAGAATGAAATCTTGATGTGTGCAACAACGTGGATGGAACTAGAGTGTATTATGCTAAGCAAAATTACTCGGTAAAAGACAAATATATGATTTCACTCATAGGTGGAATTAAAGGTACAAAACAGATGAACATAAGGGAAGGGAAGCAAAAATAATATAAAAACAGGGAGGGGGACAAAACACAAGAGACTCTTAAATATAGAGAACGAAGGGTTGTTGGAGGGGCTGTGGGTGGGAAGATGGGCTAAATGGGCAAGGGGAATTAAGGAGGACCCTTGTTGGGAGGAGCACTGGGTGTTATATGTAGGGGATGAGTCACTGGATTCTATTCCTGGTATCATTATTGCACTACATGCCAACTAACTTGGATTTAAATTTTAAAAATAATAATAATAATAAAAGAGATATGGCAGAAAAAAATTAAGAAAATAAAAAACTATTACAGCCACCAGTTATCGAAGATTATGTTCTAAGCATCATACCAGGGTGGGGGCTTTACATATATTTTATTAAATTCGGATTAAATTTCAAAAAAAAACCATTTTGTTTTAAATTGCCCATTAACAGGGCACCTGGGTGGCTCAGTCAGTTAAGCTTCTGACTTAATTTCCACTCAGCGCATGATCTCACAGTTTGTGAGTTTGAGTCCCACACTGGGCTCTGTGCTGATGGTGGGGAGCCTGCTGGGGATTCTTTCTCTCTCCCTCTCTCTCTGCCCCTCCCCCATTCATTCTCTCTCTCTCTCTCTCTCTCTCTCTCTCTGTCTCAAAATAAATAAACTTTTTAAATAAATAAATAGATAAATAAACAAATTACAGATTAACTCTTAATAACAAATGATAGCCAAAATTTTCCTCATAAGTTATTATCTTTCCTAAAACAGCCCTTTGTCATGTCAGCTACCAAAAGCTTCAAGAAGATGATCAACACTCTCAAGGTTTCTCTCTAAGCATTATGTTCCTTAGTATTTGAGTGACTGCTATGCATAAGACTTTGAAGATAAACTGAGGCATGAGAGAACTGACCTCAGCCCTCAATCTTTGGTGTAAAATACTTCAAATCGAAAGAATAGTGTTTGAATAGTAATACCACCAGTCCCTTCCACTGACTCTGGTTTATATCCGGTGTTTGGAAAAGTGATTTATCTTAGGTTATAACTATTAACAAATCTTCAAAGCAGCTTCGGGACCTTCTGGATATATACATTTAAGGGTAAGAAGAGTTTCATCTCTTAGCAAAAGACATGACTGAAGAGGTTGGACTTTGCAAGCAGATAGACATGGGTTTAAAGCAGGGCTCCAGCATTTACTGGCTCTACGTATAAGTGCACCCCATTCTGAGTCTCAGGTTTCTCATTGGTAAAATAAGGAATAATCCACCTCATAGGATCAGTGTGGCAATTAGGTGAGATAACACACAAGAATGACTTAGAATGCCTGACACTTGGAAAGTATTCAATAAACAGTCACTGACATCAATCATTTATTCCTTATTCATTCGAAGCCTTCAGCCTGGACAGGTGAACTAAACTTAGTTACTGCCTCCTTTTCCCCATGTTCTCCATCACTTTGTTCAGATCAGAGCCAGGTTGATCAGGCAGAAGAGATTCTACCCCCCTTTGTCTTGAATTTTTTCCTGTAAATGATGCATTATATATTCTTTATTTGGTGAGAGTGCCTCTTGGCATATGACCAACTTCTCCCCCCAAGTCACATGGCTGCTGAAGCATGAAGTAGGAACCAGAACTTGAGCTAAGATCTATTACTATCCTTGTTTGCTGATTCCTGTCATCAGTGATTAATAGTGACAAATTAAGGGAGCATAAGACCATAGTTAGATTTCCTTTTAGCATAGAGAAATGCACACAGTAAAAATTGACTGTTAAATTTCCACAGATGATTTTTACATATTTTCAACATGCTTCCCGTAAAGCATAAGTCATGCAATGGGGAACCCAAGTGTTGGCCATCTGGCTGTCTCCAAATCCTCCACTTGGCTCTGGTCACTTGCGTGACTGGAAACCCAAAAGGTCCGCGTGCTCCCAGTGGGACTATGTTCTCACGGCCACCTTTCATCCGATTCCTTGTTTATGCTGAAATCTGAGTCTCGTTCTAGCTTTGCCTCCTTACTACTGTTTCATTCCCTCAGCTGGCATAAACCCAAACAAGGAAAGCAGTCCCTTTTGCTTTTAATTTGCCAAGGCAACGTCTGGCCCAACACAAGGCTGTTTGTGCAGCAGCTTTCTACCAAGGGTATGGAAATAAAGGTGTGGGGACGTTTTCTTTTAAATAAAAAGAAGAAAAGTGATTATGCGTCAGGAGAGCTGGGTTCATGGGTGTGCAACTAGTGAGGTTTCACAGGGCCTTCTGCTCAGAGGGGTCCCGCGCTTGGGGTTTCGGGCTCCATTGCCACTATCTTGAAGTCTTCATAGTTTTATCTTTGAATTGGTGTTTGTAAATGAAGTCTGATAGGTCAGTGGAGGGTGTGCCCGGGACTCAGGCTCCGTCTTGCCTGTCACCAACTCCCTGCCTTTCTGGACCAGGGAGACCTTTCTGGATCTTTTTCAGCTGACCCACAATGATCTTTCATCTCTGCCTGGTGTCCCCAGCCTCCTCCCCACCCTCACCCACTGACCTGCCCTCCACCTCCTACCTCTCCTCAGTCCACCATGCATTGGGGCAGAGGGGCACCTGGGAAAGAGAGATGCCTGGTCCGACTTCCCCACTCCTGCCTTGGGCGTGACGCATGTGGGTCCTGAAGCTGGTGTAGGGGGAGCCTTCAGTCAGTGAACTTCGCGCACATGCACCACAGTCCCAGAAGTGGACCCCTGCTGCCAGCAACCATCTGTGTTCATGGTTTCCCTATGCCCGACTTGACATTACATAGCAAATTAAAAACAGCATGACAAATAAAGAAAGAGATTGTAGTTGAAAGGAAACAGCTTTGTATTTTGGTACCTCTAACAGCAACCTTTGCTGCCTTCTGAACATTTTCATCTTGCAGTGGGCTCCACCAATTATCCAGCCAGTCCCCGCCATCATCATTCTGATGTTCTGTAGCCCTCTTTGCCCCCGTCGGGAGTTTCTGGTCCACTTCCCTGCCAGGTTACTTTGATGCTTCCCAAAGTCCCATAGACCCTCCTCATCTCCCTCTTTTTCTGTCCTGTTCACCTCTCAATCCCTCCTCCTAGGCTAGCCCCAAACTCCAAATCACCCCCACAGCGCTATGCAGAATTACTTAATGCTCTCTTTGTTTTCATTTTCCATCTTCCAGATCAGCTCCTGGAACCTAACGTGTCATGACCAGATGACCCGCTAGAGTGCTTTATGAAACAAAAAACAAGGTTCCCTCTGACAGAAATTCTACTACGAGTCTGGTTGTGTTTGTTTTGGTTTTTGCTTGAAATATCATTAACATACAGTTTCAGGTGTACGATATAGCGATTCAACATTCTGTACATTTCTCAGTGCCAATCATGATAAGTGTACTCTTAATCCCTTCACCTATTTCACCAATCCTTCCCATCCACCTTCCCTCTAGCAACCATGTTCATTCTCTGTATTTCAGACTCTGGTTTTTTGCTTATCACTTTTTTTTTTCTTTGTTCATTTGTCTTGCTTCTAAAATTCCACTTACGAATGAAATCATATGGTATTTTTCTTCCCTTGACTTATTTCACTTAGCATTACACACTCTAGATCCATCCATGTTATTGCAAATGGCAAGATCTCTTTTCTTTATAGCTGAGTAATACTTCATTATATGTATGTATATATACCACATCTTCTTTATCCTTTCCTCTGTTGACGGACACTTGGGTTGCTTCCTTATCTTGGCTATCATAACTAATGTTGCAAGAAACTTAAGGGTGCATACATCTTTTTAAATTAGCGTTTTCATTTCCTTTGGGTAAATATCCAGTAGTGGAATTGCCGGATCATATGATAATTCTATATTTAATTTTTTGAGGAACCTCCATACTGTTTTCCACAGTGGCTACCCCACTTTGCATTCCTACCAACAGTGCACAAGGGTTCCTTTTCCCCTTTTCCCCTACATCCTCACCAACACTTGTTATTTCTCATCCTTTTTATCCCAGCCATTCTGACAGGTGTAAAGTGATATCTGCAAGATTTTTAAGTAGCAGGATTTTTCCCGATTGTCTAGATGGAAATCACCAATACTTTTCAGCAGTATTTATTAATAAGTTATATTCCCTGATGGGGTTCCTGGGTGGCTCAGTCAGTTAAGCGTCCAACTTCAGCTCAGGTCATGATCTAGCAGTTCGTGAGTTTGAGCCCCGCGTCGCACTGTGTGCTGACAGCTCACAGACTGGAGCCTGCTTTGGATTCTGTGTCTCCCTCTCTCTCTGCCCCTCCCCTACTCACGCTCTGTCTCTCTGTCTCAAAAATCAATAAACATTAAAAAAATTAATAAGTGATATTCCCTGAAGCATTAGTCCCACAAAAGAGCCCACCAAAATAAAGTGAAAGAAAGAAAGAAAAAGAGATTCCATAGCCAATAAGTTTGGGAAACACTAAATACTCTGCTTTCCTCCTTCCTGACACTTTTTGTCGATTTCCAAGTCGCATTAGCTTATTAAAAGAACCGTTTGTCTTTTTTATTTAAAATAGTATCTCCCAACTTATTTGTCCATGGAGCTCTTCCCACCCACCCCCCCACACCCCCCCCGCCAGGGGATAGCTACTAACTGCCCACTTTGCAAGCATTCCCATAGAACTGGCAAACTTTTTCTGAAAATGGCCATTGTAAATATTTCAGGCTTTTAGGGCCATACATTTTCTGCAACTACTCACCTGTACCCTTGTAGCTCAAAAGCAACCATAGACATTGTAGACAATGTATAAGCTGGCTGTGTTACAAAAAACTTTATTTATGGACACTGAAATTTGAATTTCCTATTATATTCACATGTTACAAAATACTCTTCTTTTGATTTTGTTTCAACCATTTAAAAATGTAAAAACCATTCTTAGCTCAAGGGCCAAACAAAAACAGGCAGTGGGTGGTTCTTGGCCAGCAAGCAGTAGTTTGCTAATCCCCAACTTAGAAGAAGACCAAGGAAAAAGAGTTACTTGGAAACACAAGTTGGATACAGTTTTCTACCTTAACTGTTACTGATTTTGATTTTTTTTCTAACTAATCATTTTATATTTTGGCAATTTTTTTTACAGCATTTTTACCATTTCCTGCTCAGATGGTTTCAGCTCCTGGTGGTTAATCTTTAATTATCTCACGTCTGCAGCTATCACTCAGCACATTCCCTCCTGGTCAGAGCAGGATAGCTGTTTGGACGGCCTGCCTCTGCCTTTCATGTTCCCTCTTCATTCTAGCCCTGGAGCTGCTCTGTTACTTGTCAGGAATGGATGCTGCAGAAGTAGTCTTGTTCGTTGATCTCTCCCCATTTGCTCATCTAAAGATAGGTAACTCCCCGAGAGCCCAACACCAGGGCCAACAAAGCAAACCACAAGGCAGACAGCCACATGCTTTGCGGAGAACTCGCTCATTTCCAGTCTTTTCGTAATTACGCCCACAGACACGTGTTCTTGACTTCATGACACAGTCCATTCTCCTCTTAGTAATACATGGGCACATCTATTTTTGAACCAAAATGAATTAAAATTAATTTTCTGAGAAGTTCATAATTAAGATGATCCCCTAAGATAGCTGAAGATGTCCTTGAAGTTGCACAAGCTCAGTCTGACATTACACTGCATGATATACACTGTAAAGTGCTTGAGTACATTTATGTTTTCTCTCATTTTAATTTCCTTATGGTGGGTATGTGATGGGAATAAAATCAAACACAGAGGAAATTATAGGGCAGCATCTTTGGGCGGGATGAAAAGGAAAGATGTATGTGATTGCCTTAGTGTTCATGCAGCATCTTATCTCTATTTTTTTAAATTTTTTTTTTTAACGTTTATTCGTTTTGGAGAGACAGAGAGAGACAGAGTATGAGCAGGAAAGGGGCAGAGAGAGAGGGAGACACAGAATCTGAAGCAGGCTCCAGGCTCTGAGCTGTCGGCACAGAGCCCGACACGGTGCTCGAACTCACAAACTGCAAGATCATGACCTGAGCCGAAGTCGGACGCTCAACCGACTGAGCCACCCAGGCGCCCCTATCTCTACTTACTTTAGACACCAACAGCAATTGAATGACAGAAAGTCACTCGTCAGTTTGAGAAACTCCATCAATTCCTGAAGGATGCAGAACAAATCTGTCCTGAGAGGCATTCACAAAGCCATTTTAAGAAACCAACATGAAAATGTGAACAAAGACTTACATGAGAGGTGTCTCCTTCACTGCCCGCGCTCAGTCAATAAAGTCTTAAAGGAGGGTGCACTGGGGGACTGAGAATCAGGATGGCAGCAGTGGGTGGGTGGCTGGCTGGTGACACTCACTATCTTTAGGCAAGCATGTGGTTTGGCTGATCTGTGGAAAGATATATGAGGGAAACCATCAAAGCAATACTCCAGGAGGGAAGCCATTGGTATTATCCATGTTTAAATCTCCCTGAAGAACTTAGACCTCACTCGAAGGAAGGAGAATTTGAATACCTGACTCTTTGATCACTTTTGACATACCACTCTCAGAATAATTACATCTCAGCACAACCACTGCTGTGATGAGTGGCTGGGGCACTGGGTGGTGAATCTGAAGACAGAGACTGTCACCTTAACCGTGCCACTAACTTGCTGGCTAAGCTTGAATTTCCCTAAGATGCTTATTAGCATATCAAGGCCCTGTAGCTCAGTGGTGGAGAACATGGGCTCTGAGCCAGACAGATTCCAAATCCTGTCTTTCACCTACAAGCTGGGGAGCCTTCTTCACATTACTCAGCCTCTGTCTCTGGGTTTGGTTTTTCTCTTCTGTAAGCATTTGACAAATGTTAGTTATTCTTGTGAAGATTAAGAAATGCCCTCCTAGCCCTACCTCAAGGGGTAAAGAGAGAGCCAGGTCTAGCCCAGGTGGAATGAGGATCTGGGAATTGGGGGGATGTGAGCAGAAAACTCTCATTAGATGCAATGAAGACACTGACAACAAGGAGGAGACAGCGTGCTTACTGAGAGTTGATGATATTCCTTTGAGGGTGGTATTATGTGCACAGAACAAACGTGTGAGGGCTGTTGTTCTGATTCTTATCAGCTCCATTTTGCAGATAAGAAAAACAAAACTTGAAGAGATCAGGCAAATTGTTCAATGTCCCAGAGCCGGTAAGGGGCAGAACAAGTATTCCAGCTGGCATTCTCTGACTCTAAAGTGCATTCGCTTAAACCCTAGACAGGCTAGGGACCATGCCAGGGTTGGGAAGTTATTGCCTAGAGGGTACAGAATTTCTGTTTCAGGTGATAAAAAAGTTTTGGAAAACAGTGGTGATGGTTATACAACATTGCGAACCTACTTAAGACTACAGAATTGTTTACTTAAAAATGCTTAGAATGGTAAATTACACATCACATATATTTTACACAAGCATACACAAAAAATGCCAGGCAAGGGGTTGAAAGGGTTTCTCAACAATTTGAGGTCAAAGACAGATATGGACGTCAGGAACCAAGCTGGAGTTAGCAACTGAGAAAAACGAAAACCAGAATGTACTTTTGTCCCTCCCACGCAAAGAAGATAGTTTGTAAAACTCCAGAGCAATAATAAACTTGAGTTTATGCCTTGAAGAAAGCTTTTTGCGGCCTTGGAAGCCCAGATTCAAATGTACCACATTTAGGAGCCATTTCTAGAACTTCATAGAGAAAATATATTTTAAAAGCTGAAGAACTATCAAGGAGGGAGAAACCCCACCTTTTAAGTTAAGAAAACCTTAATCAATACAAGAAGAGCTGTGTCTGTTGGGCGCTATTTCTTTCTTATATAATTAAGACTTAGAATATGCAATGTTCTTGCAGAGTAATGAGGGAAGTTAAATAAACATGTGAAAAAGGAAAATAGAACAGATAACACCTCTGCAAATCCCACAAGAGAAACTTACAATAAGCAGGTTATTTCCAGTCATAAGAGAGACTATGAAGCAAAGGCACAGGATGAATGCTGGTTTACTTTGTTACGAAGGCTGTGGATTATCTAGGAAAAATCAGGGGGTCTCATGCAAAACAAGCCTGGGGTTGCCACTGGCAGCTACCTGAGCCTAATATGTTTTCTTTATTTTTAATTTTTTGCTTTTTAACTTTTTGTAATGTGTATTCCTGAGAGAGAAAGAACGCAAGTTGGGGAGGGGTGGAGAGAGGGAGACACGGAGTCTAAAGCAGGCTCCAGGTTCTGAGATGTCAGCACAGAGCCTGACACGGGGCTCGAACTCGTGAACCGTGAGATCATAGCCTGAGCTGAAGTCTGATGCTTAACTGACTGAGCCACCCAGGCGCTCCTGGCTTTTTATTTTAATTCCAGTTAACATACACTGTTATATTAGTTTCAGGTGTACAATGTAGTGGTCCAACACTTTCATACTCATCTGGTGCTCATCACAACAAATGCACTCCTGAATCCCCATTACCTGTTTCGCACCACACTTTGCTCCCCTCTGGGAACCATCAGTTGGCTTTATAGAAGACAGGGAGCATCTTAAATAGGTATTGGCGGGGGCAGGGCAAGGGGGAAGGACTGTGGTGTCATCAAGATGTCATAATTGCTTTTGCTTCCCAATCTAGAGAGTGAAACCATCTGAAAATGAACAATTAGGCTGGCAGGCTGCGATATGATTAACAACACCTCCCTTGTCTCCTTTCCATTTAAGGCATTAGACCGGATTCCATAGAACTTGGGAATGGCCGTTGTTCCACTGGAGTAGTGGCTCTAATCCAATGTATTGGTCATTATCAGCCGCTGGAAGCCTGGAGCTGATAAGAAGATGGTTCACTGAATTCCTTTTAGACTAGTGTCCATGTGGCATTGAACTCTGGACCAGGGCCTCCCTCCGGACTTCTTCTGTGGTAGTCCAGAACACATGAGTGTAAGAACCTGAAAACTGTGGTCTCCATAGAAGAGGAGGTTCTGGAAGGGGAGCTGTTTATTCCTGGCAGGGACTGCCCCCTCTGGCCCCCTCTCTGGCCCTCCATGGGCAGCTGCTCTCCCTCAGAGCCAAAGAGATGTGCTCATCATATACCCAAGACCCAGCCCTCTCTTCTAGAAAACAAACCCAGAATTTCCTGCCCAAACTGCCCTGAGCCTGCTTCCAGGACCTGCATTCACCCCTTCTTTGGGTCTGCTCTTCTAAGGATAGAACTGCACTCGAGCAAATAGTCCCCCAACCCAAGGCCACCAAGTGGTGGCCAAGGAGCTTGGACATGTAGGCGGGGGTGTCTACAACACATGTACACAGGCCCTCTCACAAGGCAGAGCAGAGCCAGGACGGGGTGGTGGGGGGGAGAGAAGGAGGTGGTGGTGTAGGACCTGGGCAGGCACTCCCTGGGCTGCTGTGTCCCTGTGCAGAATCCTGAGAAGTCCAAGAATTGTTTCCATTTGAACCTGACCTTCTAGGTTGTTATGAAAGTATCTGTGGCATGAATACGTGTTATTTTGTGAAGCAGGTCGCCGGCTTGATGTATAACTTTTAAAGAGGTAGACATATGGTGTGTGGGCCCAGAGAGGATCTCTTGCTCTGGGCCCTGCAAATGTGAGGCCGGGGCTGTTCCTCGGTTGCACCCCTCTCTTCTGTATGCCATTTCTGGGAGGCAGAGTGTTCAGTTTGCCTGTCTCCCTCTTATACCTAAGAAGAAAATCAGCTCATCCTTCATTTTTAAGAGGTACTCCCAGGGGTGAAAACATTTGAGCTAAACCATTATTTCCCAAGTTACTGGGCCAGAGGACCAACACTTTGGAGTAAACAACTGTGTCAGAGCAAACAAGTCAGTCATCTCCTACACAAGTTTGAAGGTAATGAAAATTCCTGCTTGCTCTTGGGGTGGCCACTGTTGATCTAGAAACAGAGAAGGGAGGCCAGACTTCTCCCTGCAGCTGGGAAGCAGCCCGGACTTCTTTTTTTTTTTTTTTTTTTAACTCTAAGGGAAGATACATGTGGAAGGCACCTGTTGGCTGGAGCTCAAAGCATTTCCCTTTTTCTGTCCCTAGAGATTGCTCAGGATAACAAGCCCGGTGAAGCTATCTAAATGGGCACTAGCCTGTGCTACTTATGGAAGGGAAGGGGAATAAAATATCTGGCAAACCCTGGAAATGAGGACAGGTTTGACAGTAGTCTGATGCCCTGAGTATGCAGAGAAGGCTCCAGGCAGGCCTCCTGCTCACATTTCTTACAATCCCAGAGTGTCCCGAAACCCTTCAGAAAAGCACCTAGGTTATTAATACTCACGGTGAAGAGGGACAACGCAGGGAATCAGGCCCAGGGAGAAGGAGCAGTGAGCAGTGGGTGCGGGCACAGCGGTCAGGCTGAGCCGTTGGCCTCAGGATGGCAGTAAAGATCAAGCCTGAGAAAGACTGACTCCTGAGGACTCAGCTGGGAGAGGAGCCAGAACCCAGGGGACGTGGGGCACTTGCCCAACTCCCAACAGTGAACACCTCCTTAAATTCCACGCCCTAGGCACCCTGCTTGCCTGCCCTTGCCTAGCAAGTGTTTCTGGGACCCTATGCTGACCACACACCCCTGGATTTCCCAGGTGTGCCCTGTCCTGCGAGAGGAAAAGGCACGGCTGCCGCAGAGAAGCAGTCCTCTGACAGCCAGCGGCTCCTGGAGCCTGGAGCAGGCCTCCCTCTCCGGAGGAGCACTCATCGGGCCACAGCCTTGTGGGACTCAAGTCTGCTTTCCCAAACTGACCTCATCCCTACTTTCAGCTGCCTGCCCGGCACTCCGTCTGCTCTTCTCTTCCCAGGGGATGTGATCCCAGCCCCAGAAACAGCCAGTGTGTACCTCAAGTGGTGGGTGACCTGAGCAGAATGAACACAGGGGCAGACTGTCCGTGCCTTCCAACCCGCAGTGCTACTCCGGCTTCTTTGCCCTCGACACTATGGGGTCTCCTCACATAGACACTCCTAGGACACAGAGGTGGCCTGTGGCATCTCCTGGGGGCTTGGCATGGTCAAAGAACCTGTGTATCAGACAGACTGTTTTGAGGCACCTTGGTGGCTCAGTCGGTTAAGCGTCCGACTTCGGCTCAGGTCATGATCTCACAGCTTGTGAGTTTGAGCCCCGCGTCGGGCTCTGTGCTGACAGCTCAGGGCCCGGAGCCTCTGCAGATTCTGTGTCTTTATCTCTCTCTGACCCTCCCGGGCTCACACTCTGTCTCTCTCTGTCTCTCAAAAATAAATAAACATGAAAAAAAAATTTTGTAAAAAAGAAAGATTTTCAACTAAAACCTGAAGAAGCCTGGGGTATAGGGCTCCACGGAGTCATTATCTGGCTCTCACAGACCTCCTCACTGACATCTTCCCAGAAGACAGACCCAGGAAGACTCCAGTGTCTTTGGACTATGAAGGAAGCTACATGCCGTTCTACAACGTGGAGCATTTCACCCTCGTCTCCACCTTCTCAGCCACATGTACTGAGGAAATCCTTCCTTTGTTCTGGTTGCCTTCAAAAGGCACCAGTATAAAAAAAAAAAAAAGAAAAGAAAAGAAAAAAAAAGGCACCAGTATCACCCTCTGCTCCTAGAAGGAAGCCACTTCTGAGCATCTCCCTTCCAGAGAAGCTCAGGGTGTGGGTCACAAGCATCGGGGAGCTGCCCTATCAGCCATCTTTGCTGTTGCCAGGAGAACATGAGATTTCTATTGCTTATGGGACAATTTGTGTCACTGACAGCAAAGCAGAAATAAAATGAGCAGGACACCCCTCACCACGCAGCTTCCTCTATTTTTCTGTGGTAGTCAGACTTCTCAGAGCCCATTCTTTTCTTCTGCTTTCGTCCTCATCAAATGCCATGTAAAATTCCACTTTGATCTCTCAAATAAAACCCAACTGACCTGCTTTAAAAATTCTCTTCCGAACAGTGGCAAGGAGAGTAGGTGAAGACAATTGTGTAGCCACAGAAAAACCGTTATAACAAAGGCATTATCAATAACCATGTTTAATGCATACCTGCTATTTTCATAGCAAGATGTGATGTGGTGGAGGGCAAAAACTATGACTGCGTTCAATACAGTGTCTTAAGTCTATTCCAGATAGACCGAACCACATGAGTATACCACCAGCTAATAAAGATTTTTCTTTCTAAGTTTCAAAATATATACAGCTGATATGTTCGGTGTGGCTTTTTTTAAGGACTGGCAAAATGAGAGGCACTGTCCGCTCTGGTCTAGATGGTGCTTTCATTTCCATTTATAGGAATAAGGTGGGCATTATAGAACCTCGAGACAAAGGCTGATCAAAATGTATTAAATGCAACATCCACACTGTTCCCTGTCCCCTGCCTGAGGGTGGGATTCTTCCATTACCTGCACGGTCCCTGGTCCCAAAACTAGGCAGCTCACTGGGATTGGGGGTGGAGGACAAAGGGGGGCAGCCCATACCTGTCAGGAGGAGAGCTGGTCTGCCTCCACTTATCACTTTCCTCAGAACAGAGATTGTCCTCCCATGGTGACTCTGTCAAACTCTCACACCACATTGGGACCTGACAAGCTATGAGTGTCGTTTTAAAATGTAAGGCATGTATGATGTCTAAGCAAAGAGCTATTTTAACAGGAAATTTGTGAGACGTTGTTTCTCTTTTTTTTATGGCAACTATCAGCCTATCTTCTGGGAAGGGCACTGAGCTCTTGGAGTTCCATGTTCAATCGCAATGGATAAGCACCATAACATGATGCTTAAACAACATAGACTCTGAAGCCTGACTGGACCGACTGGATTCAAATCCTGGCTCGGCCATTTGCTGGCTATGATATTTTGGATACGTCACAAGCTCTCTGTGCCTCACCTGTATGGAACTAATGACAGTCTCGCCTCAGAGAGCTATTAGAGGTTTGCATGAGGTACCATTTATACAATTCTAAGGATATAGTTAGTACTATAAAAGAGTTTGTAAAATTAATATATAATTACAAGTCTATTCATATTATATGCCTCCCACAATAAGATTAAAATCATTTCTTGGTAGTGTTAGGAGGGCTCAGGCCCCATAGGCGATTTCCTAAGGGTGTCCCATAACAGAAGTTCAAAGACATAATGTCAGCATCACAGAGCTGAACAAAGTCACGGAGTTAAAACAACACCTGATGTAGACCTTCATCTTAGAAAAAGCTATGCAAAAATTACCCTCACATAAGCCCTGTACAAATTGAATTACTCCCTGAAACTACTATAAACAGTAATTATTTTAACAGAAGGAATTTAAATTAGTTGTACTTTGAGGTGGGTTTTACAGATATCCCTATATTGATTTGGACATGAACACAACTGGGTATTTTTTTAACTAATTTATGGAGATGAAATTCACACGATTGTTTTTTAATCTTTAAACCACCTCGTTGAGAAAATTGCTGGAAACAGTATCTCAAGCTTTCACTTGCTTGCAAAGCTATTCCCAATCTGCCCAACATGAGCCCTCCAGGCAAGATTTCACCACCTCACTGGGTAAATGAGAATGACCATCCTTGTACTATAAATATAGTAATTCATACTGTGTGAATTGGATGTTTACTATGCAGTTATTACCATGTTGTGAAACTGTAATTGGCAGATTTTTACAAGACCCTTCCTTGTGTACTGAGACTTATTTGAGTGAATCATCTCAGAAGACCTAAGTAGGAAGTACTTAAAGATGACCATCAGTATTGCCAGACAGCTCAGCTGTGAACTAGGTGTGCCCTTATTACTAACTTGTACTAAAAGAGAATGAGAAGCTTCTAGAGGTTCCGCAAGGTTGGGTTTTAATGGAGTTAGAGTTTGTCCTTACATGGAACCAGATGCATTTGTTGGACCAGTTTCCCTGGACTAGGAAACAAGATGGCGACCACAGTGACCACATGGCTAAGTTCAGACAGAGGAACTGGGAGGAGAGGAAGCCAAACCAGATGCCTGCAAAGTGATTCTAAGGCCTTTAAGAATTAACATGACATTATTTTAAGTGCAGGGAACTTTTGGCTACGTACAAATCTCAGATATTTTCACAGAATTTATTTAGAATAAGAAACCAGACATGGGTGGCTTGTTTTTATGTTGTATTATCAGACATTATTTTCTTTATATAGTACCTTGTTTTTTTATAAAAAATTTTGTTCATATTAACTCCTTCAGCTCTATTAAGGGAGTTTTGTCCATGCTTCCCTTGGAGTGAAAGGGGTGCATGTTCCCTAGGGCTCTGAACAGTAGGGAAGGAGGAATAAAAAATGAGAGAAATTAAAGAAAAGACAAAAACTGAGGAAGGAATCTGCTTATCATGTCCCCTAAGGGTCTCCCTCTAGCCATCCTCCTGGTTCAAACCTCTGATCCAGGGGCCTAATCCCCAACTCTCAGGAAACAGTCTTCTCTCTGCCTCCTGCGATCCCTTCCTATTCAAAATCCATCTCATAACCAAGACCTTTCCAGTTGTGCCTTGTTTGTTCAGTCCCTCTCAGTCCTCCCATACATCTTTCTTCTTTCTTATATCTTCAAACATTTTTTAGAGCTGCAGTTTGCCTCTACATTTGTGTTTTCTCTGTGTTGTTTTTGTAAGTATTCTGTGCCACATAAATAATTTTTACACTGTCCTATTAGATTTGAAGTTCTTTGAAGATGAATGGCTTCTATCTCCTTTGTAAGTCTCTGCCACATCATTTATATTAAAAAGTTTTCAAAAGTAAAATATCTTATTGTTCTTTTTAAAACTGCATCACTGGGGTGCCTGGGTGGCTCAGTCCATTGGGCGTCCAACTCTTGATTTCAGCTCAGGCCATGATCTCAGAGTTCGTGGGATCAAGCTCCTTGTAGGGCTCTGTGCTGACAGCACACGGCCTGCTTGGGATTCTCTCTCTCTTTCTCTCTCTCTCTCTCTCTCTCTGCTCCTCCCCTGCTCGCACTCTCTGTCTCAAAATAAAGAAATAAACTTTTAAAAATAAATAAATAAAATAAAAATTCGCTACTCTTGGGTACCTAAGTGGCTCAGATGGTTAAGTGGCTCAGATAGTTAAATGTTGAACTCTTGATTTCAGCTCAGGTCATGATCTCAGGTTTTGTACTGAGTGTGGAGCCTGCTTTAGATTCTCTCTCTCCCTCTCTCTGTCCCTCTCCCGTTGGTGCACATGCATCTCCCTCTGTCTTTCTCTATTAAAAAAATATGTCACTCTAAGAAAAACCCAAACAGAACAGAAAAGAAGAAAATTCATAATTCCAACTCAAAGAGATACTAATCTTTAACATTTCAGAATACATTCCCTTGGGGGCACCTGGGTGGCTCAGTCAGTTAAGCATCTGACTTCAGCTCTGGTCATGATCTCACAGTTCATGATTTCGGGCCCCACGTCGGGTACTGTGCTGACAGCTCTGAGCCTGGAGCCTGCTTTGGATTCTGTGTCTCTCTCTTGCTCTGCCTCTCTCCCACTCAGGCTCTCTCTCTCTCTCTCTCTCTCTCTCTCAAGAATAAATAAACATTAAAAAAAATTTTTAAAAAAGAATACATTCTCTTGATCTTTGCATGTACAAAAGTTGACAGAAAAGGGGTCTTGCTTCATATTCTATTTTACGACTTTCTTCTTTTATTTTTATGTTGCTACATAGACCTACCTCAATCTTCAGAATAACCATATAATATTCCAAGGCACAGATGTTTCATAATATTATTGATCTATTAATAGATACTTAGATTACTCCAAATGGACTTTTAGGTTATAAGAAAGCTGTGAAGGATGACTCCCTTGTTTTAAGCTTAAGTTTCTGGGTAGATAGATAGATGGCAATAATGCCAATTAAGATATAGAATACCAGAGAAGTAGCAGGTCTTGAGTAGACAAATTGCTTCTTTTTCCAGACTATCTTCTCTTTACAATATTATAACCATTAAAATCGCAAACCAACATCAATACGTTACTGTTACCTAATTCTCGTGCTCCATTCAAGCTTCACTAATTGTCCCAATATCATCATTTATAGCAAAGGGACTCAAGCCAGGATCGTGCATAGCATTTAGTTACTGTGTGTCTCCAACTTGCTTCAATCTGAAATTGTTCTCCAGTCGTTCTGGTCTTTCACAGATTCAAAACTTTTGAAGATTATAGGCTAGCTGTTTCCTGGAAAGTTACTTATTTTGGGTGTGCCTGATGTGTCCTCAAGATTAGATTTAGATTATGCATTTTTGCCAGGGATATCATAAAAGAGATGCTTTGTGCTCTTGACTACATTCTATCACAAGTGCTTAAAGCCCATTCGTCCCATTACTTGTGACGTTAATCTTGATCACTTGATTAGGTGCTCTGTGCCAGACTTCTCCATCGTAAATTTACCCTCTTTTTCCTTCTTAATCATCAAATATTTGTTGGGAGGTATTTTGAAGTGATATAAATCATTCCTCACTCAACTTTCACCCAGCATGCATTTCATGAGGGTTCTTGACTGAATTATTTTTATTATTTTGGTTGCCAAAGTGATTTTCTAATTCTATCATTATTTTACATTCATTAGTTGGCATTCCATGATAAAGGAGAGCTTTTCCCTCTCCCTCTTTATTATTCATTGACTTATTTCAGCATAGACTCACTGATTTCCATTTTATTAAATGGATTATGATCTGCAATTATTATTATTTATCTTGATGCTCAAATTATTTCAGATTTGGCAAGTGGGAGCCCCATCACACTGGCTTCTCTGTTCTTTTGACATATCTCCATTATTCTTCTAGAACTCCTTAATTTCTGACGCAAAAACATATTCCAGACTCATCTTATACTTTCCCTGCCCTAGCCCTTAAATCAGTCACTTGTCTAAAGAGCCTAGGTTTCCTTTGGTGGAGAATGTTATTTAGAAGTCAAGATCTGGGTAGTAGGTATGCTTATTGCTATTGGGATGTTACTCCTCCCAGAGGTGCTCTGAGGCTAGAAGCTCGGGAGATCTATATTTCTGTATCTATTGATACATGTGAAAAATGTAAGTCTACACAGTTACCTTCAATTCTATTCCAATACCACAAGATTCATTCATTTTAGTTACCTTCCTCTCTATATCATAATTGCCTTTTATGATAGAGAAACACCTATCTTTCATTATTCTCAGTATGTTTATTTATTTTATCAAGCCCCATGTGTAACCAATCTTCTGTTGTTACCATCATAGCCCTGTACAGACGCCCTCATCATCTCACCCACTCTGGGCCCATCCTTACCCCTTCCCCTTGCATAGAGGGCCCTCCTCTCTCAACTAAGTCCCTAACAATCCTGTTGGGCCCTCACCACTCCAATCCACTGATGTGCCTCACCACATTTGGGCTCCTATGTCTATGACAGGTCTCTGAAACTCCCACTCCCCACTGATGAATACTTTGTTTGGCACAAGCTAATGGCTTTATAATAAATTATTCAAAAGTACTGAAAGGAGAGAGGGGAAAAAGGTCCATGGCAACTAAATGGACTGTGGAATCTTAGACAAGAATAGGGCCATTATTGGGAAAGTGGTAAAATTTGAATAAGATATATAAATTAATTAACAGTAATACATCAATGTTATTTTCCTGGTTTTGATGATCATGTACAATGTTAACATTAGGAAAATCTGGGTGAAAGATAAATGGGCTCTCCATACTGTTTTTTTGCAATTTTTATGTAAGTATAAAATTATCTCAAAATAGAAAAAAAAGTTTTAACTATTGCATTCTCTTTAGGCAAGATTCAAATAATGTAGAAGTATTCAAACTAAAAAAATGAGGAAGAAAATAATAAAGAAATAGTACCAATTTTACACAAACCCTCTCAGGAAACAGAAGAGGCAGAACACGTCTCCCTTCACTATCCTGATATAAAAACCAGAAAAAGATATTACCAAAAACTCTGAGATAATATGCTTATGAATCTAACCACGACAATTCTTTTTTTTTTTTTTTGTAGGTTTGTGGTTTTATTAACACAAATACGACATGCACATAAGCTGTCTGTTCATTTACTTTGCTGCACAGCCTGGCAATGGGACCGATGGCCAACGGGGCTGCTCTTTCCACCATGGCTTCGTGGTTCTTGGAGGAGACATTGTGAGCAATCTGCACAGTAAGATTTGTTGCATGTCAGCAGCACCTCAAGCTCCTTGAGGTTATGGACTAGAAACTTCCAGAAACCACTGGGCAGCATGTGCTTTGTTTTCATGTTGCTCCTGTAACCAACGTTGGGCATCAAGATCTGGCCCTTGAATCTTCTGCACACTCTATTGTCAATGCCTCTGGGTTTCCGCTGGTTGCGCTTGATTTTGACCTATCAGTCTGGTGCCAGATGAATTTCTTGGTCTTATTTTTAAGAATCTTGGGCTTCACCAGAGGTCTGAAGGCAGCCATGATGCCTTCAAGAACGAGGCAGAGATGGTGTCAAAGAGTCCTGGAAGGAGGCTTTCCTGCTCAGGGCTTGAACATTGTTGCAGAGAGTCTTCCAAACACCAGCTACCGAGCAAGCTGGGAATGGAATGGGTACCTCTGCCAAGCTTGTTTTCCCTCTCATCTCCAAAGCTGGCAGAATACCAACCACTCTCCAGACATGATTGTGGGAGGTCTAAACATGACAATTCTTAATAAAATTTTGGCAAATCAAATCCAGGGAAAAAACATATATATTTATCCAAGCAGAATTGATCCCTGGAATGCAAAGTTGGTTCAACATTCAAAGAAATCAATAGTGTAAAGTCACCATATCAGTAAACTAAAAAAGGAAAAAACATAGGGTTATCTCAATAGATTTTTTAAAAAAGCATTTGCCAAGGGGCACCAGGGTGGCTCAGTCGGTTAGGCATCCGACTTTGGATCAGGTCATGATCTCACAGTTTGTGGGTTCAAGCCCCACATCAAGCTGTGACAGCTCAGAGCCTGGAGCCTGCTTTGGATTCTGTCTCCCTCTCCCTTTCTGCCCCTCCTCCACTTATGTGCATGCATGCATGCGCACGCGTTCTCTCTCTCTCTCTCAAAAATAAATAAACTTTCCACACATACACACCAAAAAAAAAAAAAAAAAAAAGCATTTGCCAAAATCCAGAACCTTTTCATAATAAAAATACTCAGGTAAGTAGGAATAGAAGGTGACTTTCTCAAGCTGATAGAGGACATCAAACTTAATGGTGAAAAAAATATTCTTCCTTTAAAATTAGGGACTCAGCAAAATGTCTGTTCTCACTGAATCAGTGCTCTTTAACAGTGCAATAGGCAAAAAAAAGAAATAAAAGACATATACTTTAGAAAAAAACAAGAATATTATCATCCATGTAGAAAATCCCAAAGAATCTATAAAACAACGAATAAAATAAGTGAGTTTAGTAAAGTCAGAATACAAGGTCAATATACAAAAAGCATATTTCAAGATACTAACAGTAAACAATCAGAAATTAAAATTTAAAAGATAACATTTACAATAGCATCGGAAAACCATGAAATTCTTAGGAATAAGTCTAAGAAAAAATGTAATACCTATTGCTGAAAACTGTAAAATATTGCTGAGAAAAATTAAAGAAGACCTAAAAAAAAAAAAGAGAGAGAGATATACTATGTTCATGAATCAAAAGACTCAATATTGTTAAAATGTCAATTCTCCCTAAATTAACCTAAAAATTCAAAGAAACCCCAATCAAAATCCCCGCCTTGCTTATTTTTTTTAAGAAATTGACAAGCTGATCCTAAGATTTATATGGAAATGCAAAGAATGTAGTCAAAACTATTTTGAAAAAGAACAAAATTGGAGGACTCACATTATTGCATTTTAAATCTCTTACGAGACTATATTAATAAAGACAGTGTGGTTTTGGCATATGGACAGACACATAGATCAATGAAACAGAACAGAGAGTTCAACATGACTCACACATATTGGTCAATTGATTATGGACAAGGATGACAGAGTAGTTCACTAGAGAAAAGATAGTCTTCAGCAAATGACAATGCTGTAACAATTGGACAGACATGTACGAAAATGAACTTTGACCCTTACCTTTACCATACGTAAAAACTAACTCAGTAGGTAAGTCTGTAGAGATAGAAAGTCTAGACCTAAGAGTGTGGGAGGAGAAATATGAAGTCACACTACTAATGGGTAATGACGTTTCTTTTTGTTTTGATAAAAATGTTTAAAATCAGATTATACTGATGACTACAACTCTATACAAACAAACATTGAATTGTACACTTTGAATGGATTAAATGTGTGGTATGTGAATTATATCTGTTTAAAAAGCTGTTAAAAATGAACACAAAATGAATCATAGACCTAAATGTAAGAGCTAAAACTATAAAGTTCTAAGAGAAAATACAGAAAAAAAATCTGTCATATTGGGTTAGGCAAATAATTCTTTTTTTTTAATTTTTTAATGTTTTATTTATTTTGAGAGAGAGAGAGAGAGAGACAGAGTACAAGTGGGGAGGGGTAGAGAGAGAGGGAGACACAGACTCCGAAGTAGGCTCCAGCCTCTGAGGGATCAGTACAGAGCCCAACATGGAATTTGAACTCACAGACTGTGAGATGGTGACCTGAGCCAGAGTCAACACCTAACTGACTGAGCCACCCAGGCACCCCTAGGCAAATAATTCTTAAATAGGACACAAAAAGGACAAACTAAAAAAAAAAAAAAAAAAAAAAAAAAAAAGAATAAATTACACTTCACCAAATGAAAAACCTTTGCTGTTCAAAAGACAACATTCAGAAAAATGGAAAAACTGGTACAGACTGGGAGAAAATATTTGCAAAAACACATTTATAATAAAGAACTTATATCCAGAGGCGCCTGGGTGGCTCAGATGGTTAAGCCTCTGACCCTTGGTTTCAGCTCAGTTCATGATCTCGTGGTTCATGATCTCACGGTTTGAGCCCTGCATCTGCACCCCCCCCTCCCGCTGCTTGTCTCTCTCTCTCTCTCTCTCTCTCTCTCTCTCTCTCAAAATAAATAAACTTAAAAAAAAACTTATATCCAGAATATATTAAGAACTCTTACGGTTCCATATTAGGAAGATAACTCAGTTTTTTAATAAATGAAAGATTTGAAGCACTTCACTGAAAATAATATACACATGGCAAATAAGCACATGAAAGGTGTTCGATATTATTAGTCATTAGAAAGATGCAAATTAAAACCATCATGAGATAACACTACATACCTACTAGAATGACTCATCCAAACAACTGGTAATAAATAAAGCTGATGAAGATGTGGGGCACTGTGGGAATGCAAAATGGTACAGTGACTCTGAAAAATAGTTTGCCACTTTCTTATAAAATTAATCATACATTTAATATATGACCCAACAATCTCACTCTTAGGTATTTACCCAAGAGAAAACTTGTATCTACACAATGACTTGTACAAAAATGTTTACAGCACCTTTATTTGTAATTCGCAAAAGCAGAAAACAAGCCACATTGGTGAATGGATAAACTATCATACAATGGAATACTAATCAGTATGAAAAAGAACTAACTGCATGGCCAAATCTCAAATCATTAAGCTACTGAAAGAAGCCAGGCATAACAAGCTACCTGCATACTGTATGATCCCATTTATTGCCATTTAAAAAAAAAATTTTTTTTTAACGTTTATTTATTTTTGAGACAGAGAGAGAGAGAGCATGAACGGGGGAGGGTCAGAGAGAGAGGGAGACACAGAATCTGAAACAGGATCCAGGCTCTGAGCAGTCAGCACAGAGCCCGACGCGGGGCTCGAACCCACGGACCGCGAGATCGTGACCTGAGCCAAAGTCAGACGCTTAACCAACTGAGCCACCCAGGTGCCCCTACCATTTTTAAAAAATAAGACCGATGGTCACTTGGGGCAGGGAGTAAGGGTAGGAGATTGACTGCAAGGAGGCAGAAGAGAACTTTCAAGGGTGATGGAAATGTTCCATATCTTGGTTGGGATGGTGGTTACATGACTGTATAGATTTGCCAAAACTCATGTGACCACACAGTTTGAAAAGAGTGTTTTTACATATATATGTATAATTACTTGGTAATTATATGTAAATTTGACTTCAGTAAAGCTGATTTTATTTTCTTTATAATTCTTTTTTTTTTTTAATCCAAGTTAGTTAACATACAGTGTGACAACAATTTCAGGAGTAGAATTTAGTGATTCATCCCTTACATAGAACACTCAGTGCTCATCCCAACAAGTACCGTCCTTAATGCCCATCACCCATTTAGCCCAACCCCCCACCTAACACACCTCCAACAACCCTCAGTTTGTTCTCTTTACTTAAGAGTCTCTTATAGTTTGTCTCCCTCTTGCTTTTTATCTCATTTTTCCTTTCTTTCCCCTTATGTTCACCTGTTTTGTTTCTTAAATTCCACATATGAGTGAAATCATATGATATTTGTCTTTCTCTGACTAATTTCGCTTAACATAGTACCCTCTACTTCCTTCCACGTTGTTGCAAATGGCAAGATGTCATTCTTTTTGATTGCCGAGTAATATTCCATTGTCTATATATACGCCACATCTTCTTTATCCATTCATCAGTTGATGGACATTTGGGCTCTTTCCATAATTTGGCTATTGTTGATAGCTCTGCTATAAACATTGGCTTGCATGTGTCCCTTTGAATCAGCATTTTTGTGTCCTTTGGACAAATACTTAGTAGTGAGTAAAACTGACTTTAAAGAAAATACCAAAGAAAATTGGGGGGAGAAAAGCAATGCATTCTCTTTAGGAAAAATTCAAATAATATCGAAGTATACTCAGTAAAATAATGAAAATCCCCACTCTGCCTTCTTCAATCCCATTTGTATACGTTCTTTCTGATAATTTACCCATGCTCTTTCCTTTGTAAAAAGAATCTACATGTGATGCTATGTCATGTATTGTTTTGTAACCTGCCTCATTGGAATCACTTTTCACTGTGGACATCTTCCCGTTATTCATCAATACATAAAAATCTCTATCGTCTCCCACCTCAGCACATCTGACTGTGAAGGATAGAGTGGGCTTTCCAGAAATGTCGTTGACCTTCTCCGCTTGCCATGAGTCAACTGGCCAGAGAGGGTCGGTCTGACCGTCAAGAGGAACAGACTTACTCCAGCAGCTGTCAGCCTCCAGAGGACACTGTGTTCTTTGGACCAGTTACCAAACCAGCCAGGTCAGTTTCTCCTCCTATTTCAAAGCAAATTTCCTCTCATTCTCCTTGAATTGCCACAACATTTGGCCTGTAATCATGCTACAGAGGTGGGGGAAGTGTGGCCTAGAGGAATACCTTTCTATAAATACAGAACAATTGTTCACACATTATCATTTCTATTTATCTATTTATTTTAATCAGTATGCTTGCAGTCTGAACTATTCAATTGATCCTCGAGAGACTTGTTCAAGGTCACACAGGCCCCGGCAGTGACGGGAAGGAAGAGCGTGGGGTGACTGTGTTGTTTTCAGCCAGCAACAGGTTGTGCCAGTCATTGCCATCCCTACCAAGCCCGGAGCAGAATGCCAGAAGCACGGAGTTCAGCGCTGACATTTGGAAGAAATGGTTGGATTCTGGAAAGTTATATGACAGCTCCAGCAGCATTTTCCCTACTCACCCCTGGAAAGAGCATCTGAATGCTCTAGATACCTCAAGATCTCCTTCGCAGCTTCAGGGAACCAGCATCTCCAACTGCTGCCTTTCAATACCCTGACACCCCTTGAATGGCCACCTCTGTCAAGTGCATGACAACTTCAAACTACACTGACCACAGAAGGGGTCTCAAGCCACACAAGGAATTTGCAAGCCTTTGCAAGCCGCGCTTCTCCAACTCGCTATTCTACGAACTGGAGCCAGCAGGGAGTAACTTAATAGAAATAACGGCAGCTATGCTATTGTTGATTAAAAGGAATGGTTTGGGGTGCTATGACTAGGTCATTTCCAAGGTTCCTTTCCATTCTAAAGCTCTCTGTTATGTTCCTAATCAAGGCAGCAGTGCTGCGGTGAAGAGCACACATTTTGGCATCGGAGAGACTTGGTTTCAGACCCTGGTTCTGCCACCTACCAGCTAAATGACATTGGGCAAGTTACTTGACCTTGCTCAACTCCAGCTTCTGTCATGTTCGCTGGGCAGGGCTTAGCACCGCACCCAACTCAGAGGAAATGCTCGGTGCCGTGGCTATTACAATCTCTATTACACAGTAAGAGCTTCATCTTTCTGGGAGTACACACAGAAAGTTTTTCTAGTTGCAAGGATCCTTTCTTCTAAAACTATCCTGAGTAGAATAAAGGAGGATGTGATCATCTGAAGGAAAGGACTGGTCAGTTTCTTTTTATTTTTTTACTTTAGGAGATCTGAGTGGCAGCCATAAGCAGCAGTTGTCAGAGGTAATCACTGAAGATAAGTGAGGGAGAAGTTCAGGGACTGCTCAAGATCACAAAGCTAACTAATTTGCCAATCCATTCTTAGCCTCAAATTTCTCCTGTGTCCCAGATAAGCATCTCATTTGAGGTACCACACAGCCTAACTCTAGCCCTGCTCTGAGAAAACATTGACATTAGAAGTATCCCTTACAGTGTCTGTGTTGTATCAATATTAATCTATCATTTATTAAGCACTTACGATTTGCCTGCACTGTGGTCTAATCGTTGTTCATTCAGTCCTTAAAACACCCTGTGTGTATCACTTCCCTATTTTATGGACGGAGAAACTTAGGCACAGAGAGGTTAGTCACCTTGCCCAAGGTCACACAGCCAGTAACTGATAGAGTCACAGTTCCACAGTGAATTGATGCTGTGGGTCTGAGGGGTTAGAATGTGTGATTTACAGGGTCCCTGTCAGCTCTAAATCACAGCTAAATGGCCCTTAGGATTCCAAGACACTCTGAGGCAACCAACAATGAAAGGTTGCCCCCCTAAAACTCTGCCTCCTTGTGCTTCTGTGTGTTGGCAGGAATGGACCCACATCAAAGCAGGAGCTTGGGTGGCTCAGTCGGTTGAGTGTCAGACTTCAGCTCAGGTCACGATCTCACAGTTTGTGAGTTCGAGCCCAGCATCGGGCTCTGTGCTGATGGCTCGGAGCCTGGAGCCTGTTTTGGATTCTGTGTCTCTCTCTCTCTCTCTGCTCCTCCCCTGCTCATGCTCTGTCTCTGTCTCCCCACTCTCTCTACCCCTCCCCCACTCACACGCGTGCTTGGCCCTCTCTCTCTCTCTCTGTCTCTCTCAAAATAAATAAACATCAAAAAAAAGTTTTAACTAAACTAATTTAATTTACTTTTAAAGAAGCAAGAGCTGGAGAGGGAGAACCAGCTCCAGCTCTTGGCAGAAGACTCTTAGCCTGACCTTCTCAAACTGGAAGGGAAAGGTCATTCCATTGGACTTTGCTGCATTCAATGGCAAGAGGCTTTCTTCCCAGAATATTCTCCAAAGAAATGACGTGTGACTTATAGCATGATTCGGAGGAAGCTGGGAAGGCTGAGAGCAGAGGACTGAGCCTGGTAGGGAAGCCCTGTGGGTTTGGATGGAAAGAACAGCAACAGAAAGGTCTAGAGTTGCCAGGCACAAAACTTAAGTTCTGCCCAATGTTCCTGGGCCCGGTTTTTGTGTGCAAGGAGAAGCAGAAGGGAGACTCTGATGAACGCTAATAACTAGTAATTATAAGGAGCTAAAAGGCCAGCATAAGGGAGCAGTTTTTAGGGTACAGTGTCTGGAATCCAATACACCTGGATTTTATTCCCTGTTAGTTCTCTTATAAGCTGGGTTGCTTTTGTTTGGCATGTTGCTTACCCTTTCTGGGCCTCGTGTCCTGACCTGTAAGGTGGAATAATAAATAGGATCGTTGTGAAGATTCCCATAGAGCATGAAACCCAAGGCCCCGGGCATGGTAAGGGCTCAATAAATGTCTGCTAGCGTTCACTGTGTTCCTAAATAAACAATATTCTTTGTAGCATTTGCTCCAAAGACTCAGTAAACCTTCTCAGCTGATTTCTGCGGGTTCTGTGGGCTAGTTTGGCAAACAATTCAGAGCTGTCTCTCAGTTGCCCTTCTCAATCCTGGGGAAATTGCTTTCCACCCGCTTTTATAAGTGCTACGTAGACATTTTTATTCTTCAAAATGTTGTCATACACTCATCCATTGCTGGTGGGGAAGCAAAATCGTACAGCCGCTTTGGAACACGGTTTGGCAGTTTTTGATACAGTTAAACATACACATACCATGAGACTCAATGATCCCACTTGAAGGTATACATCCAAGAGAAACGAAAACTGATGTTTGCACAAAAACCTGTTTGCAGATGCTTATGGCAGCTCTATTCATAATCAAAACTGGTCTAAACTGGAAACAACCCAAATGTCCTTCAGTTGGTAAAAGGCTAAACAAACTAGTGCCTCTCTCAGTGAAATACTACCTAGCAGTCAAAAATATGGGCCAGTGACCTATGCATGAATGAGTCCCAAATGCAAAGCGAAAGAAGCTAGAGCCGACAGGCTATATAATGTATGATGTGATTTCTGTGACATTCTAGAACAGGCAAAATTATAGATACAGAAAACAGGTCAGTGGTGGTTTTCAAGGTCTAAGGGGTTGACCAGGAAGGGGCACAGGAGAATTTTAGGGGGTGATGGAATTATTCTATATATTGATTGTGGTGCTAGGTTGCATGACTATACCCATCGTCAAAACTGACAGAAATATATGCTAAAAAGGGCAAATTATACTTTATGTAAATTATACCTCAATTAAAAGAAAATCAGGTGCACCTGGGTGGCTCAGTCGGCTAAGTGTCCGACCCTTGGTTCCGGCTCAGGTCATGATCTCACAGTTCGCAAGATCGAGCCCCTTGTCAGGATCTGTACTGACAGAGCTTGGGATTCTCTCTCTCCTCTCTCTGCCTCTCCCCTGCTCGTGCACACACGTTCTCTCTCTCAAAAATAAATAAACTAAAAAAAAAAAGAAAATATTGGTGCACACATATTCTCATTTTATTCCCACATCCTCATCACCTGGGCCAAGTTCTCTCATTTTTGCTGCAGGAAGGTGAGGCTGATGTAGGAAAGTGGAACCAGGACCCCAGGGCTCCTTCCTTGGAACTACTTCCATTCTGACTCGATCAGACGCCTCAGTGCTGTAGCCCCTGTATGTCTCTCTCTCATCCTCCCTTTCCTATGAATGTCTAATGTTTTAAGCCATCCACTTAAATAACGCCAATAATTAATCAATGAATTTGTTAATTAAAACTTTGGCAGTGAGTATCTGAATTCCACAAAGCTTCAGAAAAACGTATTTCTTCCAAGGTCTCTAATTTTGTCACGAGGAAGAGACCCAGGACACCCTTTGGAGGACCCACAGGCCCTGGGGCATGCACGTTCCCCTGAAGTAAAAGGAACCTGGGGCTTAATAGGCAAATACTCTTGCTACGGTAAGCGGCAAGCGAGCAGCAGGATCAAAGCTGCAGAATCTGTCACACTGAAACACTGACTTCCAAACTACCTCTTGGAATACATTTTTGCCTTTTGGAGCGTGTCACAATGGAGACTGATTAAATTATTTAAAATAGGTTATTGTCCCATTCAACCTCAAACCTCTCCATTAAAAACCTGTGATTTTTGTTTGTTTGTTCTTTGTAACTGGGGCTTTCATTACATGATGGAACGAATAATATATGTAAAATCGTTTCATTATATTAAAATTTCTCCTAGAGGATATAAACCCTGAAATCATGATATATGAAAATTGTGAAATAACGAAAATGGTGAAGTCCTGTATATCGCTAATAGCAGCCAAAATGATCAACGAAACGAATTCCAATCAACGAAAGAGCTTCCGATGTCAACGAGGAGGCTAACCCTGGCGCGAAAGAACAAAACACCCCCTGCTGGCTCTTTCTTTTAAAAGCTATGAACCAATGCCTCTGGTTTCCTGACAAAGGAATCAAATTAGTTCAAGGACTACAAGTAAAGTATAGGCTAAACACAGACTGGCCCTCGACATAATCTCCTCCTCTCCATCTTGACCCCTAAGTCCTCTGAATTGTTGAACGCATTCTGAGAAGAATTCAGAGCCAGGCATTATTAGCAGGGACCGCCCTGCCCCAAGCACACTGTGTGGAGTGGAGACCCAAACAGTCTCATCGTTGTCCATCAACCCAGGGATGTTTAGGTCAGGTAGGGAAGCTCTACGCAGCCCCCAAGGCTGGTAATACAGATAGTACAATCTTCGTGATTTTTTTTCTCAGACACTTCCAAGAGTGCATTAACATTTATCCATGTAGTCTATAAAGTATGATGG
Source organism: Lynx canadensis (assembly GCF_007474595.2). Lineage (NCBI taxonomy): Eukaryota > Metazoa > Chordata > Mammalia > Carnivora > Felidae > Lynx > Lynx canadensis. The sequence goes on along the minus strand of NC_044308.2, from coordinate 111,213,501 downwards.
GGTTGAAATAAATTATTACAAGCTTCAGTTCCCACACTATTTGTTGTACCCCCCCACCACTCACCAGCTACGGTGCTGGGTGCTGTGGATATGCGTAGGAACAAAATGGGCATGGTCCCTGACCTCATAAAGTTTATGGTCTAGTGGAGTGAGAGTCCATAAATAAGTCAACAAACACCAAATCAAAACAGATAGGGGATTGTCTTAGTCCATTCGTGCTGCTATAACAAAATACCACAGACTAGATGGTTTATAACAACAGATGTTTATTGTTCCCCGTTCTGGAGGCTGAAAGTTCAAGGAACTGCATAGTCTAGTCTACAGGGAAGAAATGTATGGGAGGAATACTCTGGCCTTTCTACTCCCTCTTTTATTCCCCCTGGGAGGAGGAATGACTCATGGGCTTGCAGATTGAGAGGAGAAACTGGCTGCCTGGTTCAGCCCAGTCTCCTAAATCCAGCTTTTCAGAATCCAGGAAGACTTCCTAAAGGAGGTGTTGGCTAAGCCCCAAAGGATGAGAAGAAAAGGAGGGTGAGTGGTAGTAGTTTAGGGGAGGCAACCCTCAGGGCAGAAGGGGCAGTATGTGGAAATCCCTGGATGCAGAAAAAAACATGGCCCTTGGGGGAACAGGCAAGACATTCTGCATGGCTGGATTTGTAGAGGGTGAGAGAACAGGAGCTAAGAGATGAGGCTGGCAAAGGAGCCAGATCACAAAGGGACTTAGGTGCTAAACTATGGAGTCTAAGTTTATCCTGAGGTCATGGAGAGGGATAGAAAGGTTTAATAGAAAGAGTAAAGATACTTCATTTCTGATAGATCCATCTGGGCTGTGGAGTGGGGAATAGGCAGGAAAAGGACTGGAGGTTCCAGCCCTCTCTGAAATTGTAAGAAGAGGAATCAAGTGTCCTTTGCAGTGTTAGAAACCTTTGTCTTGACCTTCCAGATCCAGTTGTCCTGGGCCCCGGGTCTGAACTCCTTTCAGAGGGCCCTCTTCATACAGCCCCCACCCCAGCTCTGATAACCACTCATGCTCTCTCCCCTACAGGTCTGGGGTAGGCACCCCAGGGGTTCCGTGCAATTCCTTGTGGTTTCTTTATACCCTGCCCACATATTTGTAAACAACCTTGTTATTAAAAGCTCCTTGAACATCCTAATTTGAGTGTGCCAGCTGGTTCCTGCTGAGCCCCTCAAGGTTATACCCTTTCCCCTAAATAAGGAGAAAGCAAGCATAAGTGACTCGGGAAAAGGATGGGACAGTCTTCCTAAGGATAATGGCTTGAGAAGTTTGCTGTTTAGGAAAGATAACAGACCTCCCGAGATAGTGGTTGTCTTTTAATAGCCCTACCGTTTGAATGAGAATGATGCCGCTCACTTAAAAAGAAGAGAAAAATCATCGGAAATCCCACCTCCCGGAAACAAATGCTATTAAATGTTTGCTGGCTATCCTTCTACACATTTCTCTACAGATATATACTCCTACAGATAGGTTCAATTTTGAGTGAGTCATACTCCAAATGCTGTATCAAACCTACTTTTTCTCACTCATCCATAAGCCTCAAGTTCTGAGTTGCCCGTGGGATAATCCAAGTAGATGTGTCCAGAAACAAATTGAAAATAACAATCTAAAGTTGAAGAGACTCAGTCTTGGGGTCACCATCAGAGAGATGACCGTGAAAGCTGCAGGAGGCGGAGGATCCCATGAGGCAGAGGGTAGGAGGGGAAGAGGGAGAGCCACCAGAGCCACTGTAGAGCCGCTGAAACTCAAACAACAGAGTGGGAGGAGTCAGAGGAGGCAGATAAGGAGGTTTGAGGAGGGGGGTAGTTCTTGGCCTTTGAGAAAGAGGAGTGGTGGATTTAGCAATACAGGGTAGCTGGTGGCCTGGATAAGAGTGATTTTAGCCAAGTGATGGAGTGGAAGCCACACTGTGGAAGAGCTCAGGAGAAAATGGAGGTAGTCTGCCCTCCCCACTGGCTGACCCCTCGTCCCTCATCAGAGCTTCTCAGACTCTGCTGTGCAGATGAATCACCTGGGACTAGTGTCATATTGCAGATCTGATTCAGTGGGTCTGGGGTGTGTTTCTAGTAAGTGCCAAGGTAATGTGGCTTTGGCTGCACATTGGAATCACCTGGAGAGCTTTTAAAAAATACTGTTGCCCGCTTCTTGCCCCCAGAGGTTCTGACTTAATTGGTTTGGGGTACAGCCTGAGCATCAGAATTTTTAATAGCCCCAGAGTGACTTTAACTTGTAGCCAGTGCTGTCCTATAATGCTTTGCACATAACTGGCACCAAATAATTGTTTGTTCTAGTTTCTAATATGAGTTAGCCCTTGTTTCTAATATCCAGCTAATTAACTCACCCAGAACTACCTTCCCTGTCTCCCTTACAGCCCCTCAGCTCTTACAAAGATCTGCTTTGGTCTGTATTCCCCCACTAGATGTGAAAGGAAGACTAGGAGACCAAAATATTTAGAAAAGATGAGTTTAATTGCAAGGATATGCAGACTTCATTAGGATTGAATCACTAAGTAAAAAAATACAACAGCTATTTAAAGGAAAAATGTAAAGGGAAGATTACCATGTTGACATCTGTCTTTTAAGCACTGATGATATGCTCACATGGGGAGATATGTCACATATCTCCAAATTTCTGGATTCAAAGGTTAGTGATAAAATGGTTTTCATTAGGGAATCAGTAACTTAACGGAAAAGCTCGAAATGTCCTTCATTTTGGACACCGGATGTACAGGAGTAGTTGTTACTTTACCTCAGGATTGAAAAGTGTCTTGTTTTTCCTTCCTCTAGGACTTGCTGTACACTCTTTAAATGATGGCGCCGCAGTATTGTTTTTGTTTCTACAGATGTGAGCTGCATGAAGTCAGGGACCCGTCCAGTTTCATACACTATGACATCCCCGTGCTGGCACATCGTAGGTGTTCAATATGATTTTAATTTTTTTTTTAACGTTTTTTATTTATTTTTGGGACAGAGAGAGACAGAGCATGAACGGGGGAGGGGCAGAGAGAGAGGGAGACACAGAATCGGAAACAGGCTCCAGGCTCCGAGCCATCAGCCCAGAGCCTGACGCGGGGCTCGAACTCACGGACCGCGAGATCGTGACCTGGCTGAAGTCGGACGCTTAACCGACTGCGCCACCCAGGCGCCCCAGGTGTTCAATATGATTTTAACTGGATAGAGTGCGGTTTCCCGTTTTGATACTTTTTGCAATTCTTAAATACGGCACTCTGAACTGGGCACTCCCTAATCTACGTGGGCGACGACAAACTCAGAAGGGGTTTTACTTTCAAGTAAACGGTTGATGAACCAATGGGGTCAATGAATGCAGGAGCCTCACGATGAGTAGCAGGCATGGTTACCCCGCGTGAATGAATACAAGATTCTCAAGGCTGGGAGCGGTCCGTCAGCAAGGCCGGTTATCCTGCCCGTCCTGTAACACCACTTAACACCTGCCATTGACACCTCCCCACAGCCAGATCCCAAAGGTACGCACGGGCATTCGGAGCCGCGCCCCCTAGTCTGCAGCAGCAAGATCTGCACCCCCCTCCCCTCCTCCGCCCAACCCCGGCCCTAGTGGGTTACGCCCCAGGGCGCAATGCAGAGCAACTCAGGCACCAAAAAGACAAAGTAAAACTAGTCGCACGAGGAGAGGCATCGTTATTTAGGCAGCCGGCTACTCCCCCAGAGCCTCCACCCTGCCCCCTGGGCCCGGCGCCCAGCGCTCAGACCAAGCCCGGCTCCTGGAGCCCCAACTCCCTCCACGTGTCCTATCTTCCCAGCAGCCTCCTCTGCTGCCTTGGGAAGAAAACCTCCTGACAACTCGCGGTCTGCGGACTACGACTCCCAGCAGGCATCGCGCCGCTTCTCTCTCCGCCCCCTCCACAGGACACGCAGGCGCCCTGGGCTCCGTCAACAGGTTGGGCTGGCGACGACTATATGCAGTTCCTTATGGGATTTGTAGTTTTACTGGCTCCAGCTGGGCCGTCAGTCAAAGGGACGACAACTACAAGTCTCGGCGGCCCCAGCGTGACGGGCCCGGTCACGTGGCAGGGGGCCGACCGGGCGTGCGTGCCGCCGTTGATCCGGTGCTGCAGTGAGGAGGTGGTTCTCGCCCGTGTTGTGTGTGTGTGTGCGTGTGTGTGTGAGTGTGAGTGAGAGAGCGAGTGAGTGAGTGAGTGAGTGTGTGTGTGGGGGGACTCGGCTTGTTGTTGTCGGTGACTTCCCCCTCCCCTGCACCCCTCCCCTTTCCCCGCCGCCGCTGCAGTGGCCGCTCCCTGGGCCGTAGGAAATGAGCGATAACGATGACATCGAGGTGGAGAGCGACGTGAGTCCTGGGGCTTCTTCCTTCCCGTACGGGTTGTCAGGCGGGGACAGCGGCCGGGGCTCTCCGCGGGGCGACGGCGGCAGGGGGTCGGGCAGCCTCCTCCTCTTCCCCCAACCCCCCCCCCCCCCCCCCCCCGCCCTTGACTGGGACCGCCTCTGTCGAGCTCCCGGCTCGCTCCCCTCCGGGCTCCTAGCCGGAGCGGCCTTCTGGGACTGGAGGTGGGGAGGAGACACGCGGCCTTTGGGACCCCCACCTCCCCCCGTGGAGGAGGGTGCTGCGGCCTCCCGCTCCCACCCTATCCCGCTCAGGATCCGGGGGACTGGGACGGGGTGCGCCTGGGATCCCATTGTCCGGATCCCGGGTAAGGGGACGACGCTCAGGACCTGCCCCCTGGGTCCGCGATCACCCTCTTCCCGTGACCCGCGGATCCTGGGGGGTGAGGGAGAGCGGACAGGGGTTGGGAGTGCCCAGATACCCCGAGCTGGGTGCGAGGGGGAGGAGACAGTGCTCTAAATCCCCTCCGGCTGATGTCGGATCCTGGAAGGAGGGGCGGCGCTCGGGACCCCCCTGCCCCGCTACCGGATCCCGCTGGGGTGATGTCGGCGTGGGGTGGGGAGGGAGGGAGGGGGGTCGGGCCGACTCCCCACCCGCCGCTTCCTCCGCCGCCGGCATTTTCTTTCTTATTATTGAATGTGAAGTGTAAAAATAACTTCTATATTTTCTATTTTTTTTCTCTCTTATTCCAGGAAGAGCAACCGAGGTTTCAATCTGCGGTACGTCTCCTACTCTCCATTTCATTTTCATTTCCGTTCAGTTCTAGTCCTTTTTGGGGTCAGAGAGAAAAAGAGATTGTTCTATTATTTTTAATATTGTAGTAAACTCTCCTGTTAACCGCTAAGGTGAGGCGGGGCCTTGTTCTGGGGTTCTAGGTGGGGGGGTCGGGTTTGCAAATCTCATCATTCTAGACTCAGGTGATAAGTTTCAGTGGACTGTAGGTGAGTGAAAGGAGCTGTTTGCAAAGAAATGAATCGTTCAGTAGTTTTCACGTGGGTGATCTAGCTGTCACTTTGTAAGTGTAAAATGAGAAATGTGTCATTCTGAAGTAAATTGTATTATTTTGGGTCAAAGTTGTCAGATTTACTTTGGAACAGTAGGTTCTAAACAATACATGCGTAGTTGTGTGAGGCTGAAGGCACATGTGAAAAATCATCTTTAACCAAAAGTCATGTGATTTCTATAGGCCTATAGAGTCTAGCACAACCTGGTATTTTTCTAATGCAGAAATTAGAAATGTAGAGGAGCCAAAGGTTGAATAGGAAAGTGTCACAAACAGCTTATTGTGGTCTATTTGCGGTGAAGGAGAGGTATAAAGAAAATAGAAAAATTGTTGAGGAAAGCGTGGCATTGTAGAGACAGATTTGCTAAAAGGTGGCGGTTGAGACCATACAATGTTATCAGTAATTTCTCAGGGTTTTGATATTAATGTTCTCAGTAGATGTTCTGTGGATTTAGATAGACACTAATCTCATGCCTTTCCAGTCTGGGACAGTGCGGTGGGTGTTCCATGAAGAGATTAGAGAAAGAAAAAAAGAATAGACACAAAATAAATCAGAGTCAGAGGAAGAGAAGTACATCAGAGTGTCTTAACATTTGACAAATGGGAATGGTACAGAGTTTATAGAATGGGGGGTCAAAAATTCAGATGCCTCTGGGGGGCCCAGGCAGTAAGATCATCAGGAATAAAGTAGAGAGCAGAGGTGAGGACTAGGGCTCTGGACAGCACATGTCTTTACTGAAAAGACAGCCATTAAACTCCAGTGGGTTGTTGTTATGTGGGAGTGAGGGCTCACTGTTGCCAGATCTTCCTGTTTTGAAGAAAGATTAGAAATCCAGATTTTTTTACTTTTCTGATTGTTGACATGATGTTTGGGGACTTGTTGGAATTTGCAGGATGCCACTTTGATGCTTCTGTTATCACAGGATAAAAGCATGTCCACTGCCTTGTACCTACTGTTCAGTAGAGCAGGCAAAGTTTCTGCAGGTTCTCCAAGCAGATAGGCATTAAGAAAAATGTTTATTGAGAGCTAATATTTCCATAAAATCTGGAGTATGAAGTTGTTCCATAAGATTTAAAAAATTATCCCTGGGTAATAGTCACAAAAAAGATTTTGCTCTATTTTTCCTTGAAGTATTGTCAGATACTTACCTTTACACATGTATTTGGAAATTCAGTTCCTTTTTTTTAGTTACTATTACCCTTAATGGTGTGAATGTTGAGTTTCGTGTTTAGAACCCAGTCTTTTTTAAAACATTCCCCCCCCCCAAGTTTCCAGTTATAAAATGTATTCCAGGGCTTGATCACGGTTGGAGGATAGGGATTGGTTAGGCCTCCTTTGCAGAATCATTATTTGAATTAGAATTACATTGGCTTTCCAGTGAGAGAGTTTTCTTTGTGAAAGTTTGGCTTACAGTTCTTGAAAGCTTTCTGCTTTTCAAAATATCCATCCACATGGGTATTGATGTAAATTGCTTTATTAAATTATTAAAATGTTTCCACTCTCCTAGAATGCTAATGTCATTGTTTTTCTTAGATATTTTTAGTTTGGTGTTAAGGTGCCTAAGATCTTTCTCTTTGATTTTGGGAAGTGGGCAGTGGGAGTGGATTTGATTCTGTTTTTAATTTGACACATCTATTTGCTGAAACTTTTTTGTTTAAATTTTTTTCATGTTTATTTTTGAGAGAGAGAGAGAGCGCGCGCGCGCGGTTTGGGGAGGGTCAGAGACAGAGGGAGAACAGAATGTGAAGCAGGCTCCAGGCTCCACACTGTCAGAACTGAGCCCGATGTGGGGCTCGAACTCACAAACCATGATATTATGACCTGAGCCAAAGTCGGACACTTAACCAACTAAGCCATCCAGGCATGCCTATTTGCCGAGACTTTTAAACATTATCTGGCACAAAATAATCATAAGAGCATGGAAAGAAGAAGCAACCGATAAATTTTTATGGCATATCAAACAATTATCATGAACAAATAGGGTAAAAAGGATTTTGGGGTTCTTTTCTCTGTGAATACATCACTTTATTTCCTGTCGTTTAGTATAGATAATATATATATTTTTTAATTCGGAGGGAACTATTCATAAGCTTTGTATTCAGAAAAGGTTGTGGACTGTGAACAACCAAATATTCAGGACTACAGAAGAACTTCTAACAAGTTATTTGGAAGGTTCTGTGGGTCCTAATGTAAAAAGAGACCCTCATTTGTCTTTTATGAGGTCACAGTAGATACAGCCTTACTGTGTGAGAAATTTAAGATTCTCTGCAAGAATAGTTAGGAAGTGAGGTTAACTCTAACAGAAAGTGAAACTGATTTGGTGAATTTTTTTTTCTGTTGCCTCAGTGCAAACGGAAAACAGCTTCTCCAGTGACCAGTAAGCTTTGTAAAGGAAATAATATTTTTATTACTAAATTTTATGCATCTCACAGTCCCACTGGTATTATCTTACTCTTTTTTGGAGGGAAAAATCTGCATTTTAGAGAAACTTTTCTGGGACGGGTATGTTTCATACGAAGTAAATCCTTTTGTTTTATTTCTGTTTGGGAAGTTACTTTTGGAAAAAAGTGAAAGTAGACGAGAAATGTAGGATTAGTGTGTTAGGAAACTCAAGGCTTATTATCCATATCAGCTGGAGGTGTTAGAGTTACAGTATATCTGTTAAGGGGTGTAAAAACAGATCTGTGCAGTTTCACGTCTGGGTCTTCCTCCTATTAAATATTTTTAACTTCGTAGTGCTCTGTGCTTTGTTGGGAATTACAGTCTATTTAGAAGGGAATGAGCTCGGTCGTCTTTGAGATTGGAATTTACTTGGAAGCCACTGTCTGTTTTACCTGGAATTAGTTGCATAGAAGTGCTGCACGCTGCATGTAATTTGTGTGTGCTTCAGAGTGTTGACAGTGGTACAGAAATGCCAGGCTTGCTTCTTAAATACGCCTGTTTGTTAGACTAAAGGGTGTTCTTATGTTTTAAAGTCCTTTTTCAAGATGCCCGTAATGGCGAAATTGTTGATCGTGGAATCTAACTTGGTTTTCGATTAAAATTTCATGACCAAGGCATTTTTAATTTCTCAAATGGCTGTAGTTTGATAGCATATTTGGATAATAGCATTCCCAAGTTCTTTTAGGCACCAAATGATGCCAAACAAAACAAAACAAAGCAAAAAACAAAAAAAAACCTCAAAAACACATGTATTTAGTTGATTTTAGAAATGTATAGTAGGCATTTGGCTTCTAGCAGGAGAGGTGTTGGGAACTTGAAATTTATATCTTCCTATTAAGGACCTTAGTGGTTTCTCGTCGCAGCTGCCCATTATTTCATGTTGCAGTTTTCATGTTGATTAAAATGAGTTAAGTTGCTTAGAAATTCAGTTTTATTTCTCCTATTTGCTTCCCATCAGAAGTAATAAATAGATCTTTTCTGATGAGAATTTTGAACCTGTGTATTTTCCATGGTTGTGTTTAATAAGAGTAGCTTATTAACAATAAGCAACATTATCTCTCCTCTAAAATGCAATCTTTGAATTTCTTAAAGGCAGTACGTGTTTAGTGAGCAACTTCAGTATATGCTGAGCATTCTTTGTATTGGAGTTAAGAAGATTCTCCTTATAGGTGGGGTTAGATGTCAGATAGCCCGGAAATGGCATCGTTCTCGAAAACCTTGTGCATCCTTGAATAATGGAGCATTTATTTCCCCCTGCTGTTTGCCTACCTAGAACTTGTAGGAAATGAGGCTGCTAACTGATGTAAGGCCTTGAAGGAAGATACATTCTCTGTGCAGTAAGTTGGAAGGAAATAATTTAAAGAGATTTCCCTTGATTTTGAACACACCTCCTTAGCTTGAATGACCTCCTGCCAGTTTAGCAACTTCTTGGCTAGCAAAATAATGTTTGCTTTCAACATATAATAACACTTAAGATACACGTGCTTGTTAGTGTCAGAGGTGGACAAATTGTAGGTGAAGATTTTTACTCTGGCTGCCAGTATGGAAAGTTTGGTGGAAATAAAACTGAGAGGCTGGATAAAAACCTTGGCAGAGATGTCAAAGCTGGAAGCGATTTGGTGCTGGAGTTCCTGTTGAGCATCTGTGGGCCACTCTTCAGTATCGCACAACCCTTTAGGATTTCTGTTAGCCTGGGATGCCCTGAAGGAAAGGTTTTTTGGCAGAAGCTGCAAATTGAGTGTAGTTGAAGAGTGGCAGCATCCAGCCACTGCTCCTATAGGATGTAAGGAGGAAGGCATTTGCGGGCCAGCTGTGTAGCCCAGAAAAACCTCTGCTGTCTTCTAGAATTTGTTTGGTCCCATTCATCTTCATTCTCTAACATCTCAGTATGGGCAACAGAAAGCTGGCTGATTTCTTGAGTTGAGCTTTATTTAAGACACACAGTTGTTTGGCCCTTCCCGCACCCCACTCCCACCCCCTTGTTTTAAACTAGTTTTGAGTTTGTGGGAGGATCTCAGATGCTTTACACTGGAAGTCTTTACCCTGTTTTTCATTCTCAACTCTGAAATCTTGGCTCTTTCGAAAAAGGTTTCCAGCAAGTGAAGACTGTTAACAAAGTAGTGATAAGCCTGGCAACTGGCCCTCCATTTGGATGATTTGGGGCGGGGGGGGGGGGGCAGGGGAACATTATTATCAGGCTGGATGGATCTCTGTGGTTTGGAAATGTTTCCTGAACAGAATTCTCAGCATTGTGTAAAGGTTTTTCATATGGTCTTTCAAGCCACTAGAGGTATCATTTAGTCTAGAGTTGCCTGGAGTTAGGCATGTTAGTTCTGCATATTTTTAATTTGCTCTTTCAGATGAGGCCTAGGGAGGAGACAATACATCATTGCCATTGTCTCTGAGAGCTTTGAAATTGACTCTGGTTAAGAGTAACTGCTTGGGATGGACATGGCAACAGGGATTGGTCTAAGATTCTACCCTTCTGCTAGTTAAATTGGGCCTGGAACCACCACAGAAATTCCATCCACTACTTCGAGAACAACAGTCCCCAGCCTAGGCTTTCTACCAGGCAGTGGACTGCTGCCTTTCCTTGTTGAGCCAACTTCTCAAACTTGGCTGGCTCCCCAGATAAGAAGCCAAGATTTCTGCTGATGGTCCACAGCCAAGTTCACTTAACAATCCTCTAACCAAAAGACTTGTCCATTTGAGTCCTTTCAAGGCTCAGTGAATGGGAAGGGGTAGTGCATTGTGGGGATGATTTTGGTGTTAGATTATACCTGGCTCCACCTGTCTAGTGCAGGCCTGAGTGAAACCAAGTTCAACTTGATTCTAACCTTTTGAGATATGCAGGACTCTCCCAGAAAGAAAACAGACAATTAGGATTTTATTTGTATCAACGAGAGGAATTGTGGGTAACTCTGCTGTCACTGCTTCTGTGCACAGCTCTTAAGCCGGGAGGAGGGCCAGGAATCAGGGTGATTTAGTAGACAGGAGTATCTTGGGCTGCTGCTGGAGACCAAAGCTGTGCAATTAATTTGCATGTAAATAAACCATCTTAGGGAGTAGGTAACAAATGCCAGAGAGGCAGATGTCATTTCCACCTTCTCAGTGCTTTAGGTAGAGTCAAGGTTAGAACCCAGCCCACCTTACCTGTGTAGGTGACTAGAGGGGACAGTAAGTTAGGAAAGGACTGGGTACTTAAATATGTTCAATACTTCCAAGTTATTTCATACTGCTGTTAGAAGGCATCGGCATTCTTGTTCTAATGCTGTGTGGTGCAGCACACCTGCCTCTAGCCTTAAGTTATCTGGTGTCCAAGCTTGATCATTCCCTCGGTGTCCCCCTAGATTTCATATGTCATTGGAGTTCAGCAAGCACTCACTTTACCACGAATTCAGACTTTAACAAGGTTAGGAGGGTGTTAGAAGTGCCCAGGCATCTGCCCTGAAGGTGAGTTGCCATGCCATGTAGAAAGAACCATGGCCATGATGGGAACCAGGTGTCCGATTCAGCAGAGCTAGAGGTGAGGTGTTGTGCTTGAGACACCAGGAAGGGACTTTGGTTACCACAGCTCCTCCCAGCCTCCTCTTCCTCTGTAATGACTCAGACTTAGGCTTATACAGTAGAATTCTAAGTCCTTTCATTCCCATGACTTGTCTTTATAGATTTTTGCCTGTGCATCTTGTCTAGTACAAGGATTCATTTGAGGCATTCTTGTCTAAGCCAAGTTATTTACTCTTGTTGCTTCATATCTAAAGTGCCCGGTGCTCTGTCTGGGTAGGTTAAAGCTACCCGAAATTTCCATATACAGACTTGCTCTTTGAGTAGCTCAGCACAACCTTGTGTATTCAGGGTAAATTCTCAGAGTATATTATTCTCCATAATTCCCAAAGTGTGGAAGTGATCAAGGTTCTTGCTTTAGACTAAGTTAAGTGTCTGTGTTCCATTTGGAGGAAATGCTCTTTTAGTAGGGACCTGCTGAAGCTCTCTTGCAGTGCTCTCCAGCACTCTCTTTTGCCTGAAGCCAGTGTATTTTGCCGCTTGTGATTTGTCACCAGTCTTTGTCGCTCTCCAGCTGATAGTTCTTTGTGATTCTAAGCAGGACAGGATAAAGACTTCGGTCCAGTCTGTGGGTATTTAGATACTGCCAAATAAGCTTGACCTGCCACAGGTGCCTGAGGAAATTTATTCAGAGCCTGTGAGTGTCAGATGATTTGCTGTCTAAGAACAAACTTTCTGGCATAGCCTGTGTGAGGGGAAGCCCTTGGCAGGATGGCACCGTGGATCCACTTTAAAAAACAGGAACTCAGAATGTACTTGGTGTCTTTATCATCTCTGTCATAATCTCAGATTCACGCATCTGGCTTTTCTAGAGGTTTTAGTTTCGATTGTATGATTTGGTGAGCAGGTCTTAAACTAGTCCCTTTTAGCAAGCTGGAGCCCAGAGCAGACTCATGGTGATGGGTTTCACATGAAAAGCACTGCACCAGTGACTTTACTCCTTTCCTGGGCACCCACCATGAGGAATCTCTTACAGTGGGGGTGATCACATTTTATGAAGGGGCCCCTCTGGAGCTTTTCCCTGGTCACTTCCTAACCATGGACTGGCGGCTGTTCTGTCACATAAGTAAGTTGTGGGGGAAGACTGATGTTGCAGGAGAGTTGCACTTTGTCCCCATGAATAACTTTTATTTTACTTATGCATGAGCTGGATGCATCGAGCTACTTTGGATGTTCCTGTCGCAAGCCTTGCTCACCCCTTTCTCCCCCTTTAGCAGATCCTAATTCTGGAGACTCCTAACTGCCCACCTCGACAAATCCTTCCCAGCCCAATCGCCAGGGACAGCGCTGACAGCATATACTTCCAGGCTATTCCCCACCCACCTATACCAAGCAAAAGGAACGACATTGCTAATGTGCTCTTTTTCCCATTCTTCTAGGCTGACAAACGGGCTCATCATAACGCACTGGAACGAAAACGTAGGGACCACATCAAAGACAGCTTTCACAGTTTGCGGGACTCGGTCCCATCACTCCAAGGAGAGAAGGTGAGTTTATGGAGAAACTGATGGCCACAACTAACTTGGAACTTGCTGTGGGGCTTACCAGGCCACTCACCTATCTGGAAGGAAATTACATGGTTTCCTTACTTTTTGATTTTTGGGGTATCATTACACACCTACTCTGTCCTTAGCAAATAACGACAGACAAAATGGAGCTGCTTGTAAGACATTAGTAGGAGTTCTCTTTTAAAATCAGTATTACTTGTAAAAAAAAAAAAAAATTACTCCTTCAAGAATTTATTATAACTATAGTATAGGGAGCAGCCCATAGAAGTTTGGGATAACACTAAGGATTTCTGAGGTTAGTGATTCCCTAGACCTCCATGAGAATTTCTTTTGTATAGTTCGAAGTTAGTACTTCTTTTAAATGAGACCTCTCAGGAATGTATGTGAACCAACCTGGACACTAGTGATCTCCCAGTTCCAACAGCTGTTATTTCAAGGCGTATAAAGAGCGTGTTAAGCCATGGGACAAAAGACTTAAGGAAAGAGACATGTTCATACGAAATGGAGGGAAAATAGTAACTGATCTTCTCCTGCTTCCCTCCGCCCCACTGATGGCCTTCCAGAAACTAATGTTTTCCCTGGAGAGGTAGGCACCAGCTGTTTCTACATTTGAAAAACAAAGTTGGAAGCTTTGAGTAAAAAGCCTATGGGTTGGGGTCACTTCTTGGAATTTGGAAAAAACATCTGTTTGCACAGTTAGTTATATCCTGAACACAGAACGTAGCCAGCTGCTCTCTGCAGCAGTTCAGTGGTAGAAATGGCGGACTGGAAAGAGGACCTGTGTATTTCTGTTTAGTGATACAGTGTTTAAAAAAACAGCTGTTTTAAGAAAAATCATTGCTCTCAGGTATACTTTCCGTAGCTCTCCTGATTCAGTTCTGTGGGTGGGGGTCCTGAGTTTGGTTATCCAGAGCCAAATTTGGAACCATTATAGTTTCACTTTGTTTATACTGTCACTCTGGTAAACCATGTGCTTTATACCTTATCTGAGGTGTGGCCTTGTATGTGGCTGAAGCATGGAGTAAGTCTGACCTTTATGAAAAAACAAAACAGGCCAGTGAATACCTAGTATTGCAAAACCAGAATTTGTCATGGGTTAGGCCTACTTAACGTGGACTTGCTTTAAGTGTCCTTGAACTAAGGTGCTTACCTAGGATAACAGCATTCCTAGACACAACACCGTCTAAGCAGCACAGGAAATCTTTATGATGGGGAGACAGACTCATTCTTTTCGTCAAAGTACACACATGCAAAGGATTATCTCTTGTGTTTGTTTGAGCTGTTGACAGTCAGTGCTTACTCATATGCCATGGTATCGATTAAAACGACTTTGGTGAATTAAATGGAATGAGCTCCCTTCTCTTAGGTCTCACATCTAACCAGGAGTGGCACCAAGGCAATGTTTCCCAAGAAGTGGCCTTTGGATCACTCATGTCAGATTCACTACTGACTCTTAGACATTCTTAAGTTTGAGGACACTTTGGGAGAGGTTGGTCATAGGAGCTCAGCTGTACCATTTTCCTTATCCAGCCTATTTTACATTACCATAATAATCTTCCTTAAGTCCTTAAAATCACAGTATCCTAAATCTGTTGTCTCCTTTCTTCAATGAAGTTGATGATTTGAATTTGGTAGCTTCTTAAACTGAATAGTCATTCATTGTGGCCAGTTCATTTATTCACTCAGTCTGTTCATCGAATGCTTATTTGAGGTTTTTCTACATGGCAGGAACTGTTCTAGATACTAGGGAGACAGCCATGAACAAAACACACAAGCAGAAGCGCTTATTCTGGTGAGGAAAAGATAGAAAATGAGCTAATAACGTAAAATATATATAGCCTTTCAGTTAAGTGCTGTGGAGAAAATTAAACAGGGAAGGAAGGTTTGCAGTTTTCAATAAGCCAGACAAAACTCACTGGCAGGGCAACATTTGAACAAAGGTTTGAAGGAAGTGTGAAAGAAAGAACCGTGTACCTATCTGGTGATGAGCAGTCCAGGCCAAGGGAAGGCAAGTGTAGTAGCCACAAGGCAGGAACCTGGGAGCACTGCCGGGCCTGTCCAGAGCCGAGGCCAGAGTGGCCAGGCTGGAACTGCAGGGATGGTGACAGGAAATGAGGTCAGAGAAGTAGCAGGAATAGGGGAGAAGAGCAGTCAAGGGGCCAGGTTATGTGGAGCCCATTAATAAAGCCCTAGTGTGGGAATTTACCAGGTGCCTTTTTAATTTCAGAGTCCTGTTCTGTGTTCTAATCCAGATATTTCACACGCAGCATGAGTAAAGTAACCCTGAGCCCCTTCGCATCTGAATTCCACCGTCTACATTGTTTTCCTTATCTGCCAGCATTGTTTCATAGATACTGTAGGGAGTCTAGCAGGAAGAGTGCTTTGTCTCTCAGTCTTCCCTGTGCTCATTAAATGTTGTAATTTTTTAAAAATACGGTATTTGAACCTAAAGGAAATTGGCTAATTCTTGATTTGGATTGCAGTAATTAAGGTTGTGACATTGTGTAAATAATCGTGAGTTTGGGTGAGCTTCAAGTGGATTCTTGCAGGAAAGCCTCCAGGCTCCTTTGATTTGAGCATTTTTAACTTCCATGTGACTTCTCAATATTTGAATCATCTGTCACGTGTCCTAAGCCTTTTGATTTTTAATGCAAAACCAGTACTGAATGAATTGGATCCTAACCAAGAATGGGGGATACTTGTATTAAAAAAATAGCTTTAAATGTGAGACCCAAACTCTATCCTCGGCTTCCTTTATTTATACTGTTATCATAAACATTATAGAAAATGATCACCTTCTGTGTAAGTAAAAAAAAAAAAAAAAAAAAAAAATCAGTAATCAACATCTGTGATGCAATGTAAAAGTAAGCACAACGGTTCTCTGAGGTATTATGCTAATAGAATTGGACGTTTGCTATTACTGCTGTTCCTGCCGTCATTACTGTGTCAGAGATGAGGAAGCAACTTGAGATCATGGTCCCTGTCTGTAGCTGAACAGGGACTAGAACGCGGGATTGCTGATTGCCAAGGTCAGTCTTTCTACCATATCTTGTCTTTACGTTGGGAGCTCCCTCAAGGTAGAGCCGGTATTCTTGGCAGTATGTCATTCAGGGGCTATTGCTAGAATACTCTCCTCTGAGGTGGTATATGTAGGTGCCACTGAAGTGCAGACAGTTGAGGATCATTTAACTCTGTACGTTTTTCTGAGTCCACATAGCTTCTCTGAGAAATAGACCATTGTAGTTGGTGGTCCATTTGGGTTTTGCCATAGGTCGCAGCGTTAGCAAGTAGACTCTTGAATTCTGTTGTGTAAGTTTCTTGTTTCCCATGTAGTTCTTCCACTGGACATCCCACAGGGAAAGATGAGATGGAATTAGAACCATCAGCCAGTCAACCAGAGTAAGGGAGTAACGACTGTTCTCTGGGAAGACATTACTTTTCTGGAACAGAATTATTCTTTGTTTTAAGGGCAGTAGGTTGGGTGCTAGGGAGGGTTACCTGATGGCTTGCTGGCACTGAACTCATCCTATTGATGTAGATTCAAGACCTGGTGGCCAGCCCATTAGTTTGCCTTCACATGGGGATATAATTCTTCCCTCCACCCCATAAGTTAGCCCCAGCATCCAATCACACTGTCTCCTTAGCGTGGTTGACTTTAGTGATAAAAGGTTCTATTGCAACATTGCCATTTGTAGCTGTATGGTGGTTTATAGAAATTTCTCATCTTTTAAGTCTCTTCCTAAATGTGTTTATCTTAATGTTGATTGGTTTCAGGCAGTTGTGCTATGGATTTCTCCTTTCTGGATAGAGCTGTGTTAAAAAGAGAACATAACCTAAGATGAAAATAAAATCGGGGTTTCTTTTAGTGAGCATTAAGTTCAGAATTCTTTCCTTTTGGATGAGAGCATGAGGGCACCGCCCCAGTCAGCTCCTGCTATAGACTCTGGCATGTGGTAATTCCCAGTACGTAGCTGTGGAGTGAGAGTGCCAGAGGAAACTGTGGGTTTGCTCAGTCCTTGAACAAAAGAACATCAGCCAACATGGTTGTGCTCACCTGTTTAGTTAAGACCCAAGACCTATGTGAGTGCTGTAAAGGTTTAAAAGGTATAATAGTGTCTTCTCTTGAAGGTCTTGCTCCCTTGTTGGGAGAGAGGATTATATGTAATACCTAGCAATAATAAGGTAACGTGCTGAGCATCGAAGGAGAGGTTAAAATACTGAGCTAGTCTGTTTCATTTCCATGAAAGCCCGCTTCCTTAACATGTTAAGGCGTCTGTCAAATAACTCACTTGTGACAGGGAACCTGACAGTTCTTATAGCTGAAGGTCAGTGTCCTGTTAAAGTCACTCAGCACTGTGACCAGGGCACTTATCCCAGTTCTAATTGTTTGTGTAGTTACCCGGTGAATGTCTGCCCGTCCTCCACACTACACCATAAGAAGTACCATGAAGGCAGGGAAAACAGCTTCTGGTCATATTGCTTCCCTCAGTTCCTGGCACAGGAACTATGCAGAGTATTTGTTAACTAAAGCAAAGAGGCCCCCTGTCCATCCACTCCGGCCACGTTATACTGGGAGAGGCTCATTCTGGTGGGCGCCTCTTAAAGCGTGCAGTTCATTTGGCAACACTGTTTCTACATCATATGGGGCTGTTGAAGGGATTATGTTGTAGATGAAAGTAAACCACATCCCTGCCCTTTTCACCACCTTACTCATTATTACCTGACCAGACTCCAACCTGTGCAATAATTTGCTTCACAACTAGGTTTTTCAAAAATTTAATTTTCTACGTTAAATTTATTGTCCGTGGTTGCCCGAGTCTCCATTAATCCCTGGGTTCAGCAAATGTAAGTGTACTGATTTATTGAATTCCTTGTAAACTGTTTCTGTGCTACTGAAAACCTTTCCAGGGCTTTTCAGTGCCCCTCAAGGTAAGGATTGGTATTTTATGTTCTCTAAAGAAGGTGCCCACCTTGCCCTCCTGCTTTTTCTCCCCCTTCCCTGACTGTGGAGCAGTGTACACCCTCCTCTTCTCCCCCAGAAATGTCATCTGTTGGAGTTCCTTCCTTCTCTCAAGGCCCAACTCCAGCCTTACCACCCGGATGACATCAGGGTTTCACAGTGAAGAGACCCACTCACAAGGGCCCCCCAGCCTGTGCACTCTTGGCTGCTGGAGTGCCTCCATGTTCTCTTTGCCTGGGCCTGTCTGCCTGCCTGCCTTCACGGCTCATATCAAGCAGTTCACCACCCAGAGAACCCTACAGTATTGCTCCCCCATCAGCCCCAGTGGTCATGGGCTTCATGGGGCCTTGCCTGTGTCTCCCTTTTCTCTGTGACCATCTTATCACCTAGCTAAAGGGTGTGCTTCTCGAGGGCAGAAGCCTTGTCCACTCTTCTGGAAGTCTCTGCAGTGCAGAGCAGGGGAAGGTTCACTCCTATGGAGAGGACTAGAGAGCCAGGAAACCATACCTAATGCTTTTCCATCTTGAGATTTGAAGGATACCCAGTTGGTTTCCGGGGCTTCCCTTCAGCATTTCTTTCCTTGCAGCAAAATTACAAAAGTTTAGGAAAAACGGGAAGAAGAAAACCTCCCCTTCCTCCAACCTATAGCTTTCTTTTGTTCTAAGATTTGAAGACAAGTGTTGCCCAACAGATGTTTAATGTGAGCCACAGATACAATTAAAAAAAAATTTTTTTAATGTTTGTTTATTTTTTGAGAGAGTGAACAGGGAGGGGCAGAGAGCGAGGGGAACACAGGATCTGAAGCAGGCTCTGCACCCTCAGCGAGAGCCTGATGTGGGGCTCAAACTCACGAACCGTGACATCATGACCTGAGCTTAAGTCAGACGCTTAATTGACTAAGCTATCCAGGCACCCCTACAATTAAATTTTCTAGTTGACACAGTAAAAAAGTAAAATAACAGATGAAGTTAATTCTAATAATATATTTTATTTAACCTAGTATGCAAAAATAAATATGACTTCAACAAAATCCAGTATATTTTATGCTTACAGCACAGCTTAATTTAGTCTAGTCACATTTCAAGTGCTTATTAGCTATTTGGACGACCATGCACTTTAAAGACCTGTCTCCCCACTGGACACCCCACTTTAATATGACTGACATTGGGTGCCATCTTAAAGTGAACGTCAAAAGAAACTTGCCTTTTTTAGTTCTCCCCCAACAAGCTGCTATTATGAAATCCATGGAATAATTGATGGCATCTAAGAAGCAAGGAGATGATGGTATTACCAATCTGTGTATTCCCTTCTGGTTTCTTCCTCTGCACGTCTTACATGGGAGAAATGTTACAGCTTGCTGTTTTCACGTACCATGCCTTTTGCCCAGCTGATGATGTATTCATATATTTAGTCATTAGGCATGTTTCTGTTGGCTATTTAGGTTGCTTTTCATTTTTTGATTTTATAAATAATGTAGTGATGACCATTTTGTTGCAGGTGACTGTTTCCATAGAGTCGATTCCAAGAAGTTGGATTGCTAGGTCTAGGAGTAAGAACATGTGGGTTTTGCCATTTGTTGCCAGAATTCCTCTAGAGAGGATTGTTTTCATGTCTTCATTCTTTCCTTTCTTATTCTTTAAAGCAAATTCAAAAGACTAGTCTTTTAGGGGCGCCTGGGTGGCTCAGTCGGTAAGTGTCCGACTTCGGCTCAGGTCATGATCTCATGGTTCGTGAGTTCGAGCCCCGCGTGGGGCTCTGTGCTGACAGCTCGGAGTCTGGAGCCTGCTCCGGATTCTGTGTCTCCCTCTCTCTCTCTCTGCTCTTCCCCCACTCACACTCTGTGCCTCTCTCAAAAATAAATAAACATTAAGAATAAATTGGGGCGCCTGTGTGGCGCAGTCGGTTAAGTGTCCGACTTCAGCCAGGTCACGATCTTGCGGTCCGTGAGTTCGAGCCCCGCGTCGGGCTCTGGGCTGATGGCTCAGAGCCTGGAGCCTGTTTCCGATTCTGTGTCTCCCTCTCTCTCTGCCCCTCCCCCGTTCATGCTCTGTCTCTCTGTCCCAAAAATAAATAAACGTTGAAAAAAAAAAATTAAAAAAAAAAAAAAAGAATAAATAGACACCTTATTTAAAAAAACACAAAAACAAAAACAAAAGACTAGTCTTTTGACAGTGTTTTGAAAGTACCAGTATTACCATCACTGGAATTTTTTTGAAGAGGGGGAATTAATTTAGTAGGCAGAGTTAGTAATTAATTTTGTATTTTGTTTATTACCTGGAAGATTAAATCCTTTTCCACATGTTTATTTACTAGTTGTATTTCCTCTTTGGGGAATGTGTGCTCCTGTCCTTCATGGTGAAACCTTGATGAATAAGTGTCACACCCTCATCTCAAACTACCAAGGGCACAACATGTTTGAAACATGATTTGTGTTGACTCTTCAACAAATGTCTGACTCCTGGCTTTAACTAAGCCCCGTAAAGGGTATGATGCCTTCCCATAGTAAGCCACAAAATAGTCTAGTCTGGGGAGGGCTTGGTAGCAGGAAGCTTTGAGGGTGGCTCTGATCCCACAGCCTCCCTTGTTGGCATTGATGGGGGTTCCATTTTGGAATGAACCACTTTAATGCAGGCCCAGATTTATTGTGCAGATTCTTTAATTTTTATTTTCAGAAGATGACTATTCAAATGGAAATGTATATAGGCTTTGCCCTAGCTTTCTCTTTACCTTAATATGTGTAAAAGGTTGTGCAAGGTGTCAGAAAATAAAGGTTTTATGTTTCCTAAAATATGTAGTGCAAAACAAATGTCAGTTAATGAGTAGTTCTTTTTTCATTCCCCAGGATGTGGCATTTTGGTTCTTGAGGGAGCAAGGCAGTGGTAACATCTGATTTTGACAGTGAGGAGGGAGGAGGAAAAGTGATGAATACGACTAAGGTGATTACTTCTCGAGTCAGGGTTAGAACCCCAGGGAATAGCAATGGTGTTTCTAATGTGAACATTCTAGCACTACTCTTCTCTTCCTTACCTCTCTCCGCCTGCGTTCTAAAATAACGTGGCTTTTTACACAAATCCAGATTACTGTAATAAGCTTTACATCTCCAGAAACATGTGGAACTGTGCCTTATGTAAAAAGTTTTGATTTAGTAACCTTGGATTTTATCCTAATGTCAGTGTTAACTACTTCAAGAAACATTTGGGGCCTTAAGAAGGTTCTAATTAGAATGAAACTCTTGGGTTTGGATCCTTTTGTGAAATAATGTAGTCACTTCTTGCAACACATGAGGTGGGTGCACTGTGTTCCCAAATGGAGTTCTAGTCAAGTGGGTGCCTCTCGAGGCTGAGTTGACCCTTTCTTCTGTCTCCTTATTGCTGTGGCACAAGCTGGAAAAGGGGCAGGAACCTGCTAGGCCCCTTGGCCACACCACAGTGGGTCTTCTTTGTCCATATTGGTTTTATCCTTGTTAGGTAACGAGGCTAACCGCACTGTTGAGGCTGGTGTTTCCCCTCCTCCGGGGTCAGGTTCAGTCCTAGATAGATGCAAGCTATCTTGCATCCTTAGGCTTTTTCTATTTGTTTCTTCTCTGCTAGAAGCCTGTTTGGTTTTTACTTGTCTTTAAAAGAAAAAGAAAAACAATCTTCCT
This sequence comes from Lynx canadensis, assembly GCF_007474595.2. Classification (NCBI taxonomy): domain Eukaryota; kingdom Metazoa; phylum Chordata; class Mammalia; order Carnivora; family Felidae; genus Lynx; species Lynx canadensis. The sequence continues at coordinate 111,191,987 of NC_044308.2, read as the reverse complement.
TCAATGCTGCTGTTATTACCAGCTACTTTTTTTTCATTTCTTACTTTGTCAACCTAATTTTAAAAAACTAGTCTTCAGCTTCAGCTCTATCCCTGCACTCATTAACTGTGCGGAGGTGATTTACCTAAACTCTGACTCCTCCAAGGAAACCATCCTCCCTGGGTCTTTATCGACATCAGTGTAGACAAATCACATGACTCTTTCGTAGTCCTTTCCCTCCTGCTCAGACTCTTCTCTCAGACCATGCTGTCAATGCATTTCTGTCCATCTTTTTTTATTACTTCCACAGTTTCCTCTGTGCTCCCAAAATAGAGGTGTCCTGGAGGCCTTGGTTCAAATCCTGACTCTACTACCTGCTACTAGGCAAGTTAGAGCACTGTGCCTCTGTTTCCTCATTTATAAAATAGGGGACGTAATACATCAGAAGGTTGTATGAAGACACCTGGCATTAAATAAGTGCTCAGTAAGTGTTAGCTGCTGCCATTCTTATCATCGTCATCATTTGTACTGCTGTAATGCAGCTGGGGCTTTGGAACAGGACCTGGCAGGGCTGTCCAGTGAATTTTTGCATGGCTCCCACAGGTGAAGGAGGAACCCGAGGAGCCACTTTACAAAATTGACTCGCACGGTCACATAAGAGGCCCAGTACCTCTTTGGTCCCCCCAGCCACAGTGTGTGCTGTCTCAGGGCTGTGTCCAGACCATTAAAGAGATCGGCTTCTGCTCAGAAAGGCGGAATCAGAATTTGTGCCTCCTAACTGTAAAACCTAGCAGGGAGAAAATTATCCCAGTTCCTAACAGGTATCCAAAGGCAACAGTCCATCTGTGGACACAATGACTTACCAAGTTCGGTCTGCTCAGTCACTCACTCACAGATTGCTGACTTAGCTAACCCTGCATTTCAAAAAACAGAAACCGAAAGCCCCGGGCCATTCCATAGTCCATGCTCTAAAGCCTGGGGCCGCACACAGTCCTACCATAAAGCCCAAGGTTCTTGTCTGTTTCTTTTTATTGTTCACATAGTAGAAACTCCTAAAGGCGCGAAGGGCCTGCCCACACCTTAATCTTGTGGCCAGGCATGTGATCATATGGTTTGGAAAGTCAGGAAGAGGGGATTTTAGATGTGTAGCATTTTCTCATCTCAACCTTTTGCAGTCCCTCCAGCGCCAACCCTCCACCCCCACCCCGGACTAGATACGCATGTAAATTTGGGGGAATTCTGTATTCTGTGCTTTAAGTTTTCTCTCGTTGGATTTTACTTGGTGAGTACTCTGGGAAGGGCACAATTAATAAATTAATTGAACCATTCTTTTGGACTTGGCTAAGAGGTGGCCTGGGACGCTTCTGCCTTCAGGCGATAATGGAAGGGCTGTGCTTAGCCCTCTGGAGGCCTTGAGCCGGGTGTATACCAATCCTTCTTTGGGGACCTCTGTGTTCTGAGCATCTGTGAATTTTATCTTCATGTGAAAACTGCCCTGGAATGGAAACTTGCACCACTCACAGGATCTTTTTCCCTTTTTGGTTTGTTGTGCTCTGCTTACTGCTCACTTTCACTTCATGGTTTCATGTGTAAATATGTGAAGAAGAAACTGGTCGCACACAGGCTGCTACTCAGTGTGGTATTTCATTAAGAGTCCTCACCAAACATTTTCAATCTTGCTTCTTTCCCCTCGTCCCAGCTGCAAATGAGTAGTTAAATAAGGGCTAGTGTTGCTTTCTGGGAACTGTTAGTGGGAAAAATAGGCAGACTTAGAGACTGGGATGTGAATATGCACAGCAACTGGATCCTGATGGGGTGCATAGAATTTGGAAGGCTGATTGGGGTCTCAGAGAATTTCTAGTCAGATAAGAAACAGCCACAGAGAGGGGCGCCTGGGTGGTTCAGTTGGTTCAGCATCCGACTCTTGCTTTCAGTTCAGGTCATGATGTCACAGTTCCTGGGATTGAGCCCCGCATCGGGTACTGCACTGACAGCATGGAGCCTGCTTGGATTCTCTCCCCGTCTCTCTGCCCCTCCCCTGCTCACGCTCTCTCTCTCTCTCTCTCAAATAAATAAGCTTTAAAAAAAAAGCCACAGAGAGAAAGATTATATCTGCAGTCACAGAGCGCATTAATGACAGAGCCCAGAATGCAACTGTCTCCTGGATGCCTAAACTCTTCCTTGCCACTCTGCCACCTTTCCTACAGTGCTACTTCTAAATTCCATCTCTAGGGGCACCTGGGTGGCTTTAGTCGGTTAAGTGTCTGCCTTCGGCTCAGGTCATGATCTCGCAGCTCGTGAGTTCGAGCCCCATGTCGGGCTCTGTGCTGACAGCTCGGAGCCTGGAGCCTGCTTTGTGTCTCCCTCTCTCTGCCCCTCTCCCACTTGCACTCTGTCTGTCTCTCTCTCTCTCAAAAATAAACATTAAAAAAAAATTCCTTCCGTAGTATCTAGAGAAGCAGAGTATTTTCATTACTCCTTTCTAATTATGTGCCCCCTTTTTTTTTTTTTTTATCCCCTAATAATTAGACCTAATAAGTCCCCTTCAGCAGAAATGGGGAACAGCAACTGAAGTAGCCTTGCAGCCAGAGTTCCAAGCCCCGGTGGCACGGTACTCTCATTCTTGCTACGGAAGGTGCCCTATTCAAGAAGCACACCTGGCTCAGTCTCCACTCTCATGCCTATGCCGTGCTGTTCTCCCTGCCCACAGTGACCCGTTGCCACAGATGTCACCCTGGGTTAGACCAGGCTTCACTGTTTCAGATGGGAGCGCTCACGTGTGCGCCTGCGCACACACAGAGGCCGAGGCCCATGCCTGGCACACAGTAGGTAATCACCCCAGCCAGAAGCCATCTTTCCCATGGCCTTTCTAATCTGTGCTACTCAAGTTACAGTTGTTGGTGCTGCCCTGTGGTTTGTCTGTGTATGGATATATTTATCTCCTCGGCTAGATAGTAAGTAAGCTTCTGAGCTAAAGAAGTCATGACTAATACATTTTGTTTCCCCACAGTGTCTGCTCAGTTCCTTGCATATAATTTGCACCAGATAAAAATGGTTGAATATGAACAATTTCCTTTTGAGGAAATTGCCTTAAGCATGCTATAAGAGGAAAGCCTGGAAATTCTAGTACTTGTGAGGACTGGTGAATAAATCCAGGCCTTGCAAACTTCTCTGATGCCCAGCCCAGCCCGAGGTATATAAATTGAGATTGTCAGGATTTAATACAAGTGGATTTAGTTTTGCTATCCTGAGTGTGGATGTTTTCTCTGCCTTTTCCCCCCTGTTGTGTTCTGGTTGTCAAGGACCCGCCAGGATTGTAACACAGAATTGTCGAGTACTGCCCTACCCCGAGTAAGAAATTTTGCTACTCCTCAGAAGCCTCGGTGGCCTGAATGCCACACTCAACTTCTAGACTGCCCTGCCTTGGGCATCAGTCCTCTTGGCTTTGTACCATTCTACCTGTTTGGCTAGTTGGCTGCTTGGCCGTGAGTAACTCTGGCCATGCTTGCAACCTGGAGGGAATCTTCCAGGCATGTTTGGCCTTCAGGGGCAGAGTAACCTGACATCCATTTTAATGGCTTATCAACTTGTTCCTCTAACAGGGCAGTGCCTAGGCTGCCCACGGCTGTGGTAAAGGTGTGGTTGCTTCCTGAAATGGCCCAATCTCATGCCCTTCCTGTGTTGACATCAAGCTCTGACAGCTTTCACAAAAGCCTCTTTAGCCAGGAAGGCTGAAATGGTGACACAGCAGCACAGCTCAGTTGGAAATAGGTAACACAGTCAGGGTTTGTCTGAAATCTAGGGACCTTGGGGAAAAATTTTGAGCCTCCTCCAACTCCGAGCTGGCTCCCACCGAGATCTTGCTCTTGTCTCACTGGACCAGCTGCCCGTAGTCACACCCTAGCAGAGAGTGAGTAGCCCAAGCTCTCGGCTAAGTAGTAGTTCAGTGTTTTCAGACATGGCCAGGCCGAAAGTTGAAAGCAATCTAAAGAACCAAAGGGGATGGGGGGAGTACAAATTCAGGAGTCAGATGGATCCGAGTTCGAATTCCAGGCTCTGCCACTATCTAGCTGTTGACTTTGGCTAACCGAGTAAACTTCTCTGAGCCTCGGGTCCCTGGTGGAGCCGCCTCTCAGAGAGTGCTGCTGCATAAAGCACTTGACGCCTTGACTGGCACAAAGAAGGCTCTTAGCAGCGATTCCTGTGTTTCCTCAGCCTTGTCCCACCTCACCCTCCTGCTTCCATTCCCCCGTGCTGCTGTTGCAGAAAGGCATGGTTTCCTCACCGCTTGGACTAGGTCTTTATTTTGTCCCCTTTGCTTTTTTTCATATTGCAACAGGCATCCCGGGCCCAAATCCTAGACAAAGCCACAGAGTATATCCAGTATATGCGAAGGAAAAACCACACACACCAGCAAGATATCGATGACCTCAAGCGGCAGAATGCTCTCCTGGAGCAGCAAGGTGAGCACGTGAGCCGGTGGGGCAGCCGGCCCTGCTGTGCTCCTGCCAGGTCAGGGCTTCGCACCTGGGCCTGCAGAGTCAGAACCAGTCACGGAGCGCGTGCTCATAAGCAGCGGCAGCCCTGCTTCTTGGGCCTGAATAGTTGAGTGTTAGAACCATCCTGAGGAAGGACCTGAGCCGCCAGTGAGGGAACAGTGGAGTCTAGGGGTTGGACATTTGGAGACTTTCTTTCTGACCTGATCTCTCCCCTTCTTGGGGCTCAGGTGCTCTGCCTGCGGTAGGGGTCACACCTGGCATCAGGTGTCTCAAAAGAGCTTTGAGGTCCTTGGATTGGAGTGTGCTTTGTAAGTACCAGAAACTCCAGGTTTTCAGGGACAGTGAGCCCTCCCCATTGTCAATGGTAGTCCAATCAGGGCAGCCTATGGGCCAGGCCCATGCTGTTCTCCAATGCTCACACCCACCTTTTCCTACAACCACAGGGGAAAGCGAGAGCTGATCAAGTTCTTTGTTCCTGGGGAATTCACTTCTCTTCCTCCCTCATGGAAGATGCAAGTAAAAGGAAATGCAAGTAACCACCTGGGTTAGAACACCTCAAATAAAATAAAATAAAATAAGATAAAATGAGTGGGTTGACCTTCCAGGCTCAAGATGAGCTGAACCCCGAGGGATGGGCAGTGGGGGGCAGTATCGGGTTGGTTACTGGGCCACGCAGCCTGCATGGAGGGGCTGTGTGTCGAGAGGCCCAGGTATGCTGTGTGCATTGGCGACTTGCTTCCAAGTGTCCAGCTTGTCTTTCCAAGTGGATCTTGTACGAGAGAGCTAAGCCAGAACTTTTCTTTGGCCGACATCTTATGTCATCCTTCCCTGCTGTTGTGTGGCCTTCACACCCTTGTGGAGCCTGGCATCGCCAGGCCATCTTCTCTGTCATTGTGCTGCTGGGTCCCACAGGGAGCGTATGCTCCTGTCTCTACAGTCGACTTCCATGGCAGGACGGTGACATCACAAGCCTTCTCTTTAGGGTTGGGAGGCATTGCAGAGTGGCTGGCCATGTCCACTGGGCCCCCAGGTCTGGCTGGGAAAGGAGGAAGGAAATGAAGTGTGTGGGTGGAACAGGCACCAGAAGGGAGTTACTTCTGAGCCACCCTGAGCCTCGGGGGCCAGCAAGCCCTTCGGAAGAACAGGCTGGACCCTGAGCTGAGACTCGGTTGCTTCCCTAGTCTCCAGAAGGCTGTAACCCGCTCGCTTGGTTGCCTTTCAGTCCGTGCACTGGAGAAGGCGAGGTCGAGTGCCCAACTGCAGACCAACTACCCCTCCTCAGACAACAGCCTCTACACCAACGCCAAGGGCAGCACCATCTCTGCCTTCGATGGAGGCTCAGACTCCAGCTCGGAGTCGGAGCCCGAAGAGCCCCAAAGCAGGAAGAAGCTCCGGATGGAGGCCAGCTAAGCTCCGCGGGGCAGGCCAGCAATACAAACTGTCTGTCTCCTCCATCGTCCCATCCTCCTTTCAGTTCATCCTTAGAACCCTCAGAACCATTTAAGAGACTCTTGTTTTCCTCTTTTCTCTTATTATTTTTTTTTTTAATTTTATTTTTACGTAGAAGCTCTTGGACAACAGCTCTCGTTCTCCTTCCCCATTTCCACAAGCTTTTTTTTAATGTTTCCCTTCAGGGATTCCCTGTCCCCACCAGGAATTTTTAAACCAAAATACCCCAACTTGGCAGCTTTTTCTGTGGAGGACAGACGGCCGGCCGGACCTCTGAGCACATGGTGTCCTGACCACCCACCAGCTCCTCCAGCCCCGCCGGGCACATGCCCGGAGGACTCCTGCCCCTCCCAGGCCTTTCCTCCCAGGCCACCCTCACCTCCGTTTGATAGACTTTGTGAATCTGTGGACTGCTCTACTTTAAGAAGATGACCAGTTTGGAGTAATCAGAATTAATCCCCCTTCTTTTTAAGTTTTTGTTTTTGTTTTTTTCTAAAAAGCTATTTATCGCTCCTATTGAAAGGCCAGATCCTTGAAGAAGTTTGTGGTATAAATACAAGTGGGGACAGATTTGCAGCACAGAGTCTTTGGCCTGTTTCACTCCTGCTTCTCCCAGCCAACCTTAGGGAGGGCTGCGTGACACTCGTGTGGTATGTGTGGGGGACAGCGGGCAGCAGTGAAGTGGTAGCCGCCAGGGGGTGGTAGGGGGTGGGACAAGGAGGGAGGATCGGGTCGGGTAGAGGTTTTGTATTGAGGGCCAGTGATGATGTTTTGATATTTATTTCCTGCTACTGAAATTTGAATCTGAGTGAATTGTCCCTATTTCTGATGACGTCGGTATTGCAAAGCGACAGATTCATAAAGTAATGATCAAATCTTCCTTTCTTTCCGTGTGTATTTCTAAGAAATAGAGCCAACTGATTTTGTATGTAAATACCAAGAGCAATTTACCTGGTACTAAACCCGCACCCCAGTGCGGACCCTTCCCCACCCTGACCCCATTCCTGTTCCAACTGTCCTGGACCCCGTTCCCATTGTGTGATCCAGCCCTGGTCCTGGCTGCGGTCAGCAGATCCCAGTGAAGGGTTTTGTGTGTTTAGGCCTCATTTCTTTGTCTTTTTCCTACTCCGTTCCTGGCATTTGCTGATTTCTAGTGTGTACTCTGTAGTCTCAGTCCGTGTTTGATTCCATTCCATGGAAATAAAAAGTATGTTGTACATACTGCCCAAGAATTGTCTTGCAAGTTAAGGCTTTCCCCTTTACTATAAGACTATAAATAAAAACTTATTTTATCCTTCTTGGTGGTGGTGTCTTCTTGCCCTTGTAGAGGCCAAGACGGTTAAGGAAAGAGCCCTCTGGAGGCCATGGGGGGAAACCTGAGAGAGAAGCAGAGGTCACTTACGTGGGCTTGCAGAATGAGGAGCTCCTCTAAGCCAGAGCACCCCCCTTTTTGTTCTCAGGGCTCAGCTCCGCTGGGCCGGCCAGGGAGTGGGTAAACCAGTGGTGGTGACTTTGCTCATTGGATAGAAGATTTTTTAGTTTCAACAGGGATGGGGTTAACCAGGGCAACATTTCTAGATACAGCTCCTGGTAAATAAATGGCCCTTGGGGAATTGGTAGCCCAGAGCTGTGTGTTTGGGTTTCTCCTGGTAATGAATGCCCAGTTCAGAAGTGACTGGTGTTCTCCAGGTCCTTTGAGTTTCTAGAGAGTTCCACCACAGTAAGAGGAGGCAGCAGAGCTGCCAAGCACTAGTGGTAAAGGACGCTTCAACAGCACTGAGTTAGCTCTACTCGGCCTAGGGACCAACACTGGCCTCAACTCGTTTGACCTCGAAAGGAGGAGAGTTTATGGCCGGAACACAGCTCAGCTTTGGTTTTCCTGTCTGGCTGACAAGAAATACTGCTATTCCTAGACCAAGGGAGGGAGTGAAGTTAAATCAGTTCTTCGATTTGTCCCTGTCTTTAGAATGGTAATGCTGGGGCTTCTGTCAACCAGATGTCAAACTCAGAGTATCTCTTTTTAGTTAATGGGAGTTGACACGTAGGCTGTGTTTCTACAACAGGCAGTTTGGAACATGACCAAACCAAGCCCCCAAAACCATGATTGCAATTAGGAAACCAAGGATACTGGGAGAACAACATCCCATATATTAAAGGCACTCCTTTCTAAGATAGGAAAGAGACAAGAATAAGAAAATGGGAACGAAGTCGAGTGATAAGGTCGAAGAGGGTAGTAAGCCCTCTAAGTTAGGATGCCTTCCTTTTTTTTATTGCCCTTTACCATATCTCTTTATATGTCCGGCCTTAATTATAAATCTCAGACACAGCTAGCTTGGTCAGGGTGGGCCTTAGAAGCAAGCTGCAGGTGAAGGAAAACGTGGTCCCGACATGGAGGGAATGTACAGCTGGGCTCCTAGGAGGTGGGGAACAGGTCGAAGACCAGTCGAGCCAGCACGACGATAGGTGATGTCCCTGAGAGCCTGGCTTTCAAAGAAGTTGAGCTTTAGGCTTCTCAAAATTTCAGTAAACCAGTTGGAAGAAAAGGGCCACAACGGATAGCTGGTTCTGGGGAAAATTTGATCCAACTGACTGACGTGCCGAGCAGACTGGCAAGTGGTGGAGGAAAGCCGGTGCCGCTGGGAGCAGCTGCCTGGAAAGGAAAGCAAGGTAAGAGACCCAAGCTGCTCGCTACAGGGGATGACCCAAAGTCCCAGCCAAGTTTCTTCTGGTCTGTCTAGGAAGCCAGTGTATGTACCCCCCCAGGACACCGGCGTTTGACCACGGGTTGCTTTCACAGCAAGTCATGGTGCTCTGGCAGGCCCGCACAAAGCCAGAGAACCTGGTGACCTGCCTGGTCACTGTAGCAGGTGGCTTCACCGAGGGTCCTGTTGAAAGCCACCCCTTGTTCGTTTGCAATGGTAAGCTTGATATTTTCCTACCTTTACAATTGCCCTGAGTGCAAGGGTTTTTTTTTAAAATGGCCCAGTTTTTAAAATTCTTTTTTTTTTTTTAATGTTTTCATTTATGTTTGAGAGAGAGAGAGAGAACGTGAATGGGGGAGGGGTAGACAGAGAGAGGGACAGAGGATCTGAAGCGGGCTCTGTGCTGACAGCAGAGAACCCGATGTGGGGCTCAAACTCACAAACCGTGAGATCGTGACCTGAGCCAAAGTCGGACGCTCAACCAACTGAGCCACCGAGGCGCTCCCTCAAAGTTCTTGGTATGCTAATCCCATATGTAGAGTAGTTGTGAGTTTAGCAAAGAATTACCTCAGCTCGCAGAGTTATCATCTTAGCTGGGAGAGGTTTGAAGAACGAGACTAAGTAGATGATCGGAGTGGAGCTCTGACCCTGGCTGAAGAAAGCAGAATTCTGTTTCTAATAAGAGAGTACTTTATGCTTGGGTTCTGAAGGCAGACTGCCTGAGTTCAAAATCCTGGCTCTGTCCGTCGCTGGTAGTCTCCGGGGAGTCCCTTCTCCCAGCCTCAGTGTCCTCATCCATGAAGTGAGGAGAATAATAGTGCTACCCTCACAAGGTGGCCGTGAGGGTTAAATGAAAGAATGCTTCTGATGTGCTTGACCTCAGGTCCACAGGAGCACTCAGGTGCTGGCGGTCATTATCTCCTGCGGTCAGCCTCCCCTGGAGTACGTGAGGGTGGGTATCTTGGTGTCTCCCCCCCCCCCCAAGATGTGCCCTGTCCTTACAAGGTTTGACTCCCAAAAGCAAAATGATGTAGAGAATGAAAAGCTGTTGAGGAAAGAGGCAGAGCCGAGCTGAATTAGCCAAGTGGGTGTGAGGCCAGGCTCTTTTTAAGACTACACTTGGGAGAAAAGCGGGGGGAAGGAAGAGGGGTTTGGGGAGCCACCCACCTGACAGGACTGCCTTGATGATGTTGCCCTTGTCCCACTGGGGCTCTACACTCTTGAGGGCCGGCTGAGGGCTGTCTAGCCACCCACTTTTGAAGCCCCGAGCAAAGGCGATGGCACGGGGCCACACCCGTTTTTATGCCACACGCTGGCGGCCGCCTCTCTGGTTGCCGGGCAGGTCTACAGGCCAGCCAGAGCAAGGCAGTGTCTCAGGACTGTTTGCCAGGCTCCGTTCTGGACAGCCTCCGGGAACACGAAACTAGAGCCTTTCTTTGTTCAAAACAGTTTCTCTAGCCTGAGGAGGAAACCTGGGTAGGGAGCGGGAGTTTGCCAACCTCTACATCGGCCGTACCAAAAACCCATGGTGAGAACTGGGCCCCTTCTGAAGGGTCCTGAAGCGTGGATCACGAACAGGCAAAGAGAGACGTCCCTCAGCGTTTGGGGTTTTACTAAGGCACGGACTAATTCGTACAGCGCCGGGCTGTCCTTGGGAAGGGGACAGACAACAACAACAAAAATATTTTCTAGTTAATTCCTGAGGTAGAAGTCAAATTGGCCAAATACCCTATTCCTGGACAAGTTTGGATAAGCAGGCTTAACCGTACCCAGGACCGGAGTGACGGCATCAGGCAGGCCCCCACTTGAGTTTTGGAGGCTCTCCCAGCAAACCATCACCAGCTGCTAAGTGTCGTCACTGCTTCATCAGGGTCAGTCAGGGTGGGGCGGGAAGCCCGAGGAGCTTCAGGGCTAGCGCCTGACTGGCTGGGTTAGGCCACAGGCTCTGAACTTGCCCATCTGGATTGGCTCTGGGTGACACTGCCCTGGTTTCCTGAGGCACAACATGAAGACAGCAGTGGCACAAAGTGCCATTGTGAGGCGTAAAGGCCTAAGTGTGAAAGTCCTTGAACTGTGCCTGGCGCTTGGTGAGTACTCCGATGTACTTAGGTCTGGCTGCCATCATAGGTCCTGGGCCGTGCAACCATTTCTGTTTGCGTTTTGTTGAAATACGGAGTGAATAAATTCTGTCTTTCAGCGCATTAAAATCCTTAAAGGAAAGTAAATTTAAATTTACTTACTTAAATTTAAGGAATTTAAATTCCTCAAAGGAAGTAAATACATGTTGAATACCAAGGGGCGACTTCTGATGGAACTCTAGCAACACCACAGATCTATTCCCTGTGGAAAAAAATCTGGAATTGGGAAATGAAATATATCCTTGCTGGCTGGATCAGAACCATTTACCATTACCATACCGGTTACTTCTCCCCGTTCTCCATTCTGGTTTTAATTTGGATTTCTGCAGTGCCTGCTGGCCCACATCATGCCACGCCCAGAGATACTGCAAAAGCCCATCTTGTGACTGCTGGATGTTTCCTGCCAGGGCCTGGTTACGATAGTGGTTGAGCCCTTGTTTTTCAGCCTTCCCTCCTGGGGCACCATGAGCAGAGCTGCCTGGAGGGGTGAGGCGGGCACAGCCTAGCCTGTTGGCGCCACGTGGTCTGACGACTAGACCCCAGGGCCCACGGGCTCCAGCTCACGCTGGCTGACACGTGTATACCTTGTGCACACACACGCACACCCAGCAGGATGGGCGTGTCTAGAAAAGAGCCGAACAGGTGGCCCTGGACAGTTCACAACCAGCTGGGCAGGCTCCCTCCTGTGCCCTGTGCTGGATGCCAGCTGCACCAGCAGGCCTGTTCTGACTGCCAGGCCCCATTTGGGATTGTTTTCCTCTGATGTCCATGGCAGAAGTGGGGTCCTTTCATACCTATAGAGCCGTCTCTGGGCAAAATTGTCCAGCACAGTGTCTATTAATTTTTCCCAGTAAATTAAAGGCCGTGGGCGGGGGAGGAGGGAAGAATCAAGGATCCAACGTTGAGAAATCTGTGCCACAACCTTCCACCCCAGTGCCGAACACGGTTAAGAGTTTGAGCCTCCCGCCAAGAAAACCAGAAAGCTGACGGCTACCATAGCAGGCCAGTAGAGAAAGGTACATACCATAAGCTGGCTCCTGCAAGGGCCCAATGAGCTGTGCAAAGTCTGGTTCAAGAAATAACCAAATGGGCGTGCAGAGCTGCCGCCCACGCCCTCCCTCCTCACCAGCCGGAGGAGTCCAGCTGGCAACGTGGCTCCCACGCACATGCTTGAGAGCTTCATTGTTTCTTATCTCCCGGTGCCATCAACAGCTCGGAGGTGGCAGGGGCAGATCTGGGGCTAAAGGACAGTGGCCGATGGCTTTAGGCCAAAGGCCACGGCAAGGCCAGCCAGCTGAAAGAAGGAATGTCACGTCCACAGCAAATACCTACCACAAAGCCAGCGGGAGACTTCAGCTAGAGGAACTCTGGTTCAAACAGCTTGACTAGGTTTCCCTGCAGGAAATGAGTCCGGGCCGTGAACACTTAGGCAGGCATTTCCAACTGGGGGCTCCCATGAGGCCAGGGACTGGTCTTAATGCTCGCCGCTGCACCCCTATCACAGTGCCTGGTCTGTCACTGGGTACGCTACAAATACACAAATGAGTGCATGCCCAGGGACTCCAGCCTCCCAGTGTACGTTCATTTCTGCACACTTTTAGGTCACTTCTGGGGTTGCCTCTACCTGAGTTCAACCCACAGGTGTTTGAGCAGCCCATATCCTCAGCCCAGCACTGTGCCAGGCACTGGGGAGACTCAGGCAGCTAATGAAGCCCGGGCCCTGCCTGCAGAAAGCTCAGAGGAGGTAGAAACCAGACTCAAGCACATGGATACCAAAGGAGTTCTGAAGCTGGGCCCTCGATGAGAAAGTTGGCATGTGGCGATGAGAAAGTTGGCAAGGAACAGGGCCAGGCCATCGCTTCCCAAGCTCTGGTGTGCCCCCTTCCTCCCTCCCCACAAGAGCCCAGCAGAGGCTTTGGGTGAAGGGAAGGTGGGCCAGAGCCTCCACTCTGCGGGGACAGGATCACCCTTCACATTCCACCACATTCACTGGCTAGCTTGGCATCCAGACCATGGCCACCACTGCTCCCAAGAGGGAGGGGAGGACTTGAGTGGATGAGCCAGCAAAGCGTCAGCCTTCCCGGGAGCACAGCATAGCTCTCCCGGGTACCCATTCCATCATACCATTGTCATCCCCCTCTGGGGGTGCCACTTGCAGGACCCTCCCCACCTTCCTGCCAGGCACTTAGTCCGCACGCCTCGGGGGCAGAGCCCCCTACAGTCCCAGGGTCCCCCCTGGTCCTCCCCTTGAGAAGACTATGACATCTAGCCTGCTCTGACTCGGGAGCTGAAGTCCTAGGCTTCTATCACCACCTTTGTCCTATCAGCTCAAGCCATACACAGGTACAGCAGATGGCATGAAGTCTCACATCCAAGATCACCAGCGTGCAGTACTTTTTATTCTGGACAGAATGTAATGTGACCAAAGATTGAAGAGCATAGTATACTGAACCCCAATGCACCCGTTATCCAGTGTCAACGATTATCAACAGGCCCATACTTCTTGAAAGAAAAGGGACGACAGAATGAGGATATGATGATGATGACGCTATAAGTAAGGAAGTGTGGAGATGTCAAAGGGACACAGGAAACAACTGAAAGAGTTAATGGCCAAAGCTGGAATAATTTGAGCAATAAAATAAACAACATAGTATGGAACATAACCCAAAGCATTAAATAAGTATTCACAAGTCCATACCAATATAAACAAATGAGTAGAAAAATAAATAAATGGAGAAAAGACAAACCTCCCACAGAATTCCAAATAACTTATGTAGATACCCTACCTTCAAGGATGTGGGGCATAGCTCTCCGCTCCTTAAATGTGTACTGTGCACGTGGACTTCCTTCTAAAGGGCACAGTCTGGAAAGGGGAAGAAAGAGGAATCTTGCAGTGCGATAGCCTGACACATGCTTTCAGCCAGGTCTCAAGGTTAAAAGCCCCCGGGACAAGCCATGTGGACCACACGCACCCTTGACAGGATGTGATGAGAGGGCACCTGGCCTCTGTGGCCTTGCCCCCAAAACGCACAGCCCTACTCCGACATGAGAATGTTTTCATGCAATTTCCAAGTGAGAGGCCATCTACAAAATACCTGACCGGTATTCCTCAAACTGTCAAGGCCACCCACAACAAGGAAAGCCTGAGAAACTGTCACAGCCAAGAGCAGCCTAAGGAGAGTTGACTGAATGTAATGAGGTGTCCTGGATGGGATCTGGGGACAGAAAAGGGGCATTTAGGTAAAAACTAAGTTATTCAAATAAACTATGGACTTTAGTTAATGGTAACGTATCAACATTGGTTCATTAGTTTCGACGAATGTTCCATATTCACGTAAGATGGCAACAGTGGGGGAAGCTGGCTTAAGGGACATAGGGACCTACTATCCTTGCGATTTTTCTGTCCATCTAAAACTATCCTAAAATAAAAAGGTCGTCTTTTTTAAATGCATCGTTATGATTATTTTGCAGGAGCGGTGTTTATGCAGGAGGGGCAGAGGGCAGGGAAAGTTTTCCATTAAGCCAGGTGAGGGATGAGCACTGTGTCCCCGCCTGCCTGGCTGTTCTTGGACGTACGCAAGCAGTGGGAGGGGAGCATCGGCCACCTGGCCTCGTTCTCTGAACCTCCTGCACCAGCTGGTGAAAAGCAGAGTTGCCGGGAAGTGAAAGAGGATGTCCAGTCCAGGAACCGGTTAGGCAGGCCGGGCCAGGCTGCAGGGGGCGGGCTGTCTTCAGAGCTACCAGAAAGACTGACTCACCATAGCCTCGCTCTGCACTGGGGTGGCACCCATTTGGTGTGGGGATCGTCGCTCTATGCTGAAGATTTGGCAGAGCAGGAGACGAAGACCGAAGAGCGAGGCCAGCCTACCCCGGCCACTTGCTGTCAGCATGCGCGTCCTGGTAAAAGATGGGGGCTGGCCTTCGGGGTCTCTGTCATCCAGCCCCGGAGGTAACCCACACACGTTTCGGTACTGCCTCCATCCCCGAGACCATGCACTCCACCTTCCTTTAGACACCTGGGGGGTTGGAAGCTCCTGGGCAGCAGGTCTGGGTTCAGGTTCAGACTCCACTCCTTGATCGCCAGAAACCTTGGGTGATTCACGTAAGCTCTCTGACCTGTTTCGACAGTTGTAAAACGCAGATACTACGGCTGCCTCACCCACCTCGTGAGGTTGAGTCAAGGATCAAATGAGGAGAGGCAGTAGACCAGGAGGAACTCTCTTAGGGGTTATTCTTCGGGTGGATGTGGCAAGGGTGATCCGTGCCCTTCAGGCAGCAGGTAAGAACTTTCACGGATAGAGTTTTGTATGTGTTAGGATGCTTTTGGTTGCGAGTCAGAGTAAATCCACCTCAGGTTGGTTCACGTAGCTGAAAAACCCAGAAGCAAGACAAACTGCAGGAGAGGGGTGATCAGGGTTCTGGCCATGCTTCTTAGTGAGTCAGGGAGTCTGTGTGTACTGGCTTCTGAGACTGGCTTCCTTGTAGGTAGGAAAATGGTTGTAGGAGTCCCAGGCCACACATTCTACCATCCCTAACAGGAGAGAGGTGCTTTTCCTCTATCATCAAATGTCCTGGGCTTCTCTCCGGTTTTTGTAGGCCACATGCTCTATTCTGCATCAATCAATGAGGCCAGGGCAAGCCCTTTGATTGGTGTAGGCTTCTGTTCTTGCCAAAGAGGGATGGATTAAAATGATCGCCTTAGGCCAATCAGGGCCTGGTCCTGGAGGTCAGAAGGGGATCACATTCACACGAGCCTATTGGCTGCCATAGTTGGGGAGGGGAGGAATGGATGCCAACCGTGTCCACCACAGGTTTCTATCCCAGTAATAATCCACTGTTGTAGACAGCGGTGGTGGTTTGTCTCTCTAGCATCCATTTCGCCCCTTTGACTACAACCCTAATTTGAACTCGGGGCTTCATTCCTTCCCCATTCTTTGTGTGCTTCTGATGGAGCCCCATTTCCCACTCATGCAAGAAGCATGTGATCAAGACTTAGGTCATTCAGTGCACTTCAATCTGGCCACTGGATTGCTTCTCAGAAAAGCACGTGGCTTGATCAAAGGCAGTGAGACGCAGTGACACTTGCTGGGAAGGACGACTGGGACAGTGCCAGCTGCTCGTGTCTGCTGAACTTCACCCTCAGAGGATGTATGGTCTGCAGCTGTTGCTGCTGCCATTTGACAGTCACATGGAGAGAGCCTGAGGTTGGAGCTGATACAGAAAGACCGAGGAAGCTGCTAAAGCCATACAGCCAAGCTAATTCCTGGACGTCTCAGTTTACAAGTCAACACGTTTCCTCTTTGTTTTAAGCAAGTTGTAACAATGTCTTAAATCATTCAGTTCTTCCTGTTTCGTGGCAGTGAATGCCCGAGCAGCACACGTGGGTGGCTGGAATATTTGGTACAAATTCTACCAAGCCCATTTGCCTTTTGAGACTAGCAGTACATGGACATAGTATTACATTACATCTCAGCCATGAAAGATGTGGAAGAATGCTGAATGGATATGGATGGGATTTGGTCTAGATCACAGGTAGGCACACTACAGCCCATGGGCCAAATCTAGCCCACCACCTGTTTTCATAAAGTTTTACTGGAACACGACCGCACTTTGTCTATGGCTGTTTTGTCCTACCATGGCCGATCAAAGTTGAGTAGTTGTTTGCAAAGCTTAAAATACTTACCATTTACAGAGAAAATGTGCTGCCCCCTGGTGTAGATGGTAGACTAATAAAACATTAGCAAATATTCCCCCCACCCCCAAGTTATTCCTGGGCTCCCAAATGGAAGCAACATTGAGTAGCCCTCCATCATAGACTTCTATCTGTATCATTAACCTCAGGCCTGATTATTAGCATTAAGAAAGCAAACTTTCATTGAACTGGATTTATCCCAGACAGTGAATGACAGACATCGTACACAGTAGTCCTGGCCAAAGAGTGCCTCGGAAGCCTGCAGACATAAAGAACATTTCTTTCCCCACCCCAGACCATTACCCTTCTCTCAGAGTTGGGATGCTGAAGCTACTGGTGAATTCCTGCAGGAAGCCCAGTGACCTACTTCCATAAGGAGGTTGGATGAATGAAAACCTGGTTGGAAGATGAGACCAGTTCTTCGTTTTATAATGGAATGTCAGCATCGTTATCTGTACATCTACCATCTGAGGCCAATGGATTCCACTGCTGCCAACAATATGGAGCACTCAGAGCTCCACTCTTAATTCTATCAAGCTCCTGACACAAGTACAATAGATGGTTAACATTGATGCAGTCGCCAAGGTCACATAAGCAACCACCTTGCCAGGAGTCTCTAACCTCCATCTCTCTGCTAAGTTAAGTCACCAGGAAGCAACATACCAAGATCTAAGGCTAGTCCTCAACGGAAGGCCATCGTGGAGCTGTTATTTAATATTATGGCATATGCTTTTGTGGGCGGTCTTCATGAGAAGTGGCTTCATCAAGTAGAGTACAGCATTGCCCCCAACACAGTGGCCAGAATCTGATTGGCTTCTAACTCAGAAATGATGCCGCGAAGAGAAGGCAGTTTAGGAATATCATTGACTGGTATTGTTATCTCAGGAGCGTCTGCTTATCCAGGAGGCTCCCCTTCTGCTCACACGAGGAGCTAGCAGGCCTCCCAACTTACACAGGACTCAACGTGGGTCTGAAATGGGTCCAAGGGGGCAGTTGGGGTCCATCTGGACATCTGTGGTAGTTCTGTATTTCTTTATTGGTGAGGGAGATATTTGGGGTAACCCATCTTGAATGCTACGTAAGTGCCTTCTACTTAAGGATACACATGATAAATCTGTTTATCTGAGAATTTATCTCCAGCACCCACTTTGAATGCTGTAAAAGTCAAGAAATCCTCCAGACCCAACTGGGAGCAGAAAGGGAGTCTCATGGTTATGCCAGTGTAAACCCCCTGAGACAAGAATGCCAGGGCGCCTGGGTGGCTCAGTCGGTTTGGCATCCGACTCTTGATTTTGGCTCAGGTCATGATCTCACGGTTCATGAAATGAACCCCATGTCGCGCTCTGTGCTGCCACGCAGAGCCTGCTTGGGTCTCTCTCTCCCTCTCTCTCTGCACCCCCAATAGTGTCCTCTCTCTCTAATAAAAATTTTTTAAATACCAGTAAATGACCCTCTCTCCTCTACCTAGGCAAACTTCACCTAATCCTGGGGCCAGCTCAAACCCTCTCCCCTTGGTATAAAGCCAACTCATACCGAAGCAATCCCTTCTGTCTCTAATCACATCAATTACTACAATTAATCCCCTAATACCTTGAGGCTGCTGGTGTTAGAGGGTTTGGCCTTTTGTTACAGTCATGGGAAGGATGCATTTCAATGTGCTGCTTTGTGGCCCAAACTGTTTTGTTATCTGGGCAAAAAGAGCACGGGGGCAGGAATTATATTCCAAGATGAGGATACCCTCTTCTCGTCCATGGAGGGTCAGGACACGGAGTATCTGCCTTGTTGGCCTCCCTTGAGAGAGAGTCTCTCACCAGATGAGAAGGAAAGCCAGGTGACCACAGGATTCTGGCCCGTTCTGTGACAGTCCCCCCGCCTCTGGTCAGGACAGCCACCTCCACCTGTTGCTGAATTCTCGCCTTCGGACTCAGGAGCACAGTCTCTGCTCAGAATCAGACAGACACACAGACACCATGAGACGCGGCGTACAGAGGGCT
Source organism: Lynx canadensis (assembly GCF_007474595.2). Taxonomy (NCBI): domain Eukaryota; kingdom Metazoa; phylum Chordata; class Mammalia; order Carnivora; family Felidae; genus Lynx; species Lynx canadensis. Next base: position 111,173,534 of record NC_044308.2, on the reverse strand, counting down.
GGGACAAAAGTAAACAGAACTGGTTTGGGGAGCTTGGGAGACAGAGCTTCTCCCACTGCTTGTTGGGCCCACGGTGGCATACACTGGAGCAGCTGTCTGAGGGTGGAACCCAAGTCAGATCCCTGCAAGGTCTGAAATGTCACACGCACGGGAGACCGGCAATCTGCGAGCAATCTTCAGTAACTCCCGACAGTGGACACTCTGAGGGAATGTTCTTGGGACCAGTCCACAAATGAGAGACATCAGAGAAAATGTTATTCTTTTATTATTTCAAGGAGGTAATACATAGCCCAATCCGCCAAAGCAATAGGGAATGAGAGGCAGCAGACGGCCAGAGTTTTGAGAAGAGCCCCGTGCCGCACCTCCAGGCTCCCGTCTGCTCGCAGTCCGGGGCTGCATACGTGAAGGCCAGGTCAGCCGCACGGAGTGTGCCGTGACTGTAGCAGCGGACAGATGGCCCAACTCAACGCCCCGCTGACCGAGAAAGGGCTCCCCGTGAGCAGCAGAGGCCCTGCCGGGCTGAGCACGCCGGGCGGCACTCAGCCCTGCCGCAGCCGGCTGAGCAGCCAGCCTATCTAGCACTTGATTTTATCTCTGTGAGACTAGAGTGGGCAGGATGTGAATAAATCCTGAGTCAAATTAAGGTGAAAGACTTAGTAGTGTTAATACTCCAGATGAGAGAAGACAACACCGTCTCGGAGGGTGATGGGCTGGGAGTCTGAGGGAAGAAAGATGGAAACACGCACAATGGCCACAGGCTGCGGGTGCGGCCTTGAGGACACGAGAAGGGTATTTCACATACATGATGGGGGGCGGGCACTGGGGCTGCTTCCTCGGACACAGAAGTGAACTAGAGGTTCCTTTTCCACTCATAATTGGTTTCCTGGGTCTAAGTCACCACCCCTGTGGCTGAAGCGAGTCCCGCCCTGGGGAGAAGTGTGGCTCAGTTCTCCAGTGCGGAGGGGGAGGGACTCACAACTCAAGGAGATCTTTCTCCCCCACCCCCAGCTCCTTTCCCTTGCAAATGACTGAGGTGGAAGGTGAGAGGTAGGGCATCTCCTAGTGAAGTCCCACCATGATTTTTTTCTAGAGAATTCACTGTGATGGGACCAAAGCTCCCCCTCCCCCTCGGCACGGAATAGACTTATTTCCACTCAGGGGAGGGCACCTTCCTGGTGACTTAATGGTGGCGTGCAGGGGGGAATCGCAGCAGTGACTCATAGACACCGTTCATTTCAGTACGACTGTCCGGGCCAGAGAGCTGGCGGCGAGGGACTGGTCCTGCCCAGCATGCACCGTTCCCCAACAATCCTGGCCAGGCCAGAGCCGGGTTTAGATGCCGCACGGGCTGACAGATTTTTGGTTTGACGGAAGTGGAAAGAATTTTTTAAAAACCACGCCACTATTTTCTCCAAACCCAGGACCATCAGTTTTGTTTTGTTTGACAAGAAAAGGACAAAGGACCACAGCTCCCTAGTGGCCAAGGCTTCCGCAGCACGGAATGCAGTATGTATCGAAATGTATAAACCTGGGTCTGACTGGGGAGGTGGGTGAACATAGAGCCAGGGGCCCTGGGTCTTCTAGTCGGTGGCAGTCTCTGCTGGTGCCTCGTTGTCATGTTCCTCAAAGCCTGGGACTGGCTTCTGCAGGAAGTGCATGGTGGCCTGGATCACCTTATCTGGTCCAATATTGTACACAGGGTGAGTGGGCTGCTGCAAAGAGAACAGATGCCGATCAATCACCCCAGTGGTCCTTGCGACCGTGCACAGACTTGAAACCTTTACATGCACTTGTAAGAATTTATCAGAAGAAGGAATCATCAGAGATACACAGGGAGGTTTATCACCCCAGGCCCTGATGTTCAACAACAAGGTATTAGTAAAAGCATTTAACGCTACATGGGATACAAAGGAATATTACACAGCCGTTTAAAAACATGCTTTCAAATATTTAATGGTAAGGGCAAATGCTTATAATGTATCATGTGAGGAAAACAGTATATATAATGTTATCCCAAACTTACTTTTTGAAAATGTGTTTATAGATGTGATTTATAGGCAGAAATTGGACATACGCCAAAATCGGTCCCATGATATTTTCTTATACTTTTGTATATATTCTAATTATTAAAACATACATGTCTTTATTTACATTTGTAATCAAGGAAAAGGACCACAACGCTATGATGCAGTAAAAGCATCAGGCCATATTTAAACTCTTTTATAGTAGTCTACTACATCATAGAAATCCAAAAGAAACTTTAGGTCTGAGACAGGGCACAACTGGAGGCCAATATTCAGGACTCATCCACTCTGGGAGAATGAAGGAGGGGACAGAAATGCAGGAGAGGTTTTAAAACTACTTTTAAAATACTATGGGGGCGCCTGGGTGGCTCAGTTGGTTAAGCGTCCGACTTCGGCTCAGGTCGTGATCTCATGGTTCATGAGTTCGAGCCCCACGTCGGGCTCTGTGCTGACAGCTCAGAGCCTGGATCAGGTTTCAGATACTGTGTCTCCCTCTCTCTCTGCCCTTCCCTCATTCACGCTCTGTCTCTCTGTGTCTCTCAAAACTGAATAAACGTTTAAAAAAAAAAAAAGAGAGAGAGAATACTATGAGCAACTCTATGCCAAAACCTATAAAAGTACAGATAAACTGAATAATTCTATAGAACAATATAAATTTTCAAAAGAAATTCTTTAAAATTTGTATGAATACATTTTTTTTAAAGTTTTTATTTATTTAGTTTGGTGGGGGGAGGAGCAGAGAGAGAGGGAGAGAGAAAGAATCCCAAGTAGGCTCTGTGCTGTCAGCACAGAGTCCAATGCAGGGCTCAAACTCACAGAACCATGAGATTACGACCTGGGGCAAAATCGAGTCAGACACTTAACCAACTGAGCCGCCCCAACTTGTATGAATAAATTAAATCAGTAATAACAGTTGCTTATTCTGCTCCACCATTCCTCCCCCAAAATATCAGGCAGGCCTGGATGGTTTCTCAAGCAAGTGCTACCAAACCTACAAGAAACATAATCTCTAACTTATATAAACTTTTTCAAAGTCTAAACAAAAGGCAGGGGTGGGGGTGGAGAAGTACCCATCTAATTTTATGAGGCTGTGATATTATCCTGAAATATAAACTGGAAAGAGCAATGCAATAAAATAAAAATTCAGATCAGCTTTTCTTATGAATACCATGCAAAAAAAAAAATCCTAAATAAAAATACTAGTCAGGGACACCTGGGTGGCCCAGGTAAAAATACTAGTAAAATACTAGTCAGTCAGTTAAGCATCTGACTCTTGGTTTCAGCTCAGGTCATGATCTCGTGGTTTCGTGGGTTTGAGCCTCGTGTTGGGCTCTGTGTTGGTGGCGCAGAGCCTGCTTGGGATTCTCCCTCCCTCGCTCTCTGTCCCTCCCCCACTCGCACTGTCTCTCAAATTAAAAAAAAAAAATACCAGTCAAAAATGCTAGCAAACTGGGGCACCTGGGGGTCTCGGTTGCATGTGCAACTCATGGTTTTGACTCAGGTCACGATCTCACAATTTGTGAGTTTGAGCCCTACATTGGGCTCTGTGCTAGCAGTGCAGAGCCTGTTTGGGATCCTCTCTCTCCCTTTCTCTCTGCCCCCCCCCCAAATAAATAAACTTAAAAAAAATACTAGCAAACTGAATCCAGCAATGTATTAAACACACACAATCACGCTGTCCTCTGACCATAAGAAGGGCTGATCCTAGGAATGTAATGTTACCATCAGAACATTTATTAACAAAATATAGCACAGTCAAGGAGAAAAACCAGATGTAGAAAAAGCCCTCAGTAAAATTTAATATTAGATTATGATTGGAACAAACAAACAAGAAACAACCTGGCAAACCAGGAAGAGAGGGTTAAGTAACATCCTTAACTTGATAGGAGGTATTTATCAGAACCCTGCAGTAAGGATCCTACGTAATGCTGAAATTATAGACACCTTCCCATTACAACCAGAAGCAAGACAGGAGCGCCCCCCCTATGACCACCTCTAGTCAACACTCTATTGGGGTCTTAGCCAATATCCCAAGGCAGAAAAAGAAATAAAATTCTTAAGAATCAGAAAGAAAAAGGCAAAACTGTCCTTATTTGAAAATAACATCACATGCTAAATAAAAAAATCCAAGAGATTCTACAAACTATTACAACTATTAAGTTCAGCAAGGTGGCTGCATACAATTAAAATATAAATATCATTTCTGTACATTAGTAACAACCAGTCACAAATATAAAAATATATTCCAGTCACAATAGACACAAAAAGTACAAATTTCCTAGACATAAGTCTAACAAAAGATGTGTTAGTCTTTTATGGAGAAAATGATGTAGGACCACTGATGGACATGAAAAATAATCTGAAAAATCGTGTTCACAAATGGAAAGCCTTAATATTGAAATGAAGTCTATTCTCTCCCATTAATCTTAAATCTAATGCAATTCCCATAAAAATTCCATTATAGTATGTTTTTTTTTTTTTTTTTTTTGTGGAACTCGATAAGCTGATCCTAAAATTCATAGGAAAAAGCAAAAAGAAAGAATAGCAAGGCAATTTTGAAGAAAAAGAACAAGGGGATGGGACCTGCCTACCTGCATTTACAATTTGCTTAAGAGAGTACAGACAGGCAAACAGACCAGAGGAACAGAACAGAGTCACCTCATATACAGAAACTCGAGTACGTGACAGACATGTGACACACATCAGTAGGAAAGTTGTAAACTTCCGTAAGTGGTATTGGTCAATTGGTCATCTACATGGAAAAAATATAAAATTATATCCAACCCTCACCACAGACAAAAATCAATTCCAAGAGAATTAAAAATCCAGATGGGAAGAGCAAAACTTTAAATGGTTTGGAAGAAAATATACGTATGACCTCAGTGTAGGGAAAGATTTTTTTTTTTCTAATGTCTTATTTTTGAGAGGACAGAGCATGAGCGGGGGAGGGGCAGAGAGAGAGGGAGACAGAATCGGAAGCAGGCTCCAGGCTCCGAGCTGTCAGCACAGAGCCCAACACAGGGCTCGAACTCACAAACCATGAGATCATGACCTGAAGTTGGATGCTTAACCGACTGAGCAACCCAGGTGCCCTGGGAAAGACTTCTTTAAAAAAAATTTTTTTAATGTTTATTCCTTTTTGAGAGACAGAGAGACAGAGCGTGAGTGGGGCAGGGGCAGAGAGAGAGGAAAACACAGAATCCAAAGCAGGCTCCAGGCTCTGAGCTGTCAGCACAGAGCCCAACGTGGGGCTCAAACCCATGAACTATGAGGTCATAACCTGAGCTGAAGACACTTAACACACTGAGCCATCCAGGCACCCCCGGGAAAGATTTCTTAAGTACCCCTCCACCCTCAAAAACCAAAAAGGCAGTAAAACTGTTCACTATAAAATTAAAAATCTTCTATTCAACAACCAAATAACCCACTAAAAGTGAAAAGACAAGTCACGAACTGGAAGAGATTTACTACACACGTCACCGACACAGGATTAGTATTGAGAACACACAGAGAACGCCTTCAAATGTGTAAGAAAAGGGCAAACGATTAAAATTACAAATCAGCAAGCAAGCAAGCAGCTGGCAGGCAATTCACAGAAGACATAACACAAATGGTCAACGAACATTTGAGAAGATGCTCAACCTTACTACGAATGAGGGAAATGTAAAAATAAAACTGAGATACCATTTCCCATCTATCAAATGGCAGAGAGGAAAAGTTGGACCACAGAGCAACTCATCTGAGTACTGTGTGAGTGTAAAACGACACAAGCCACACGGGCAGTGGCGGGGGGGGGGGTGTTATCTATGAAGATGAAGGTGTGTGTGCTCTTCAACCCAGCAAGTCTCTCCTAGAGAAACTAACACAAGAATGTGCACTGTGACTCCGTTTGCAATGGAACAAACCGAAACCATCTCAATGTTCACCAACAGGAGAAGAAAAATCAGTTGGGGTACATTTATACAAGGGAATACCATATAGTTGTTAAAATGTTCAAGTAGAGCCACATATGTGAACGCGGGTAAACCTCAAAAGTGTAACGGTCAGCAAGAACAGCAATGCACAATAAGTGATCCAATAGCTACTGTCCTAAAAGGCATGAAAACATTCGCTGTCTATATTGTTTATGGATACATACATATGTAGTGATAGCACAAAACTTATCTGCAGGCATGCCAAATGTCAAACTTAGGACAAGGTGATGCTGGGGATGGAAGGAGACTGACAAATGGAAAAGGGGTGCATGGGAGGCGAATATGGAAAAATGTTAAGACTTGAAAAAGCTGAGTGGTTGCAACTCCGATTTTGTCTGGTTATCAGTGAGGCTGAGCATCTTTTTATCCATACTGGCCATCTGTGTTCCTTCTGTTGGAACTATTCTGTGACAGTCTGCACGGGCCCCGTGATTTGATGGCCGTGGACGGTCTTAGTTGGATTCATGTCACAGGCTCACGTCTAGGCTCAGGGGTATTTCCCGCGGCCAGGCTGGTCTAGGGCTGGATGTGGGGCTGAACATCCTGCCCGCAAGGGGCTGACAGCTCTGGGAGGCAGCAGACAAAACCAAGTTAAACACACGCTACAAACTGCAACTGAGTACCACAAGGGGCACAAACAAGGCGCGGTGGTGGAGCACTGTAGGGAGGCCTCCTTCACAGAGGTGGTCTGGGAATCTTCTCTGGAGAGACGGCACGTCACTGTAGGCTCCAGAAGACAGCCAGCCATGCAGCGAGGACTGTGTGGCTGCAGATTCCAGAAACCTACTGCCTCTTAGTACATTTCCTCAATGGAACTATGAATAGAGGTCTGGGTCTGAGGCAGGGATAAAGGCACAGAACCTCTGTCTCAGACTGGATGCCCCCACCTGGAACCCTGAGTTTGCCTTAAGATAGTTCCCTCCTGGGTCCCAGGCTCCCTCCGGGGCGGCTGCCAATGGAGGGAGGGTGGGGGCTGCGTGCTCACAGGCCTGCCCACAGGAGGCACATGGATAGTTGTGCAGGACACGCATGGCTGCTCCCCTCTCTTGGTATGCCCCCATCCTGGGGACCCTGTGGAGAAGCGCCATCAAGCCCCCCACCCGGCCTTACCAGAGCATTTTCGGGCACACCCAGGACCACATCGTGCAACATGGCTCCACTGCCGAAGTGCTGGGCTATGGACAGGCCGCTCAGGCAGTAGCAGGTGTGGTAGAAGTCCCGAGACCTACAAAGACAAGGTGGCTCTGAGCAGGGACTCCTCCACTCCCACAAATCCCCCCAGGCACAGCCTCCAACAGGAGACTCAGGCCTGGAGCACACCCCCACATCCCAGGCCCAGGTCAAGCCGTGGCATTTCTGAGCCCCACTCTTCAGCCCTGCACCCTTGTAGTCTTGTAGACTTGTAGTCGGTCCCCCCAGGGTCTCCTCCAGCTGTCTTCCAGAAAGGACTCTCCAGGGTAGTGCTGGTGCTAAATTAATGTATTTCTCAAAAAAAAAAAAAAAAATCCTACCAAAATGCCTAGAAATGAGCCAAATTCTCCCTGACAAACTGCTAGGGACCAGCCTTCAGCTGGGCCTTCCCCTGGATGCTGACAGTCACAGGGTGTGTGCTGGCCCAGTAGCAAAGGGAACAGGACTTATCTGATTTCCCTTTTCTTTTTACTGTGGCGCCTCAAGGTATTTAATCTATGCTGCAATAGTTGTGATTATAATTTCTGTTTATGACACTCAAGGGTTTTAAAGTCCTATATCCTGTTCTATTTAAATCAGTTTCGTTTAAAAAAAAAAAAAAAAAAAGGCAAGAAAAGCCACCAACCTGGCAATCTATGTACCTACCCAGAGAGGGGGCTGCATGGAAGCTGGGGGAAAAGATGGGCACTGGGGGGTGCCAGGATGGCACTGGAAGGGGTGCTCCCACTGGGAGGCTTCTTCCCACAACACACTAGCACCAAGCAGCTGGATGGAAAGGGAGCCCCCTCCCCCCTGCCCCCCAGGCTTTTAAAGGTCAGCGGCTGTCACCCTCTGGTTCTGGGGAGGCTTGAGTGGCACACCATCTCTCCCCTCCCTGCCCCTCCCTCTCCCAAGAGAAGGCACTCACTTGCCAGGCTTATCCAGAAGCCCCCCGGCGGGGCACTGGCAGCACATAAGAATGTACTCCTGCAGGGCCTGCTGATGAAACATCCAGTGGCTCATGCTGAGGGCAGGGTCGCCTGCAGAAAGGCATAGCGTCAGGGCAGGGCATGCCCGGTGGGCATCCAGCACGGTATGAATGACGTCTTTGTATTTTATTACCCACTGGGGACAGTTAAGGTTTCCCTCTATTATTCCTGGACTAATTTTGAAAATTACATTCTTGGGACACTTGATATCTACGCCCACGTCCCATGATATGTCCCTTCTCCCGACCTTTGACTTGAGTCAAAGAGCAGCAGTGCAGAACGATACCTTGGGGTATACGCCCTTACTGTGAATGCCTGTCCTAAACCACATCATGGACAGGCGTGGGCCAGCTGGCTATCTCTGCCTTCCAGATCCACCCTCTCACTGCTCCTGACTCAGTCCACAACTCCCTCCTCTGGGCCTCTTAAGACATTTCCTCTAGCACATCCCTGACTCTAACTGGCTAAGAGAACTCTCAACAGGGGTGATGTCTGTTCCTTCTACTTTTCTAAAACTCAACTTAATGTATCTCCAAAGGGCATCCTCCAACTCCTCTCTTGGCCTCAAAAACTGTTCCTAAGAAGGATTACTAGGAACCGCCAGGATTTCTGCATCATACAATAGGGTAGGGCACCTGAGTGGATCAGTTAAGTGTCTGACTCTAGATTTCGGCTCAGATCATGATCTCACAGCTTGTGAGTTCAAGCCCTGAGTCAGGCTCTACACTAACAGCAGGGAGCCTGCTTGGGATTCTCTCCCTCTCCCTTTCTACCCCTCCCCTGCTTGTGCTTTCTCTCAAAATAAGTAAATAAACTTAAAAAAAATATGGCAGCAGGAGCAGAAACTGGCAGTTCTGGTAATAACGCTCATGTATGAACAAGCAACTGGCCTTCTTCATTCTGAAGCTGAATCAGTATGGTCGGAGAATTCCGTGGGCTGCATAGTTATCAAATGCAGATGACAGAGACTGCCAACAGATGGATGCTTCCAGAAGCATTTACGTGGGAATTTTTTTTTTTTTTTTAAATATACACATGCATTAAGTCCTTGGTCAATTTTATACTTGGATACTCGGGCTACTACAAAGATAGCAAGTAATCTGTAAATAGCAATTAAAAGCTAATTTTTCCTTCTTCCAGTCTGTTTCTGTGCATTTTTCTATATAGTTATTATAATTTTATATTTTGCATTCTCCATTTAACACTATAGGCATACATTTTTCTATGCTGTTATCATACTGTTGATTTTTGCCTTGTAATTTCTTCTTTAAAGAAGCAAATTTAATAGCTACTGGGATTTGAGGGGGGTAATGATGAAAATTCTACAATAGATTATGGTCATGGCTGCACAACTCTGATTACACTAAACACCACTGAGTTGTATATTTTAAGTGAGTGAATTGTATGGTATGTAAATTCTATCTCAAGAAAGCTGTTACTTTTTCTTTAAAAAGCAAATTTACTAAACTTTAGGATCACTGCATTAAACATCTGTACAAAATATCCTTTTATTCTATATCCTGTAGGAAATAAAAGACTATTATAAGGTAAGTGCCAACCTGTCGCTAAAAGCAGAATCTGAAAAGAAATTGCTATGTTTATTATCAGACAGATTACAGAGTGGGTCGGTTGCCTGCTACCTTATGGAAATCTACAAACTCCGAGTCCACAAACTCCACCAGGAGCTTCCAGGGGTCCTGAATCTGCACAGCAGCTCACACAACCAGAGATGAAAGCAGGCGTGATGACGGGTGCTGCTTGTGCACCACAATTGGCCTTTTAGTCCTTTATACCTCTCCCTTCAATTACAAATCCCCATTATTATGTCATTTTGCTTTTCAAAGATTCCTTTTATCTAAGAAATCAAAAGTTTTCCCAAACAGTAACTGACAGGTTCAGCCACATGCCGCTCAATTTCACAGGTGGACAAATCCAGGCCTGGAGTATGTCCCAAGGAACACACAAGCAACGAGTAACCATCAATCTAAACCCAAACTCACGGGCCTGCTGCTTTCTTACTGCTCCACAGAAACCAAATAACTCACTAATTTAGTCAGCATTGAATATTTTTAAGATCTTAGTAATTCGTTCTTCGGGGCGCCTGGGTGGCTCAGTCGGTTGAGCGTCCAACTTCAGCTCAGGTCATGATCTCGCTGTCCGTGAGTTCGAGCCCCGCGTCGGGCTCTGTGCTGACAGCTCAGAGCCTGGAGCCTGCTTCGGATTCTGTGTCTCCCTCTCTCTCTGACCCTCCCCCATTCATGCTCTGTCTCTGTCTCAAAAATAAATAAACATTAAAAAAAAATTTTTAAAAAAAATTCGTTCTTCTACTCAACTGCTGTCTTCTATACACATAAGGCAGCCACCTGCATGGAACCACTAACGGCCACTTGCTCAGTGAGGTCGTGTGTCGGTCCTTTGTTATCTCTTTAGCCAGCAACGTGATCATCGCCTTTACAAAATCTATTTGGTCATTTACTAAGATAAAAGTAGTAATGCACGTGGTTAACAACAGCAACAAAAAAGGCAGAGTGTAGTACAGAAGGAAAAACAATTCAACACGTATGTCTCCCTCCCTTCATCTCCCACCCTCCTCCCAAAGGTGCCCATTGCTAAAGGGGTTTTGCTCGCTTCCAGGAAAAGCTGTGGAGAGGTCGGTCCGTGTGCACAGAGACCACTCTAGGCCTGGCCCTTTACACTTTATGTTGTGTCCTGGAGAGTTTTCCAATATTAGCTCATTGCATCTAACCACGGGATGGGGAGATCATAATTTATTCAACTATTAAACTTTTAATGAGCATTTGGTTGTTTGCCATTAAAACTCCACTTCAACACACATCCTTTGCTAATATCTCTGCAGGTAAATTCCCGAAAGTGTACTTGCTGGGTTTAAGTAATTTAGACAAATCTCCAAACTACCCTCCAAAAAAACCGATACAGCTATTTACACCCACACTGACAGTACAAAAGTGCCTGTTTTTCCACACTCTCCCCAACATCGGGTACCGCGTTTTCTCCTCTCTGCCAACGTGACAGTAAAAACGACCAGTGTCCCACTGATTCTATTCACATTTCTTTCACTGCCATCTTTTCGTTTCATGCATGTCGCCTGTGCTGGTTAGAAGCAAGGCTCTGACGGAGGCGTAGGTGGCGATCGGGCATTATAAGGCAAGTTGCTCACCCTTGCTGGTCTTTGTTTCCTCATCTGTAAGATGGGGATAACAACAGCACCTATCACAGCACTGCTCAGAGGATCAAATGAGAAAACACCTGTGGAGGACTCCGTTCAGTCCCTGGCTGAGGCTGAGCGCTTGGCAAGCCTCAGCGGCCGGGAGGAGCGGTGGTCGTAGAGGGGGTAACACAAGTAGTAGCTCTTTCCTGCCCGTCCGGAATCTGCCCGTTCAGATCCTCTGCCTGGTTTTCAGTGGGGCTGTTCATCTGTTTCTTAGTGATTTAGGAGCCTCTCAACTAAAAGAAATTTAGCCCTTTGTCATTTGTCACAAATAATTTGTCCTACCTTGCTACTTGTTTTGTTTATAGAATTTCTCTTCTTTTATAAAAGAATTTTCTTTTTCTTTATGCAAATTAATTGTAGAAAATCAGAAAATACACATAAAAAAAGAAAGAAAACAAATATTGCATGTCGCTTCACAGTCCAGGTGCCTTCTCGTAATTTTTTGGAGTCCACTCTTCGCTAAAAATGGAATTATATACAGACTGCTTTGAAACCTTTGATCACAGTGTATCATGAAAATCTTCACACACATCGTCTCCTTGCGACTCCCAACGTCAGTATTCTGCCCACCACTCAAGACACTGCCCTTCCCTTCCCACTGCTGCTGAGAAGTGGGTGAGCTTCAAGCCCAACACAGGCCTTCTCCTGGGCCCTGACAAAAGCTGCAAGGTCCACGATTCATAGGCAGCGCTTTCCACAGGCAAAGCTCTGAATGTCATTTCCTCCAGGACCTGTGCTACAATAAACAGAATGTCAATTGGGGCCCCTCTGAAGATGCTGGCAGGGAGCACTCTTCTCACAGCTCTCCTGGATTTTCCTGGCATCTCATCCCTGCCAGGGACAGGTTTGGGAAAGGCTGACCATTTTACCAAGGGCTTGACCTCACTAGTTTCAAATAAAGAAATCACTAAAACTCTAAGTTATTTTTGCTTTGAAAACACTGAAGTTTCAGGGAATTCTTGACCTCCCAATCATAGTGGTCAAGCCAGAGACCGTGCAGGCTCCAGAGTCAGGGGGATGATCTATCCTAACGCCCTGAGACCCTAAGCCCAGGGGCCCAAGGCAAGGAATCTCAGGACAGACTGACACCGGCAGAATGGGAAGCCAAGGGGGCGCCTGGGTGGCTCAGTTGGTTAAGGATCCGACTTTGGCTCAGGCTCAGGACATGATCTCACGGTTCATGGGTTCGAGCCCTCATCGGGCTCTCTGCTATTAGTGCAGAGCCTGCTTCGTATCCTCTGTCTCCCTCTCTCTCTGCCCCTCTCCCACTCACGCTCTCTCAAAAATAAAATAAACATTAAAAAAAAAAAAAGAATGGGAGGCACCTGGGTGGCTCATTAAGTGTCTGGCTTTAGCTTGGGTCATGATCTCACAGCTCATGAGTTCGAGCCCTGCATTGGGCTCTGTGCTGACAGCTCAGAGCCTGGAGCCTGCTTTGGGTTCTATGTCTCCCTCTCTCTCTGTTCCTCCCCTGCTCACACTGTCTCTCTCTCTCAGAAATAAAGATTGCAATGTCTCTCTCTTTCTCCCAAAAATAAAGATTAAAAAAGTAAAAAATAAATTAAAAAAAGAAAGAATGGGAAGACAGGGCCGAGACTGCGTTTACTTCAATTCAGCATCCAAAGTGGCCACAACTCAGATGAAACGAAGAGACTAAAGAAAGGCGCTCAGAAAGAACAGCCAAAGAAGGAAGAAAAGCATGGGTCAGGGGGCCAGACAATAGGAAAGAATCTCATCTTCCACATTTGAGCAATTAATTACCCAATTATTAAGTCCAAAGAAAACCTTCCCTCTGGGCCAAGGGGTCTCACTCCAAGAACACATCAGCACCCAGCGGGACAGCCATGACTTCCCCTCCCCCCACCAATTTCCTCAGAGACACGCTGCTCTCACATAAAATAAATAAGAAAGATGGTTCAGGAGTCAGTGGGCAACCTGAGATTTCAAATGATCAAATAAAGGAAGGCTCCCCGAAGTTGTGCTTGCTGTCTAACTGCTTTGGTTTTGCCTTCCGATCTGCGACTCCAGAGAAACGAACCCAGGTCTCTCCACTCCAGTGGTATGGGTGGAACAGACTTGCATTTAGGATTCTTCAATGAATTTAAAATACAACAGTGCTCACGGCAGCAACTACAAAGCCAGTCAGACCTGGTGGATCTTTTCTCCTGGGGTTCTGCCTCTCTGCCCCTTTGTGCCATCGCCTTCTCAGTCACTGTTGTGACCGCGACGCACACAGTGTGGGTTTTCAGTTCCGATATGACCGATACGGGACGCTGCATTGGAAACTGTGGCTTCACACCCGGCTGAGGTGGCAGTCACCCTGGGGCCCGGACACGCACCTACCTCCTCCTAGCCACAGACAGTTTGCAGCAGCAACCGTGACTCAACTAAACCACTGGAATTAAAGCCTAGTCTGCATGTGCGTGCAGGAGACATGGCGGGGGCGGGGGGGCGGTTCACACAGGGCACTCAAAATCCAGGACAGACAGACAAACACTCTGGCTTCCTGACTTGGGCTAGCAGCCAGGGGAAGTCACCCAGCCCCTGCCAGCAGCTCCCCGGGCTCACCTTGAGCATGCAGTGCGCGGTGCAGCAGGGGCAGCAGCCCCGCCTGCCAGAAGGAGTAGCAGCCGTCCACCAGCTTGTTGCAGCGGCCCTGAAATCCACCTTCAAACCGCATCTGCCGGCTTGTCACCCATTGCTGAGAATGAGACAGAGAAGGGAAAGGCGGGTGTAGGCCAAGTTCCCATCTCTGGGCTTCTTGGCACTGGAATTCTAGTCCTGGGGCTGTTCCTTCCTTCCCCTCACTGCCGCGGATGCGGACTGGACCATCTAAGCTGGACTCTTGGCAGGGCGGCCAGTACTGATCTCTGCTTCGTGCCCAGTGGACAACTAACCACCTTTTCCCGGGTTTCAAATGGGTTCTGATGCTGACAGAATAAAGACATCAAGTTGGCCTATAAGGAGACCTGCAAATGTCTCTCAATAAACAAGACTTAACGAGGAAGTTGAAGGCAAGTGGCTCATTTCTAACCACTTTCCCTTCTCAGGGAGGTTTATTAAAAGCAGATAAATGGAATTGTGTGCTGTGTCTCAGTAGATGATCTCAAACTGTTCCTGACTTTGACTTGGCACCTGAAGAAATTCATCCAAGGTTTCTTAGCAAGTTACTTGCAGGACCAGAAGCAGAAGCCATTATCCCAACCGCCAAGGACGGCTCTGTCAGCTCTAGCCTCTCTGCGTCTCCAGGGAAACCTGGTTAGCTAACAGAAGACAATCTTTTACTCTGAACTTGTAAGATGGTTCTTGATGTCACTCAGCGGTCACACATGATGCTGCTGCCCATCCCTGCTTATCTCCACGTTTTCTAAACACACTCTGCTACCAAGATCAAGATAGCCAGGGGTTTCGTCCTCCAGAAGCGAGCAGAACCGACTGGCTGAGCAGATAATGACATCTCCATTTCCCTCCCAGGCAGTTCCAGACACCAGCCACGGGCTTTCACAACGGAAAGGTGCAGAGTAGGATGTCTCCCCCTCCCCCCACCCCTAGGCTCTTACTTGACTGAGTTCCTGAAAGGAGCTACCGAGGACCCTTTTTGGAAGGGGGAGGGGATGTCTTTAAGTTACCAAGTGTGGAGTTTAGATTATATCCCTGTTCAAGGCCATACTCACCCGTAAGAGTCAAATCCCAAATTCTTAGAAGAAAGACATAAAAAAAAAAAACTACATTGCAGGTGTAGGCACTAATAAATCACCAGTGAGTCTTAAATGAGCCAGTGCTTTAGGAATGATGCCATTTAATGAAAGCGGTGAAGCATCACTCAAGAAAAGAGAAAACAGGTACTACAGTGGGGAGTCCATTCTTCATTTTCACTTACACCACAGACTAAGGTGTTCTTTTTTAATATTTTTTTAAATTTATTTATTTATTTATTTATTTACTTTTGAGAGAGAGAGAGAGAGAGAGAGAGAGAGAGAGAGAGAGAGAGACAGCACAAGTAGGGGAGGGTCAGAGGAAGACACAGAATCCAAAGCAGGCTTCAGGCTCTGAGCTGTCAGCACACAGAGCCTGATGCGGGGCTCGAATCCATGAGCAGTGAGATCATGACCTGAGCCAAAGTCAGATGCTCAACCGACTGAGCCACCCAGGTGCCCCAAAGGTTTTTGGTTTTTGTTTTTTGCCCAGACTAAGGGTTTTTAAGCTGGACTACATAATTTTTTCCAGTGTCTAAGCCCACGGGTTTACTCTGTTTCCTTCGGCCATATGAATTCATAAAATCCTTCAGATATGGGTCCTAGTTCTCTCAAAGCAAAAGGAGGGGATGGAGTGGTTTGGGTAAGGACACTGGCATTTATTGAGCACCTACTATATGTTATCTCCTTTAACCTTCAGAGTCCAGAGTTCTAACCCCTCCTTTAACCTTCAAAGAACTGTTATCTCTACCTTACAGAGGACAAAGGAAATTGAAGTTAAAACGGACAAATTTCCTAAGGTCGCGTGGAAGTGGGAGAGACAAGGCTCAAATCTAGAGTGTTGCCATTGTAACCGAGCCTTCTGCTAGTTATATTCCTTATTTCTTCCCAGGAAATGGGGCTTTTCAATTTCATGCCTTATTGGTAATCAGACTCTTAAATGTCTAGCTGGCCATTTCAGCATGAACCTTCAAGGAAAGTGTGCTATAGGAGGCATCCTGTGGGTGAGGACAAAATACTACTGGTCGTATATCCGTAGAGTCTAACAGAAACTTTCTTGGAAGCTCATGATGGGTCTCATGACAGTTCCTATGATGAGCAGCTGACATCTGAGCTTGGGGAGAGGAGATGAATGTCCACTGCAGCTGGTTTGCTTTGAGGTCATGGTTGGGAGTAAATGCTTCCCAAAAGACGTCTCGGTGGCACTGCATGCGTGTATGTTTGTACACTAGGCCTCTGATGATAATTTAAGAATAATCTAGTGAATCAGAATGCAGTCAGCTTTCCTTCTCGATATCTATCAGGAGCTTAAAGTCCAGACATAAATGCCTAAGGCTACCTGCTCGATGCAACCACTGTGCTCTGCCCAGCTCATTTGAATGTAGTTACTAAATGTTCACATATTGCAGCTGGTAATAACAGCTTGGCTTCAAAAGGCCTGAGAGCACTTCTCATGACTTTTTCTCTTAGCAGATTCCTTCTAAGATACATGATGACCTCCAAATTTAAGAGACTGAAGCTACAGTCTCAGAAGCAGGAGGCAGGTACTCTGCCTCATTGCATATGTTTGAGGGACTCAGGAAGACTGTGGAGCTGGCCTAATATACTATAGAAAGTTCAGATCAGGAAAGATGGAAAGGCAGGAAGAAAGGAGCCAAGACCCAGGCAGACGCCCACTCCTCCCACTTTCTCCGACCAGTGCTGAGCGCCCCAGCAATTACGTTGAAAAGCTTCATTACGGGTCATTCAGTTCGTGGGCTCAGAGCAGGAACTCTGTTGGTCCTTCCCACAGCCAAACAGTCCCAAAGCACTGTGAGTCTGACCAGTCACATCACCAGGAGCCTGGGGCCTGAGAAGAAGAGGAGTCAACAGACACTTACCAATAGGCTCTTCAAGTTCAAGGAGCGTTCCTTTTTGAGGATGACCAGTGCGGCCAGGCCGCAGAAAGTGTAGCCGCCGTGCGCTTCCATCCCTGGAACCCCACCAATTCCACCTTCCCAATTCTGACACCTGGGAGGAGATGGAGAAGAGCAGATTGAGTGGTAGGTGTCAACCCATGAGTGGCCGGGTAGAGTGGGTGGGCACAAGTGCAGAACCACCCAGGTTGGCAAAGAATGAGTTTGTTCAGATAATGACATGAACCATCACAACTATGAATGGAAAGATGCCAGCTAATTAACTTTTGGAAATGCCTTTTCCTCCAAAAAAAAAAGCGGGGGGGGGGGGCGGAACTCAGAGAAACAGTCTACTTATGCACAGTACCTCAAATCTCTTAGGAAAAAAGTAATAAAATCATACATACAGTATGACAACCACAGGTTAGAATAAAAATGAAAAATAATTGCTATTTAGGGCAGGTCTATTGCTGGTATTTTTTTTCTTTATTCTTCCATATTTTCAAAAGCTTGCTATAATAAACATATAAAATTTTATTACTATCGAAGTAAACTTATTTTTTAAATTATAACCTCCTATATATTCAAATTACTCATTTACTGGGGCGCCTGGGTGGCGCAGTCGGTTGGGCGTCCGACTTCAGCCAGGTCACGATCTCGCGGTCCGGGAGTTCGAGCCCCGCGTCGGGCTCTGGGATGATGGCTCAGAGCCTGGAGCCTGATTCCGATTCTGTGTCTCCCTCTCTCTCTGCCCCCACCCCGTTCATGCTCTGTCTCTCTCTGTCCCAAAAATAAATAAACGTTGAAAAAATTAAAAAAAAAAAAAAACAAAAAAACAAATTACTCATTTACTATTATAACAATTATTATTTTGGGGGTTAGACTATATATTAATAGTGTATTCTCTAGTCATAAAAACACGCTTCATCTTGCGACCAGCAATATAGGGTCATTTCTAGGAATTCATCCTAGGAAATAAGTTAAAATGTGTTCAAAGATAAGATTATAATATAACAGTGAAATATTAGAAACAACTCAGGAACTCAACAGTAAGGGACTGGTTATATAAATTATGGCCTATCTGTACTATAGAAAACTACACATTTAAAATGATGCTATGGGGGCGCCTGGGTGGCTCGGTTGGTTAAGCGTCCTACTTTGGCTCAGGTCATGATCTCACGGTTCATGGGTTCGAGCCCTGCATCAGGCTCTGTGCTGACAGTTCAGAGCCTGGAGCCTGCTTCGGATTCTATGTCTCCCTCTCTCTCTCTCTCTCTCTCTCTGCCCCTCCCACGCTCGCACTCTGTCTCTGTCTCAAAAATAATAAAAAACACTAAAGTAAAATAAAATGAAATAAAATAATGCTACGAAGGATATTTAAAGATGTTCCCAATCAAAAAAAGTTACAAAATGGTAAGGTACTGTATAATTTTCCCGGAATTCTAGAAAGACATACACCAAAAGAGTGGTTGATGGTGGATTACGAGTGGCTTAGATTTTCTTCTTTGTGCTCATCTTTAGTAAATATGCTTTTCTGTGTAATAAAGACATTTTTTCTTAGTATATATTCATATGACAGTGTAGGACTTTACTTCTGATGATCTCCGAATATGTACACACTCTACAGGTGTGTCTGCCTCACAATCCCAACCGCGGTATAGGTGCACAGGTGGATGGGCACATGATCCGAGAGCCGGCAGAACCTCCGGATGGCAGAGAAAACAAGCAATGATACCGCCTGTCTTTCAGGCACCTCTCCCTGGAGGCCTTGCATCTTGGGAACTCACAGGCCTTTTTCAGAGCAGTCCGCAGGCCCAGGGACATCACAGAGCAGGGCGCCAAGTCAAAAACTGGCTACCACCCCCTGTACAGATTCTTTAGCACCTCCATCCCATGACCCTGCTGCTGCCTAAGTGTCGAGTTTTCCTTCCAACACACTTGGCTATGTGGAGCAGAGGAAGAGTCAAGTTTGAAAAATCTGATGGGCACCTCTTAACATTTTCCTTTTTCTTAACTTTTCTGAACTTACCTTTAAAAAATTTTTTTTGAATAAAAAAAAAAACAAACAGATAGTGTTAACAAGTAAATAATGAAAAGTAAATCTCCTGCCCAAGCTGGCTTCCTAGTCCCTCTCACCAGCAGTGACCACTGTCAGTTTGTCTCCTCCTCTCTCTCTCTCTCTCTCCACACACACACGCACACACACACACGCACACATGCACACACGCACACACGCACGATTTACATTCCACTTTCCCTCCCTTTTATACGTGGGAGCAATTTTAATAATTGTAAATTAGTAATTTTAGTAAAATTCTTTGGGAATGTCTTCTAGCTAACCCTAACAGACTGAGCACAAGCCCAATAAAATGAAAAGAATTTAAAAAAGGGATAAACCCACAAGGGTAAAGAGCATAGGAGAAGATATGAATACAGACAGGAAATAACAAAATTTCGAAAGCCAGAAAAGGGGAAAGATAAGAACTAACGGACTTAACAGATCAGAGAAACCTAAACCAGCCCGGGGATAGGAGGCAGCAGAAAGCAAGACGACATGCTCCAGTGCAAGGCCCAGGAACTAGAGGCACCACGATGCCTCAAGAAGTGGGATGAGGGGCGCCTGGGTGGCGCAGTCGGTTAAGCGTCTGACTTCAGCCAGGTCACGATCTCACCGTCCGTGAGTTCGAGCCCCGCGTCAGGCTCTGGGCTGATGGCTCGGAGCCTGGAGCCTGTTTCCGATTCTGTGTCTCCCTCTCTCTCTGCCCCTCCCCCGTTCATGCTCTGTCTCTCTCTGTCCCAAAAATAAATAAAAAAAAAAAAAAGAAGTGGGATGAGTTGGAAACAAGTTAATTGGTTGCAAATGTATATAGGAATCAATGAGACCTCTGGGTATGCAGCAGAGGACAGGAAGTTTCAGGAGTTTAATCAAGAGGATCTGAACTCCAGGATGTCCAGCACAGCAGAGCAGGAAGGAGGCACCACACTGAGCAGGGGATTAAGTGAGAATCTATAATCTGAGCACAAACACCCCCTACCCCTTTTCCTCCTACTAGTTTACAAAGCTGGCTGCCAACCTCATACCCCAACCAGAAATCTGGAAGATCCTTCTCAAGGGAAGCTGATAAGCCCAAGAGAAAAACCCAATGGGGTGAAAGGCTGAACCTAGCCTACTCTGGCACATGTAGCTCCCCATCAGCTTTTTAGCCCTTGGCTTCCAAATATGAATATGAGACATTTCAACAAAGTCTCTAATATGGAAGAGAGAGACCAAAACAGATGAACAAAAATACGTTGGAGAAATAACGTAGGGAACAGAAGGAAACTTTTTAAAATTGTATCTTTAGATAAAATATTATATGAAATAAAAACACTTTAAGAATAAAATGTGCCTGAAACAAGAACAGGAAAGTATGTAAAAAAGAAGTATTCCTGGGGCACCTGGGTGGCGCAGTCGGTTAAGCGTCCGACTTCAGCCAGGTCACGATCTCGCGGTCCGTGAGTTCGAGCCCCGCGTCGGGCTCTGGGCTGATGGCTCAGAGCCTGGAGCCTGTTTCCGACTCTGTGTCTCCCTCTCTCTCTGCCCCTCCCCCGTTCATGCTCTGTCTCTCTCTGTCCCAAAAATAAATAAACGTTGAAAAAAAAAATTAAAAAAAAAAAAAAAGAAGTATTCCTTTTATAAACGAGGATAAAATAAGCTCTGGAAATTTTAAAATAGAATGGCAGAAATAAAAACTCAACAGAAGGATTAGAAAATAAAAGGTAAGGGACTCTCCCAGAAAGTACAGTAAGAAAGATTAAGGGTTAAAAAATAGGCAAAAAATTGTGAAAAATTAGAAGACTAATCCTACTGCTAGGAGGTTATAAAATGAGCAAACACTGAAAATAGAGGGAAAGAAATTATCAAAGAAATCATATTGTATAATAAAGATTCTGGAACTAAAGTATTTGCAATTCCAGATTGAAGATACATACTGAGTACCCAAAAAATGAAGAAAAAAAAATCCGTATCATGGTTCATCAGCCTGAAGTTTCCAAACTTCAAGAATACAGATTCCAACAACTTCTAGGGAGGGGGATAAGGTGGGAAAGAGAAAAAGAGAAACAAAACCAAAACATACAACGGATTGGGAACACAATGGCACTGGGAGGCAGTAAAGCACAGTGGTTACCATAACAGATTTTGGTCACCTAAATTTCTTGTAATTCAGCTTAATATCAAATTCAATATCCCGCCATTTGACATTTAAGGAAACCATGACATGGAGAAGTGAAATAATTTGTCCAAGGCACAAAGCTAGTAAATCACGAGACTGGGATTCAAACCCAGAGTTTTCTCCTCCTGCAAATAACAGCTACATGCTCTGGACACAATACACAGAAACAATTCCTGAGGGCTCAGCAGACTGACAAAAGGCAGGCAGATTCTGGTGGGGATTTAAAAGTTGGAGCAGACAACAGCAGGCAGGCAGTCTCTTCCCTCCCCTCCCCTCCCCTCCCCTATTTTTTTCTTCCCAGTTTGCCCTGAGGATGGCTGTGGGACCCAGTGGTGGCAGCAGCAGGTCAGAGGGGTCAGTGGAAGGCAGCCGAAACTAATGGAAAGCCCACCATTTTTCTGATAAGAAGAACCAGGCTGAAAGAAACTAAGGAGGAGTACCAGAAAGAGCCAGAGAAGGAAAACTCCTAATTCCACGTTTAAACTTCAACGAAGTTTCTACATGACTCCCAATCACACAGGTGCTGGGCAAAATGAGAGCAGCTTCTGACCCAAGAACTGATCAAAGAGCTGAACCACAGCCCAGTGCAGGTGTGACAATTCACAGTTTGCATCTAACCAAGTTGATTGCCTGCTTAAACAAAAACAACACTCTTTAGAGCAATCTAACAGAAACTAGTCTCTATAATGTAACAACATAATGTCCAAAACACAACCCTAAAATTACTTGACATATGCATAATCAGGGAAATGGGACATGCCAACTCCAAGATACCCAGATGCTGAAATTACCACACAAGAATTTTAAAGCGGATGTTATAACTATATATTTACCTCAGGGAAGTAGGAAAAAAAATATATACTTATAAAGAATAAAAAGACGGGAAATCTTAACTGAGAAACAGAAAGCATAAAAAAGAAACAAATCCAGGCAGGTTAGCTCAAAAGCCTATCTCTAAACTACCTTACCAATCTCTAAACTACCTTACCAATCTCTAGCTACCTTACTAGTGAGTATTACATATCAGGTCTTCAGCAGATGTTGGTTATTAGTATTATCAGCCTTTTTAACAATGACACTGGAAGCCAGGAGATAATGGAGCAACGCTAAAAAATTCTGAAGGATGTCAATTTATACAGTTTCCAATTTAGAAATCTCTCACCAAATAAACTATCAATCAAGTGTGAGAGTAGAATAAATAATCTTAATCTTAAAATAATGCATAATCTTAAAAATTCATCTCCCAAGTGCTCTCTTTTGGAATCTACTAGAGTATGTGCTTCATTAAAATGAGTAAGTAAGCCAAGAAAAAAGAGGACAGAGGCTTCAACAAAGGAGAGAAGTGAAGTGAATTTCATGCTGAAAGGAAGCTTCTGGATGCCTGCTGTGCAGCAAGCTGAGAGCAATCTGTCCAGACTGAAGCAGGAGAGCAGGGGGCTCCAGGAAGGATAACTCAGAACACACACACACACACACACACACACACACACACACACACACAGAACTGATACATCACCGAAAGTGTTTGTATTGAGAGTAACTTTATAGCTCTGGCAGAAAATCTGGGAATAAGTCCATGATCTATACATTTAAAAAAAAAAGGTAATGATTAATTCCAGGAAAATAAAAATTATGTAAGACAGTAAATCTGATCATATTTTACCATCTGATTTACCTGCAAACTATATTTTCACAGTAATAGGTACTACTCTGATAAGAATAAACGTGTAAAAAGCAAAATAATACAGCCTGGATATCAAGTACATAGGTATCTACTATACATTTTCTTTACTTGCTTTTAAATTATAAAATATTTGAAGCATCTAGGAAAGTCTAGCAAATATATAGAACATCCATGCATCTAACACCTAGCTTTAACTTAGCCATATGTGCTTCAAGTCTTTCTTTTATTTTAAAGAAATAAACCATTACAGATACAGCTGAAGTCTCCTGCGGAGATGTGTAAACTTCTCTTGATTTCATGTCCTCTGCTCTCCCCCCAGAAGTAACCGCCATCCTGAATTTGGTGTTTATTCTTCCCAGGCATGTTTTTATATTACCACATGTGATTCTTTCCATAAACAATATAGAATTATTGTGCATGTTTTCAAATTTTAAATAAATGTGCTAATCCGCATGTTTTAACATCCTTTATTTTAACTCAGTGTTGTTTTGGGGATTTATCCACATTGATGCATGTAGCTCTGGTTTGTTCATTTTAACCAATTTATACTGCCATGTGACCCTACCACACTTTACTTCTCCATCTCGTGCTTATGAACATTTAACTAGTTCCTGGGTTTCTGCTATTACAACCACGTCATATGTTTGTGTCTTTCATGCATATGTGTGAGTTTCTGTAGAAGTGGGATTGCTGGGGCATCAGCAAGGGCATCTTATTACCGAAATCCTCCCCAAACTGGTTAAATCCACTTAGATGCCCACAAACACTGCTCGCCCAAGGTTTTGAGCCTTGCCAATCCATACAATTACACAACACTGAAGAAAGTTCAGAAAAAAGGAAACTTTTACTGTATGTTTGAAATGCACAATCCTACAACCCTAATCCATCTCCTGTCATTTTATATTCCCTTCCATTCCTTTTTCCACTTTCTTTACTTTTTCAGAATCTTGACCACCTGCCTTCTAAGAGGCCAGGACAGACCCCAGCATCTCTCACCTCGCTATCCATTCGGCGGTGCCCTCAAAGAGATCTGGGGTGATGATGTTGGTCAGAGAAGCCACGGAAGCAGCACAGTATGCACTTCTGTTAGGATGGAAACACACGGGGACAACGTGAGGCTTTAAGAAAGGGATGAAATAAGGTTCACAGAGCTTCTCAGGCGGGTTGCCCTCTGCTTGGTAAACTGTAACCACCTCCTGTCCTCACTCTTGGCACACGGTCAGTCCTCCTGGGTCTCCAACTGAGAGGTGTGACATTCTATTTGGATAGGGCTGCTCACAGCGTGGCTTCAGTGAAAGAACATGACATTCTAGTCTCCCTACCTCCACATGGTCAAATCTATATCAGAGGAAATAGTAGCCAAAGTGAATTTAGCTCTTTCAAAGACCTCCAATGGTTCCCAAACTTCCACGGTGTCATTCAAGTATTTCTGATACGCTCATTTATTGAGATGTCAGTCATGTTTTAGATCCAGGATTTCTGTTTATAGCGTGGACACATTAAAGGTTAACTATATATTTTTTCTGCAACAGACACTCCAAAGCAGGGCACCAAACCCTAATGGCCAGAAACAGATGAGTCCACTCAGATACTTTCCTTAGGCCTTTAAAGGGAGAGAAGCACTTTGATTTCAAGCAGTACAGACACCAGTACAGACACACACACACATTTTTAAATGAAAAAGAAAGAGGGGCGCCTGGGTGGCTCCATCGGTTAAGCGTCCAACTTCGGCTCAGGCCATGATCTCACGGTTCGTGAGTTCGAGCCCCACATCAGGCTCTGTGCTGACAGCTCGGAGCCTGGAGCTGCTTCAGATTCTGTGTCTCCCTCTCTCTCTCTCTGCCCCTCCCCTGCTCACGGTCTGTTTCTGTCTCTCAATAATAAATAAATGTTAAAAAAATTAAAAAGAAAGAGAACGTCTTTTTTTTTTTTTTTTAATGTTATCCTACTTGATTTGGAATAATTCTTGCCACTCTGCCCTGCCAGCCCTAATTCTTCCCAGGACACATCTTATTTCAGCTTCTCCCTCTACTATCGAATATAGCTACAAACTGTCTTTTCTTCCCTTCTATGCCCTTTTCTAATGTCCAGCATCTCAGGTCCATTTTACACTGAAGACAACTGTTTGTTTTAATTCTGCATACAGATCCTGTTTCTAAGGGCTCCTAAGGAATACAAAAGGAAGGAAAGAGAAGGGTCTAATGTCCGTCATTGTTCAACATGGACACGCTCCTAAGCCGAACTTACAGAGGTATTCCAAAAAGAAATCTCTGCAGAAGCTGCAAGCCCTATTGTGCGACTAGCATCTTTATCAGCCCGCTCATGCTGGCCACAGCACAGCAGAGGCTGAGTTACCCCGGCAGGCCTCAGAAGCACACCAGAGTCCCCCATGCCAACGTTCTCATCTGCCATAAGCTAACTTCAGAGGCCTGAGCTAATTTCTTTCAGCGTTTCAGCCTCTCAGAGGGGTTTCACAGCATTTGCTCCTGACCCCTAATGGAACCTCTGAGGTAGGGAGGTGGCCAACAAAGTAGTTTGCTTCTCACAAAGGGAAGAACTGAGATGTGAAGCCAGCAGCCACAAGTCCCCCACTGAAAAGGGGAGGGAACAAACACACCTTTTTCATGCAGTTTCTTCCTCTCTCCACCCATCTGCTCATCACATCTCACAAATTTGTCCACTCCTCTCCATATGCTCTGCTGTCCCCCAAATCCAAGTCACCATTACCTGGGTCAATCTCCTGCCTGGTCTTTCTCCATCCAGCCCTGAAACCGGAGGACTTTTACTAAAACACCACAATCTCTTCACTGCAACTGGAGAAGTTGTCATAAAATACAAAACCAGATCAAGTCACTCCCTACTTAAACCTAGTCCGTGGCTTTCCACTGCTCTTAAAATAAACTCCCTAGCTCTTAAGGAGATCCCAGGACCCCTCAGTCTGGTCCCAGCCTGTTCTTCCAGCCTCACTTCTACTGCCCCCCATGCCCTCTGTACTTCAGCAACACTAAACTGCTTTCTCGAACACACCCTTGAACACACTCCCTGTCACCTCAACTTCTGCAAATGCTGGGTCCCTGTCTCCCTACTATCCTCAAAGAATGCTCCAAGTTATAAAACCTGGATTAGGAGGGCAGTAATAAATAATTACTCCTTTCTTAAGAACCGGGAAAAAATCGTACTTGCTAGGAGTTCACTACAATCTGATTATCGGCAGCCCTCCAGTGCCATAAACACTTGAATAAGCTCATCCCAGACACTTATTAGGAGCTGTGACAGACAGGAAAGATCAAGAGACTCCTCTCTCTAAGCCAGGATAAGACATGCTAGCCTCCAGATGCCCATCACTGCTGCTTCTCTCCAAGTCAAACCCACTCAACAAGCATTGTGGAGTCCTGGCTGACACTTTTAGGCAAAGGACAATTAAATAACAAGCAAGAAATGATGGGAATTGGGGTACTAGGAACCAAGCAAAGCACGGAAGCGTTCACATCTCTGAGTCTACGCAAGTGGAGAGCATGGCTGGAACAGAGCATATTACTGGAAGAGCGTAGGTACAGGGTTCCTTGGTGGCACAGATGATTCTAGTGGAGAAGTTTCCTAGCATTTGTCTAGCAGATATAAATAAGAACACAGAAAACACTGGAGCTAGAACAACGAAATTAGAAAATAATTGTATCTGAAAAGGTATGTGATATAATGCCAAAGCAATCTTGCTTTTGTCTAATAATTTCAGAAATTTTAAAAAAGCTAAATTTCGAGACTGTGCACACTCAGTTGTACCATCTGTAGAACAGAAATGAAAATGTAGTGTCTTTTGGTTGCGGGGGTGAGACAACTTTTAGCTTTTTCCTTAAGAAGAGTCAATTCAAGGGGTGCCTGGGTGGCTCAGTTGGCTGAGCATCTGACTTTGGCTCAGGTCATGATCTCACGGTTCGTGGGTTCGAGACCCGCGTCAGGCTCTGTGCTGACAGCTGGGAGCCTGGGGCCTGCTTCCAAGTCTGTGTCTCCTCTCTCTCTCTGCCCCTTCCCTGCTCACACTGTCTCTCTCTCTCTCCTTCAAAAATAAAATAAACATTAAAACA